>NC_081414.1:115853262-116165762 GCF_030272615.1 Cryptomeria japonica | reverse complement strand
CTGTTCGATGCTTTGAACCTTAGGAGTTAGAAAACCAAGAACAACTTATCCCTTGATGAGGTAGATAACTGTAAGCTGATTTAGATCTTGTAGAAACTTGATCGATTTTAATGATTAAATCAATTTGAGGAAATATTGTCGTTTCTGATTATTGCTTTGCGAGTTTAATTTCTGTATTCGCCTTTAATTATGAAATGGCATGTTTTGCTTTGTTTAGTAGGACCCTGTCGTATGGATTGACTTGGGGTTCCTGTTTCAGTCCTCGATTCCGAGTTGACTATTGTATTGTGGTAGTGTCGTTTTGATCATATCCTCTTTGTGTGAGTCGAATGATGATTCATGGTTGACCTTAGTTTGTCAGGTCTCTAGTTAGAGTACCGTCAGTAAGTGATTACCCTTGAGTCGTGTTTGACCAGATGATTGTTTCTCCCTTCTTGAACTCCGTCCGTCAGACCATGCCTATTCCGTTGGTTTGAGTTCGTCTGAGTTTAGTCTAGTGTCGTATGGGAAAGTGGCTTTCGATTGGGGGCCGCGCCCAAAGTGGCTGCTGGGAAACCCGTCGAAAGTGAGTCTAATAAGTGATAACCTTTAAGTAGATTAGAATGTAATCTCTAAGTAAGATAAATGTGCCTCACACATGGGACGAGTGCTATCATAAATTCGACATGCTGTGAGAAGGCCTGAAATGGCAAACCACCATCCTTGTCTTCACGAGAGGATGTGTGGGTCCACATGAGGCTTGGATGGGTCGGAAGCTCGGATTAGGTTGCCAGGGTAACCCAGTGTATGGGGCCGGGACCTATGAAGACTTGCCATGGTATCCATACCAGGTTGTGTGATGACACTTGTCCCTACGTTCGCTAGTGTGTTGTCATTTTGGCCTGTTAGGAGTACCTTTGTGAGTCATCCTTTTGTCTCTGCCCTTGTGAGTGTCGGTTTCTTGTTAGACCTTGGGTGGTGATGGCTCAGTCTTGTGGATGCTCTTCTGACCTTTGTATTAGCTTGATTTTGTTCAGCTGGATCCTGTTCTTTTTAAGGATCGTTTATGTATTGATGGACCGATGTGGTCACTTGTATATTGTTCATATTTCGCCTTGATGGCTGGATTGTAATGGTGTAACCTCTTGTATCCTTAACCTTTTTATTTATCAGAGGGGGTCTTGCAGTTGCGCAGACCCGGAGATGTAGCCCTTTAGGGGTGAACTCCGAGATCATTATGGTGTTATGTGATGCATTCTCTTATGTTTCCTTTATTCAGCTTTATCATGTATGATTAACTCATGTTAGAATGGTTAAGTGGATAATTGGAATTAGCTATAAATGCTTATATTCAGTTCCTTCTTGAATGTCATGTTGATCGAATGCTTAAGTGGTTTAGATGAGATTTATCATAGATGCTAGTATGCAATTGTCTTTTTAAATGCTATGAGTTGGAATATGAAAGAATGTAACTTAGAGTAATGGAATATACTCAGTTGTTGTTAAGGAATTTAAATATGCTTGGAAAGATCTCTTATGTTATGATAAAATCCTAGTGTATTAGAATGTTAGATGTATGGTTTGTAATTTTAAATGAAAAGCTTGAATGAAGATTATGAATGGATCTTAATGGATGAACCCTTGCTTGTGATTATATTTCCATCTTTTGAAAGAAAATTATCCTGATTATGAATTATCTCGTTATTAAGATGGTTAGCTTATTGGATTAATTGTGTGAGTTAAGTGAATTGTGAAATTTAAGTAATCTCGTTGGGAAACTCTTTAGGTGTTAGTTGATGTCTTCTGCTATGTAATCTGAATCTTTGATATCTTGTTGCATCTTATGTGTTGTAACTTTAAAAAAAAAAAAATTGCACTCCATTCTTGTGTTATGGCTTAATCCCTTCGGGGTTTCCTGGCGGGGCATTACAACATATGTCAAAATTACAGTTAACTCGACTTCAAATCTTAATAAAATATGAAATATTGGAGATAATGTTACAAAACCAATTGCAAACACTAGATGTGGATGTTACAAAACCAAATTCAAAAGAATAATATTCATATCTATTATAGAAAAAAAAGTTATGCTATACAGAGTGAGTATCACTCTTTTAAAATGTTGTTTTTTGAAAAAACTAGTTTTCGAGGGAGATAGAAAAATGGAAGCAAATTGATTCAAAAAATTATCAATAAAATATTTTTAGAATCTACATACAAAATGACACAAATTACTAGTTCACATCATATACAAATTCCTTACGGTTTAGAAGTATTGGGTGTTTGAATCTGAAGTTTTTTTTCGTTTGAAAATGAATATTGCAGTGTCAAAGTTGGCAAAAAGTGTTACCCACTATTTTGGGTTCACCCAACTCTAAAAGAAGATTTAGAGAAAACAAAGAAACAATAAAATAAACCTTGTTCCAATAAGTCTGATAAGATGATAGTTGTGAAGATGTCCTCAAAAAACAAAAAGGATGTAAGATTGGAATCCACTGAATGCTCACAATCCAACATGAAACACAAAGAGGATCCATTTTCAGGAAAAAGACAGTAGAGTCCAATAAGTCCACCAAGGAGGATACAAGTAAGTCATTGGTCGAGCAACAGGTAAGTAAAGGAAATAATTTCCTAAATGGTTCTTGTTATAAATGGAATAAAATAGGTCATAAGGTACTAGAATGTAAAAATAGTGTAAGCCAAAATTCTATTTCTTCTCCAGTAGATGTTATGCATGTAATAAATATGGCCACAAAGCTAACCAATATAGGGACCCGGTTATAGCTCAAAATAGATATAACCATTTTGAAGGTCATTGTTATACATGCAATTTTTTTGGACATAAAGCTAACCAATGCAGGTCAAGACAAGCTCTAGTGAACATTAGATGTTATAACTACAACTGACCTGGACACATGGTGAGACAATGCAGGAGTGAGGTTAAAGCTCTAGATAAATCGGCAAGGAAGATCAATGTAAAAGATGTGAAGGCTGAAATGAAGAAGATCTAGAAGAAGAAAGAAATTGTAGATGCACCTAGCTCCAGTGCAGATACTTCATCCAAAAATTAAAGAACATGTGGCTTTGGCCTAAGAAGAGAAATCAAAGAAATATCCTTTCCCCTACCAAAGAAAATGAGGCTGCAATATAGGGTAATAGAGTGTGTGTAAATCTGGAAAAGTGCACTAAATTCAGCATGTCATTACGTAAATAGAGGTAGTGGATGACAACACATAAAAATTTAATGTGAGCTAGTGGATAAAAGGTTAAAAGGAGATTTTTATCTCACCAAAAATCGAAGAGCATTGTAAGTGTCAAAGGCGATCAAGGCAATTAGGGTTTCTTGGTGAATCAATTAGAGTTGCAATTCGTTTAATCTACATCCATGGCCACTCCCATAGTTGTTGACATTGCAACTGAGCCTCGCCTCGTGTTCAAGAAAACTCCTTACAAGGCAATGAATATTGATTAGGCTAGTGCATTTTCCAGTATACCTATTGGAGTTGTGTTGGATGAAGATATCTGGGCATACATTCATGTGAAGCTCAAGGATTTCATTCACCATGGCAAATTGTTGAATTTGTGGACATATGAGCTGATTGGAGACAACTTAGAGGTAAAAATTGAATTCAAAACCCTAGTTGAAAAGAATTTGAATGTCTAGCATGACTTGCCCAATTTCTGCTATGATGATAAATTGGTAAGACTGGAAATGAGTAGATTCCACGATGAGTTCTTATGGTTAGATTAGAACTATCATATCACTAAGGAAGTAATGAGGGTTTTATTGGTTTGATCGATTCTGGCCCCATTCTTGTTTTGAAATAGACAAAGAACTAGGATGTAGTGAGCCTAATAGGGGAAACCTATGATGGGCATTCCCTATCCATCACGTCTGTTAAAAACAAGGTGGTAAATTATCTCTAAATGATGATAGGAAACAAACTCTACTTTACCAACCAAGACAATTCCATCTCTAGGTACGCGATAGTAAACATGGCTTATGAGATAGGTGAATTAAACAAAGACTTTGATCTTTGTGAGATTTTGAGACAATAATTCTTGGAGAATCTTATGTAGTATCTAGAGAAAAAAAACACCCTTTCAAGTATGGAACCCTAGCACTATGTATTCTACTCTACTTTTTGCAAGAAATTCCTGGTCAAGGAAGAATACTTTGGTCACCGGATAGACCGGTAGCTCATCAGATTTTAAAATGTCTGAAAAAGTTCTCTAATGATGAGGCAATGGAAGTCACGTTGACATATTTCTTCTTTATTTTTTAAATCAACATGCAAAAGAGACAATGAATTCCCAAGGAAATTGTTGTGAAATACAAAGAAGATATCACCTTCGTGATCACAATTGACAAATTCTTCATGGAGGCCATTGTCCCTAGAAAAATTTGGATTTTGTCATTCGCTTACAAGGTTATTGAAGATGTGATAGAAGGTACAACTCAAGTATTGTTGAAGATCCCCATGGATGACACTCAAGAAAGGTTTGGTACGATAGTGAAAAAGTCTCTGAAGGTCCACATGGAACATACCAAGAAAACCCGTGAGAAGAATGTGAAGAAAGTCATTTGGGAATCAATGAAAAAAGTAAATGTAACTAAAGAGGAGATTATAGAGTTTAGACACTCTAGAAGACTAGTTGGATCATCCAAAACCTCTACCAAAGAAAAGAATCCAAAAGGAATTCCTCCAACCGGTTGCCCCAAAGAGAAGCAAAAAGATGCAAAAAGGAAAACCATAGAAGTTGAATCAGAAGAAGAAGAACAAGAAAATTATCGTATACATGTCTGGAAGTCCAAAGACAAGAAACCTCTTGAAGCAAATAGATTGTTCGAGTCAATTACACAAAGAGGAATCTTGAAAGTGGTAGGTGATCTATACAATGAGGCTAGTAATGAAGATAAATATAGTATTGTAAAAGCTTTCATTCTATATTGTTCTAAGTTAGATGCAGTCTTAAAAGACTTTAAAAAGGATATACCAAAGGATTTGTGGACATAATTAGATAGAATAAGAAAAATTACAAGTGAAGAAGAGAAAGTCATTAGAAAACATACTATTGATATTGTTGGCTTCACACTTTTTGATGAAAACAAAGCTAATCTTAAGTAGGCCCGTAGAAAAAGAGTTTAGATCCAAGAAAAGATTAGACACTCTCATGTTAGGAGAACAAGGTGCAAAAGAAAAACTTGAGAAATTAAGGTCTATGGTCAAAAGTTATGGAAAGTTACCAACTAATGATACCAATATTGTCATTGGTACATCTAAGGATGTGAATATTGATCGTATAGATAATGTACCTATTATGGATGATGTGATGAATGAACGTGAACCCTCCAGAAATCATTGATTCCAGAAATGATAAAGATGAAGGGAGTTCAAGCAATAAAAATCAAGATGATCAAGTGCCAGTAGATCAAGAGAAAAGAGATTATGAAGAAAAGGCAACATCAGAGGAAAAGACAAAAAATTTGGACAATGTATTAGGTGAAAAAGTGTTTTAGTTTGTGACTGAGATTCCAGTTCTGGTACAATTATTACAATTGATGACTCCTTGAAGAGTCTTCTCGCTTCACCTTTAAACTTTCAACCTATAAATTCTTCTAAATTGATAGTTGACTTTGCTAAGGTTGATCCAATATAGAAATTTCAAATTGGAGAAGCTTTTCTATCTTTTGCCAGGCAAGACTTTATCTAGTTAGCCGCAGAAGAAAGATAAAATTGTCGAAGAATTACTTACTACACTTCATGCTGCTATGCCAGAATGTGAACTAGATCTAGTTTCCCCCAATGTTGATAAATGTAAAGTGTTGATAATTTCTCTGAAAAATCATTCAGAAAAAATGAAAGAAAAATATGAAAAAGAAAAAGAGGAAGACAAAGAAAAAGAGTTACATGAACTTAAAGGTAAATGTGAGATTTCATATCAACAACTCTCCAAACTTATCTCTCATGGTCAATTATATCTACCAAATGGGAATGCACTCTTCATATATAGTCTTCAATGGCCAAATGCCACAAAAATTATTAAAGATGAAATAAAAATTATTGAAGACAAAATCCGGAAAGCCTATGTAAATTTTGATTATCTTAGGATCTTTTTGGGTCTAGCAGATCAACAATAGAGGAGATGCACAAGAAATACTTTGAGCTACAACAACAAAGTGATAATATCATTCTTCGAACCTTGAGTCAATTAAGAGGCATGTGCAGTGAATGCATATCTATGATGAATTGTTCTCTTTTCAAGGCACAACAATTTCAATATTCATACCCTTGTTCAGTACAAGATGCAAAACAGTTGCTTGTATCTCTACAGGTACAAATTGAGTTTTTGACAGAAGAAATTTCTCAATGGGATAAGCATAAGGATTCATGGGAAGCCCACATTCAGATGATCAAGTAGTGCTTTGGATGACCCTTCTCTCTCTCTTAGGGGGAGTTGCATGTATGAACTACACCTTTTGTCATTATTGTCAAAGGGGGAAGTAGTGAAATGCAATGTAATGTAATACTCTTAGGTAGTTTCTAACTTTCAATTTTTAGTTTTTAAATTCAATTTTCTTTTTGAGAAAACCTATACATTTCCTTATGTTGTCATCAATGACAAAGGGGGATATTGTTGTCTTGTTTTCATTGATGTCATTAATGTAGTTTGGTTTGGCATACATGGTTTTGGTGTGGTTTGGCTATTTGATCTAGCCTATGTTTTTGGTCTGGTTTTTGCTCCTTTAAATATGTAAAGTATGCACACTTTTTTTAGTGTTTATTTTACGTAGTTTAGTTATCTAGTATCTAGTCCCTTTAATTCATCCACACTCTACCGTAAGACATTTTGGGTTCGGTCCCATTCATAAATGATGAAGGTATGCTCTACAAGGGAATTCTTAGTTCTGGTCCTATCTGGATATGTTGGACCTATGCATTCTACCAAGTGTTTTGGATTCAAGTCATAACTGACATTTTATGAAGCTATTTTCTATAGTAGTGTGTGTGTATCTCGTTCTCATCCCCTCTCTAATTGAGCTGACTTAACAAAGTCTTTTGGTGAAGATATATAATGAACAATTTTACAAAAAATATGCAGATTTATTTTTAAGAAACAAAGTTAATGTGCACATATAGAATATGCAGAAGTTTTGTAACTGCGAATGTGAATGTTTTATAGGTGGTATATGTACAATGAATGTAAAAGAAATTGTGTACTTCAATGAAATCGTGTCTCATGTATATGACAAATGCAATTCTATTAGTTCAATTTTGTATCTTGGCTATAAGCCTATCCTTCAACAGTAAGCCTTTTTTTGTATGTGGGTAGTGAGCCCCACCGACAGTGAGCCACCTTTGTAGTGTGTAATTGGTTGCATATTACACTATACTTGAGAGTTTATCCTCTCTGTGTTTTTTCCCATGTGGGTTTTACACGTATAAATGTAGTGTTATGCATTTTCTATTGATTTCCTTTACTGCATTTAAATTATATTATGCAAATTAGTTAGTTAGAAGTTTTAACAAGTTCAAGAGAATATTGATTCACCCCTCCCCTCTTAGTATTTTGGATATTCAACAACTTGGCCCTGAGAAATTAGGTCAAACTTTTGATAATATGTTCTGAATCTATTCTTTTCCCTTGTGGCTCCCTGAGACATTTGCAATATTTTGTATTTGTCAATTCACTTCAATTATCCCCTATTTTGTCCCAATTTACAATTATCAATCCATTTCAACTCAAAAAGAGGGAATCAAACCCTGATCAGTGAATCCAATCAAAATTTTAGGTCTTTCCTTATTTGGATTGTGGCTAGATCTATTAGGTTCATCCCTCTTTCAATGTATGTTTGATTTGGGATTGTTTGTGATTTTATTATCTTAATTGAAACCCTAATTCCAAATTACACCATTATAGTCCTAGACCTCAAGAAACATTACAAATTGGTCCCTCAAGTTCCTCTAAGTATATTGCATCACCTAAAGAATATCATCTTTGAACAAATTCCAATGAATGGGAATGGGGCTTGGATAAGTCATCTAGTGACTATGATCTTCAGGAAACTTTCAGAGAGCCTAGTGAGCCTAATTTTAAAGAAAATTTTAGGGTTGGATAAATTTCAAAAACTCAATAACCCCAAAATAAGAATACTAGTGTAAAATCATGGATAAAAACCTTTTGGGATCCTGAACTCTCTACATATCGAGGCTCAAGGTCTAAACCATGAAAAGTGAGAACTCCCATTGATGAGTGTCCTGCTAGTAGTGTCGGTCAAACTTCTTCCACAATCAAAAATAACGAGGAGAGTATTAGTGATGAATTTGATGATATCATTATCATATATGAGTACTCATGTGTCTTTACCCTTACCTCTTCTAATCTTGACCATAATGATGGCCTTCCACTTGTCCACTCTCAACTTATAGATTGGGGCCAACAAGGGCCTCCACAACTCGATACATTCCAAAATAATAAGGCTATTGTTGATTACCTTGTACCACGAGATGATCTTCCTATTGAGGACCATAGAGCAATATTTTTCATTTAACTTGACATCACAACTTACTTTGGAGAGGGTGCCATGCCTTTCAGTCGTAAAAATATTAAAATAAGTATATAAGTTCTAGTGAAAACCACATTGTGGCACTTTTGGACCATGAAAAAGTAAAAAGAAAGGACATACCCAATGGTGTAAACCTCTTTAAGAAGTTAGAGGATGGAAGGATTGACACTCTCCCCTTGATATCATATCATGAGAGATCACATGTGTTAGTACAAGAGAACATACAAACTATTCTTATTACTAAAGAAGAACCACATAACGTCCATCTTGCAGTATTATTGGCAGAACAAGAGTGTCCCAATTTTATCAAAATTTTCAAGGAACAACAAATCAATTTTGCATGGTCATATACCGATATGCCTTGTTTAGATCTTGATCTTGTCATGAATCATCTAGCGGTAGCACCAAGCACAAAACCAGTAAAACAAAAGTTAAGAAAAATGCATCCACAAGTCGCACTTTTAGTCAAAGTTGAGCTTGATAAATTACTAGATGTTGGTTTCATCAAACCTATTGACTACCTAGAATGGATTTCCAATCTTGTGCCCATGAGAAAACTAGATGGTCATATTTGAGTATGTACAAACTTTAGAGACATCAACAAAGCTTGTCCTAAGGATGATTTTCAACTACCCAACATAGACTTAATTATCGATCTTACAACTAGACACACAACATTATCACTCATGGATAAATCTTTGGCTACTCAGATTAATATCACACTTGAAGACCAACATAAGACCACTTTCACATGTCCTTGGGGAATATTTGGTTGGAACATCATGCCTTTTTCCTAAATAATGTTGGTGCTACCTATCAGAGAGCTATGACCATAATTTTTCATGACATAATATACACTTTAATGGAAGACTATGTAGATGACCTCTTAGGAAAATCACTCACAAGAAAAAGCAATTTGGATGTTCTAGACAAGATCTTTACTCAGCTAGAAAACTACAAATTGCAATTAAATCTCAAGAAATATGTCTTCGAGGTAACTTACATGAGACTCCATTGTGTCACAACAAGGTATCAAAGTTGATCTAGTAAAAGTCAAAGCTATTCTAGAGATGCCTCCACCAAAGAATATTGATCAGCTTAGGTCACAACAAGGAAATCTACTGTCAATCAAAAGATTCATTGCTCAACTTGCAAGCAAGTGTCATCCATTAACACATTTTCTACACAAGAATATTAAGTTCAGATGGGATGATGGGTGCTAAAAATATTTTCAAATACACAAATATTATGTCATGAATCCTCCTATTCTCATGCCACCAGTCGAAAGAAAACCCCTACTTCCTTACATATTAGCAACAACAATAGCACTGGGGGAAATTATAGCACAAGACTATGAAGGAAAAGAACACTTGCTATCTACTACATCAATTACACTTTAGTGGGATATGAGATAAATTACACTGCTATTGAGTGTGCATGTCTTGTTGTAACTTTTTCCTTTCAAGAATTGTGACACAACATGCTCACCCACAAAACAAAGATCGTAGAAAAGATCTATCCCCTAAAGTACTTTCTCAACAAAGCAACTCTTATAGGTAGATTGGCCAAATGGTTAATGATCCCCAAATAATTTGATATTGAATATGTAGAGAGAAAATCCTTCAAAAGACAAGTTATCAAGCAAATCGGTTAGCAGATGCACCTATGGTAGATGATCACCCTTTAATTTTAGAATTTCCAAATGAATCCATCCTAGTAGTCACACCTTTGAGATTATGGCAACTCTACTTTGACAAATCATTTACACAACATGGAGCAGGTTTAAGAGTCATGTTTGTCACACCACATTGAGATTGCATTCCAAAACCATATAGATTGTCATTCCCTTGTACAAAGAACATAGTAGGATATGAGGCACTCACTATATAGGTCTACAGATTGCAGTTCAATGGAGGATCTAAGAACTTTATGTTTATGGTGATTCCTAGTTATTTATCCGACAAACAAATAATAAATATCAAATAAAAGATGAAAATTTAATGCCTTATAAGAAGATGGTTGATGACTTCAATAAATACTTCACAAAAATAACTTTTGACCAGATTCCTAGAGATATCAATAGAGTTGTTGATGCCATGGTTGTACTATTGCTTCTTTAATTGACATGCTACATAATAAAACTTGTGAGTTCTTGGTGGATAGTCTCTTGGACTCTGCATTTAATTCCCTTTGTTCGAGCTTATATGTGTTATTGATACCAATTCTCCTTGGTACGATGACATCTTCACTTACCTCCACAACAACACCCTTCCACCAAACCTTTCGAACAACCAACATTGTACCTTTATTTATCAAACCTCTTTCTATGTTATCGTTGTTGACACTATTTATCATTGAGGTCTAGATGGTACTCTCCTTAGATGTCTAGAGCGTGAGGAAGCCCAAACCACATTACATGAGGTACACGAAGGTACATGTGGCACTCACTCTAGTGGTCCAACTTTAGCTAGGAAACTGATGAGGACAAGTTACTACTAGTCCACTACGTAGAAAGGTGCCTATCATACAAAAATGATACAAAATTTGTAATGATACATTCTCCTAGGTACACAAATTGATTCAAATCATGATACAGATGAGAGAAGGCTTGGTCCCCATGCAAACCCTATCCCCTCGATGAGAACCATATCCTTCGACCATCCCCATCCAATTGACAACCCATGTTTCATCTTGTCTGGGAAGATGTATCCGCTAATCACCCCTCCCACAACCACTTGTAGCACTGCCCCTAAGTCGATCATCTTGTCCCAAGTGACATGCCCTCATCGGATCTCCAAATTATTGTCATCAAATAATCGATGTAGAGCATCTACATAATCATCCCTATCATAGACCACCATCTCTCCATATATCAAAAGGCATAAAATTCGGTAGACATCCTCAAGTGTAACTAACATCTCCCTTGCAGGTAGGTGGAATGAGGTTGTCTCATTGTACCACTACTTGAACTACAAAAGAAGAAATCCTAGATTTTCCCTAATATTGGGCATGAATTTTGCATACCATAGTCCAAGTGCTCCTAAGGTAACATGATCATCATTGGTCAATTGTGGTTGTAAACTCTATGTGCATGGGAATCCGTCTTGTGAATCCAAAGGTGTTGAATCAACTTGCAATTACAAATAAAAATGCATCGACATCAACTTTATCATCATACTTAATTCATATCAAGCCTTATCAACTTTATCCTATCTAGCAGCTTCATTAGTTGATACTTAGTTTATCCTATTGGGGCAACAACTAGATTCTATCAATTTGACTAGTCATCCTATCTGTTCCAGTTGTTTATCAAATCTGCAACTTTCCTAGCCCCTAGACTATACTTTAATCATATACATGTTGATATTCATATTACATGCATCATGAATCTATATACATAGATTTACACTACACATACATGCCATTATCCCTATACGTGTTGTCGTTAACCATAAACCTATCATTAAATCATACAGGCATCATTAAACCATAAACACAATTTTGTATGACATACACACACTAAGAACAACATATGCACTAATACCTATCATATATGCAACATCACACCATATCTATAGTTTTATCTACCCTTACACATTTTTAGCAGCATCGTATTTTGCCGCATTTTTGGTTACCTAAGTTTTAACCCCTATTTATGATGCAATATATGCATAATGACAAGAAACTGGAGATGTAATTATCAGCTCTCCATACTCCTTTGGTCGCTCGTGCCTCTATACCCACTCGAACTTGTGGAAAGGCTTTGACATATCGCTATATGCTCTGCACTCCTTTGCTCTGCTTTGTGCCTTGAAATCTAGACATGATGGATGCAAATGAGGAGATCCTTCCCCAAAGCTCCTATTTATAGATGCTATAACCCTAACTTCTCTTGTTACCCCTGTGTGGTCCTTGTGATCTCCCGTGAACTATTCTTGGTTTGTTCTTCACTTGTCTAGCTTTGTTTTTTCCTTTTCTTGCATCTCCTATTCTCTCTCTAGTCGAGAGATTGTTCGAACCTTTTAGCCATTTTTTCACCCAATCTGTTGTGGGGGCATACCACTTCCATACTGGGATAAATCTTGTATCAGTTCAAAATTTCTTCTTTAAAACAATGTGATAAACTGCATTGTCTCAAAGAGGGGCAAAATATAGACACCTTAAATTTTCCTAGTCTAATTAAATAAATATTTTTATTTATTTGATTAATTCGCTAATCCTCTTATTTCTATTTAAATAAATATTTATAATTTATTTTATCCCATTCCCTCTTTCTCAAATTAAAAAATATTTAATTTATGCGACCCTCTTCTATTGATAAAATAAATTGTTTAATTTATTTAATTAATTCATTTACTTTTTCCCCCTTTCATTTATCTAAATGAGAAGTGGACACTTATCCATCTTAACCACTCCCTTTATTGAATTATTTCCTCTACCTACCTTTCAATCTTAGCCGACCATATTTTGTCTCACCTCTTAATCCCATCCCTCTATTTTTAGGATGCTCTTTATAAATGAGGCTTCCTCCTTTCTCTGTCATTATCAAATCTTGGAGCATACTTACATTCTGCCGAATTGACTTTAGTCTACATCATCGCAACCACATTTATTCTTTATTGAGTTCTTGTACAAGCATAAAAATTTGAGAGTAACCATATCAAATCAAGATCAATGGAGATAGGAGAAAAATGAAGATCAAACTCCTTTGAATGTGCAAAGGTATCATTTGATTTATTTAATGATTTTGCATGTTTGATGATTCTTCATTGATTTGTTGTTGAATTTTATGTAGATCTATGGTTTTTTGGTTGGAACTGGGGTTTGAAATATTAGGAAATTCAAAATTCAGCATATACACCTACAACCTAGGACTTGATTTGATCAAAATTTGATACCAAATTTTAAGGAAGATATGTTTTGGAAAAACCTCAACTAATCTAATAAAAGAGACCCGACATAAAATATGATCTAAAATAATTTGTAAGAAATAAACAATTTATTAAACTCATTCGCAATAACACAATGATGTGACTTGAAAAACCCTTTCAAGAGAAACATAGCCTCCAAAATTGGAACTACTGTATTAATTATCAACATTCATTCAAATATAATCTCAATAAGGATCCTTCATAGAAGAAAACAACAACACTCATATTTGTTGTCATACGATAACATAAAGTACCTACAATGCAAACATTTATCACAAGCACCCAATAAATAGAAAAATCAATACCTAAAACAATGAAATAAGAATCACAAAACCATGAGGTGATACCACATAAAAGTGGAACCCAAATGTCCTAGTCAAATTTTGACACCCAAAGTGCAAGAGAGGTCCTATAAGATTTTTTCATAAGATTTTATAATTTTACTCACAATTTGGGTGCTCTAATGTGTTTTATTAAAACCCTCAAAAGATGCTTTGTGGTACAATAATAAAATCGCATGAGTTGATGAATTTTCTTGATCAACCCATATAACTCTCTCTTACATCTCTTTTATGTTTCATAAATGTTCTTGCATTCTTGAAGTGGGAGTCCAACTTGTAGAGTGTAGAACTTTTGATTTGAGAACCTAATTGAATCTTTTCTAAAATTTAAGATCTCAAAGAAATTCACATCACTATAATCATTTAGCTAGCCAAAGCCCATTTTAATAATTTTTAAGATGAAAAATGACCTTTATAACCCAAAATTTACTTTAGAATGTTATAATTCAAGGTTGAAACACCCTTCCTAACATTGTTGTTAGTTGGTTCCTTAAGTTTTTCACTGTGTTTCATTAGATGTATTTAAAAATGTGATATTATTTTTCCTTGGCATATTATAGCTTGACTAATTTGTCTTTCTATCTTTTTATTGCTTTAGCAATCTCAATCTTTTTTCACTTGGTCCCTATTTTGTCCTACTACTCTATTCACAACTTCTAAAGATTTCTTGCATGCATGTATCTTATATCAAAGGCTAAATTGCTCATTTATAGTTTTGGTGCAAACTTTGGTTTATAGATTCATGGTCTTATTACCTTGATTCAACCTTTTTCTTCATTTAATATCTAGGAGAGTATCTTGTTCAAAACCTATTTACACAAAATTCTTTTGAAATTATAATATTTTTTTGATTTTATACTTTAGCAGGTCACTTTATTTAAAACCCAAAACATTTAACTTATCATAATTCACTCACATGTTCACACACAAGAGTACTAAAAGTCTAGGGTCTAAAATCTTTGCAACTCAGGAACCCTTATTAATACTAAATGAATAATTTGTCTAGCATCCACAAGATAAAGATATTTTGAGTCTAGACTTAAGACGATCGATAATATTAACCTTTCATGTTTAAGCTTTATTCTCTTCTAGACCTTGAAAACCTTACAAATTCTATCTAACCACCAATTTTATTTTAGAATTTCATTATATTTTAAGCCTACATTTGATCCCAAGTCATGTATTTGTGTTCAAAGTGGACCTAATGATAGATAATTCAAACTCAAGCTATAAAGTCTATGTTTATGTGTTTATAATGTCAAACCAACCCATGTATCTTAGATCAAAGTAGTATATTAAATCAAAATTTAGGTAACTCACAAGTACTCAACTCAAATGAACATAAAACCTTTCACATATAGAATCTACTCAACCATAAATATCAATATAATTTTTTGTCTTTTGAATTTTACTTAATATCTGCTAAAGTCATAAGTTTGAATTCTAAAGTGAATGAAAATTATTTACATCTACATTTTTTAGCTCTTTCACATCCAATGATATAATTTTAAGACTCATATCTTCCTGGAAGCTAAAGAAATGTGTCTTCACTAGATTGAATTGGCACTATTAACTATATGTTTTGGACCATTAGATCTCACCTTATTTCCCTCAACCATTAATTGAATGGTGTTTCAATTAAACGTAACAGTCTATTTTAGACTAAGTCATGAAATATGTGTGATCATTATACCATCCATTTATGACTATGTTTCAAACTTTGATTTATCTCTTCCATCTCTATTTATCCATCTCTCTTCTCTCTTTATCGCTCACTCTCATCTCTATATCCCACTCCATCTCCATCAACATCTCTATCTCTATCCCCTATCTCTCTCACTCTTCCCACATTTATCTATACCTCTTTATATGCCTATCTCTCCCTCTCCCTATATCTCTTTATTGCAGACAATGTGATCTTGTTGCTAATGGAACTTGATTATTTTCCTAGTTTAGAGATTTTATCTGAATTGTGTTTGGATCCTAGTTTTAGAACTTTGTTGCATAGATAGCATCATCTACTAAATTGCCTATCAATTAACCTCATGTACTACCCAATTGTATACCAAAAATAGATCAATTTTTTTCGTGATGATCTTCCAAACCTCTTCGACATACCCAATGCACACCAAAATACCATTGCTAATATATATTAATAATACAAATTATATTATATAAAATATTATTTTAGATATTGAAGATCCATTCACAAGACTTTCACATTTATATGGTTTTTAATATGTGTCGTGTTGTCCAAAATGACCAGAGCTTGCAGAGAAACTATTTGGAAACCATGCTTGAGTGACAAACCGCTACGTAATGGATGTTCCAGTGCCACCGAATCCCATTAACACCACCTATGTTGAAAGTAGATGTACTCTGAGAGGGGGAGGGGGTGAATCAGAGTACTTTGAACTTTGAAATACACCAAATAAATATGCTTTTTAAGATTTGAATAAGCTTCACAAAACAGAGACAAAGAGCATAATTGTACAAAAGTAGCAATATGTTTGAGAGTGATTTGCCAAGATAAGAAAACTGAAACAGAAATAGGACTAAGATAAATATCAGAGCATTAACACAAAAGTAATAAACTCGACACGATTTTGTGCTAAGTAGAAACCCTCAAGATGCAACCAGATCTTGTCACAAGGAGAAAACCACTCCGTTATTGTATTAACTAGTCCAAAAATCCAAGATTACATCCAATTTAGCAGCCCTGCTACAAGGAGTCCAACTCCTAACCTTCCAATGAAAATCAACAAGATCTATGATAGTATATTTGCAATTTTGCAGGCTATACAATCATATATTTTTATTACAGTCTATAAGATATTCAACTTTATTTTCACAACAAAAATCCCATCTCACAATGCCATTTCATATCCATTTATAAACACTATGCATCTATAGATGTATGTGCAATCACAACCAAAAACTGTTTCCAATAACTTCCTAGTATACCCGTTAGGGTTTAAAATAAATTTCATTTTACAATTTTGTTTAACTTCAACAAACTGCCATGAAAAAATATGTTTCTTCCCATAGATAAACTTTCCTCCTTAATAGTCAAGGAGATATTCAAAAATGTCAACTGTCATAAACAAATCATAAACTTTTTGCAATAACAAATCACAAGGATTTACCAGTAGTTACCGAATGTCACGGTTAAGCACCCTATCAAAGCTTAAATTGTCGTAACAGAGTCCTCGCTGAGTTGCCCGTGAAAGGGTTTCACAAAAATGTGAAATAAACAAACAAATCAAACAACATCCTTTGTCATAATTTATTTTTCTCTTACGTCCATCACTAACTCTCGTGAGTTAGGTATTGAGTACATATTACCAAAGTTAAGTGTCAACCCAAAGTCAAATTTGTCACGACAAACTTATGAACTTAAACATGCGTGGCTTTACTGATTTGTCATCAAGGACAAAAATGAATCAACAAACTCCCCCTTTGTCCTTGATGGCAAAAAAACTAACCATCAGAACAAATGGAAAAACAATCTTTCTTGTTCAAAATTTTCAATTCAACAAAGATATCAACTGCAATGTCCAGTGTCAAAAAAAAACTGATGAAGTGTGCCAATGAACCTGCCAATTGAAAATATATCAAAGAATATTGATGGCAAATATAGAACAAACGTCAATAGCCAAGTGTGCCGAAACACAAAATACCAATGTATGCCAATATCAACTATCATAACCAAATGCCAATTGTCAACTGTCAGATCAACTGCCAGATCAGAACCAATTCAAATAATGAATGCCAACACAAAATACCAATGTATGCCAATATCAACTGTCAGAACCATATACCAATATCAACTGTCAGAACCAAATGCCAATTGTCAACTATTAGATCAACTACCAGATCAGAACCAATTCAAATGATGAACGCCAACACAAAATACCAATGTATGCCAATATGAACTGTCAGAACCATATGCCAATATGAACTGTCAGAACCAAATGCCAATTGTCAACTGTCAGATCAACTGCCAGATCAAAACCAATTCAAATGATGAATGCCAACACAAAATACCAATGTATGCCAATATGAACTATCAGAACAACTGCCAGATCGGAACCAGTTCAAATGATGAATGCCATAATACCTACCAATGCCAACACAAAACACCAATGTATGCCAATATGAACAGTCAGAACAACTTCCAGATTAGAACCAATTCAAATGATGAATGCCATAATACCTACCAACATCATGCTATTTTCTCCCCCTTTTTGTCATCAAGGACAAAGAGGTTGAACTGGGAGCTAGCATGAAAGCTCCCCCATACGTCAGAAGGATCAGTCATTAATAAAAGATTGAGAGTAGACTCCCAACCTATCACATAACTGAGCAAATTTCTCTTTGGGAAGAGCTTTAGTAAATATATCTGCAACCTGTGCCTGTGACGAAACATGAATGAGCTTGACCTCATTTGAGGAAACTTGGTCCTGTAAATATTGCAATTTTAAAGCAATATGCTTCGTACGAGAATGCATGACAGGATTCTTTGAAATCTGAATGGCACTAGTATTATCACAAAATATAGACATTGGTTTAGATACAGTAATGCCTAAATCAAATAACTGGTAGGACATCCACAACAACTGTGTACAACAAGCAGTAGCTACAATATATTCAGATTCAGTAGTGGACAAAGTTATGCAGTCCTGCTTTTTGCTATGCCACACAACTAACCTGTCTCCAAGGAAAAATGTTGCACCACTAGTGCTACGTTGATCATCAACACATCCACCCCAGTCAACATCAGTATAGCTCGTCAAAGTAAAATCATCATGCTTTGGATACCACAAACCATAATCAAGAGTTCCTTGTATATACTTGAATACACGTTTGACAACGTTAAGATGAGATTCTCTAGGAGCCGACTGATACCTAGAAACCAAACACACAGCTTGCATCAAATCTGGTCTAGATGCAGTAAGATACAATAGGCTACCTATCATGGATCTATACTCCCTTTGGTCAACAAGGGGTGAGTCATCCACTTTGACCAACTTGCATCTTGTTTCCAAAGGTGTGCCAACAGGGTTACATTGATCCATTTGAAACCGCTTCAACATTTTTTTAGCATATTTTACTTGAGATATAAAGAGACCATGATCAAGTTGAGACACTTGTATTCCCAAGAAAAATGTTAGAGGTCCTAACATAGACATTTCAAATTCGGATTCCATAATAGTTGAAAAACTTTTAGACAATGCATCATTGGTGGATCCGAAGATAATATCATCAACATAGATTTCAATAGCCAGAAGATCATCATTAACATCTTTTGTATACAGTGTGCTATCAACACTTCCTTTAGTAAATCCTTTTGAAATTAAGTAGGAGTCAAGTCTAGCATACCAAGCACGAGGTGCTTGTTTAAGACCATATAATGCCTTTGGTAACCTGTACACATGACCTGGAAATTCAGAAGATTCAAAACCTTCTAGTTGCTCCATATAAACCTCTTCTTCAAGATAACCATTTAAGAATACAATTTTAACATCCATTCGGTAAACTGTGAACTTTTTATGCGAGGCATATGCAAGAAACATTCGAATAGATTCTAAATGAGCCACAGGAGAAAAAGTTTCACCAAAATCTATACCCTCTTGCTGAGCATAACCCTTATACACAAACCTTGCCTTATTTCTTATCACTTTTCCTGACTCATCTAGTTTGTTCCTGAAAACCCATTTTCTGCCAATCACATTTTTGTCATCAGGACGAGGAACAAGTTCCCAAGTTTTGTTTTTCTCAATTTGACCGATTTCTTCTTTCATGGCATTTAACCGAGATTGATTATTTAGAGCTTCAGAGACATTTTGTGGTTCAAAATCAGTTATGAGACAGAAGTGTTCGGCCATTTGAGCCTATTCTGCATGTTTTGCCTTTCCACGAGTCAATATGCCAACATTTTTGTCACCGATGACAAGTGTGTCAGGATGCCTTTTAGAAATAATTCTGGAATGTGTTTTCGAAGGTACATCTGTGCTAATATCAGTAAGTTCCTCATCTTTTTTCAGACTAGGTTCAACTTGTTTAGGATCAACAGTTTCAACAGAAGTTGAAGTATTTCCAAAATCTAGATTTGATTCTTCTTCAATAGTCAAACCATTTTTTATCATATTCAGATTTTCATCAAAAAGAACATTTACAGAGTTGACCACTTTATTCAGCCATTTATTAAAGCATTTGTAAGCCTTACTATTTGAGGAATAGCCAAGAAAAATGCCTTCATCAGATTTTGACTGAAAACTATCCAAATTATCAAAGTCATTTTTAACATAGCACTTACAACTGAAAATTCTAAAGTGTTTAATAGAAGCAGTTTTTCTATGCCATAATTCATAAGGGGTACATGCAGTTCTAACTTTGATTTGAACTCTGTTAAGAATATAAACAGCAGTATGTACTACCTCTTTCCAGAACTTATCAGGTAAGCTTGACTCATTTAACATAGTCCTAGCCATTTCTTTTACTGTTCTATTTTTCCTTTCGACCACTCCATTTTGTTGTGGTGTACGTGTTGCAGAATATTGCCTTTTGATACCATGTTTTTCACAATATTCGACAAAGTCTTGAGAGGTAAATTCACCTCCTCTATCCGATCTTAAACATTTTAATTTTAGATCAGTCTCTCTTTCAACCATTTTTCTGAAAACTTTGAACCTATTAAATGCTTCTGATTTTTTTTTGAGAAAGGTAACCCAAACCATCCTGGTATAGTCATCTACAAACAACATGAAGTATTTTTCTCCATTTAAGGACTGAGTCTTAGTTGGACCACACAAATCTGTATGAATCAACTCTAAAGGTCTTGATGACAAGAATTATTTTGTCTTGAATGATGATTTGGTTTGTTTGCTTTTAATGCACTCACTACAAACTGTATTTGTAGGTTTACTAATTAGAGGTAAACCTCTAACATTTTCATGCTTACTAATTCTGACTATATTGTCAAAGTTCACATGCCCAAATCTTTTATGCCATAGCCAGTTTTCATCTACATGGCTCATAAGACACATTCTTGTAGATTGCTCTTGACCTGTGGAATTTGAAAGAATATACACATTTCCAGGTGTTCTAAAACCATTTGCTACTGTTTTCCCAGATTTCTTCTTAATAGTACATCCATAAGCATTAAACATGACCTGATACCCGCTATCACATATGTGACTGATGCTTAGTAAGTTATATTTCAAACCTTCCACATAATAAACATCATTTATCGGAGTATTGTTGTTTATCATCACAGTACCAGTTCCAGTTATATAAAGTCTAGTGTTGTCTCCAAATTTAACAAAGCCTCCTGGATGATCCCTTAAGTTTAAGAACTTTCTTTTGTCCCCTGTCATATGATGGGAACACCCACTATCTAACACCCAGATAGCAGATTTTGTAGAAATGAATGTTGTTTGAACAAGCATAGTCTATTCTAGCTTTGGTCTTCAAACCTATTTAGGTTGTTTAAACTTTTTACAATGATTAGAGGTGTGTCCATATTGATAGCATGCAAAACACCTTGTGTTTCTTAAGAAACCAAAACCCTGTTTGTATCCATAAGCGGAATTTTTTGCAAATCTGCAGGTACTCACTTTGTGTCCAAACAAATGACAAAAGTGACAATAACCATGAAAGAATCTATTATTCAAAAGCTAATTACTGTTTGCTATGATATGTTTTTATATGATGTTTCACCCTTTTCAGCAGTATTTTTAGATTGTTTTTGACTGTCAAGAACATACACTTGTTCCTTTAGTTTTCTGATCTCTACATCTTTCTCATCAATAAGACATTTTTGAGTTTCAATGACCTTATTTGTATTTGCTAGATCCAGTTGCAAAATTTGACTAGAATTTTCATAGGCATTAACAAGTTTTTTGAGTCATTTCACTTCTTGAAGAGCACAAAGCAATTCCTCTTCAAAATTAACTTCATTTAATTCAATATCAAAATTTGTTTCTTAATGGGTTCAACTTTAGTCATGAAAAGCGTTTCACAATTATCACCATTTAACTCATCAGAGTCATCATCAGACTCTTCTTTTGTCATGAGACTTTTCTTTTTATTAAATTTTTTACTAGGATTCCAAGGTTTTTTGAAAGACTTTTCTGACTTCTCATCATCTTTGTTTAGATCTAGATACAGACATTTTGTAGCAAAATGTCCAGTTTTGCCACAACCAAAACACTTAAACTTTCCTTGAAACTTTTTCTTAAGTTTTCTGACAAGTAATGCTTCAAAGACATCAGAGAGTTCAGACTCACTATCCTCATGTTTCTCAACTTTGAAAGCCATTTCAGTAGAGGTTGAAGGAACATTTCCAATCCTCATTTCATATGTTGTAAGTATGCTTTGAAGTTTGTGAACAGTCATTTTAGAAAAGTGTTTCTTTTCTTCAAGAGTAGAAATTTTAGTTTCAAATTTAGGCAATAATGTTCTAATGACCTTAGCAACTACATCATGTTCATCAATTTCTTCTCCAAGGCACTTTCGAGCATTAACAATTTCATCAATTCATAGAAAATAAGCTACTATTGATTCATCATTATTCATTTTTAAAGAATCAAACTATGTTTTCAAAGTAATCAATTTAGATTCTCTCACTTTCTCATCACCTTGGTAAATGGATTCAAGATTTGTCCACACCTCATTCGCTGATTTAAAGTACATAACTTTAACAAAGACCTCCTTTGATAACCCACAAAGTAGTGCAAAGCGAGCACGTTTATCCAACTCAAATTTTGCCTTTTCATCTACATCAGTAGGCACAACAGAAGGTACAGTGTATTTGTTGGTCACTACCTCCCACATTTAAATATCAAGAGAATGAATGAAAGCTTCCATTTTAACTTTCCAAAAAGTGTAATCAGTGCCATCAAACAGAGGCACTCTGGTGAGCGAAGCACCCTCATTTTGAGCCATCTCTTTCAAGTACTAGAATCAGTCCTAGGGAAAACCTAAAAGACTCCTATGCTCTGATACCAATTGTTGAAAGCAGATGTACTCTGAGAGGGGGAGGGGGTGAATCAGAGTACTTTGAACTTTGAAATACACCAAATAAATATGCTTTTTAAGATTTGAATAAGCTTTACAAAATAGAGACAAAGAGCAGAATTGTACAAAAGTAGCAATATGTTTGAGAGTGATTTGCCAAGATAAGAAAACTGAAACAGAAATAGGACTAAGATAAATATCAGAGCATTAGCACAAAAGTAATAAACTCGACACGATTTTGTGCTAAGTGGAAACCCTCAAGATCCAACCAGATCTTGTCACAGGGAGAAAACCACTCTGTTATTGTATTAACCAGTCCAAAAATCCAAGATTACACCCAGTTTAGCAACCTTGCTTCAAGGAGTCCAACTCCTAACCTTCCAATGAAAATCAACAAGATCTATGATAGTATATTTGCAATTTTGCAGGCTATACAATCACAGATTTTTATTACAGTCTATAAGATATTCAACTTTATTTTCACAACAAAAATCCCATCTCACAATGCCATTTCATATCCATTTATAAACACTATGCATCTATAGATGTATGTGCAGTCACAACCAAAAACTGTTTCCAATAACTTCCTGGTATACCCATTAGGGTTTAAAATAAATTTCATTTTACAACTTTGTTTAACTTCAACAAACTGCCATGAAAAAATCTGTTTCTTCCCGTAGATAAACTTTCCTCCTTAATAGTAAAGGAGATATTCAAAACTGTCAACTGTCATAAACAAATCATAAACTTTTTTCAATAACAAATCACAAGGATTTACCAGTAGTTACCGAATGTCATGGTTAAGCACCCTATCAAAGCTTAAACTGCCGTAATAGAGTCCTTGCTGAGTTGCCCGTGAAAGGGTTTCACAAAAATGTGAAATAAACAAACAAATCAAACAACATCCTTTGTCATAATTTATTTTTCTCTTACGTCCATCACTAACTCTCGTGAGTTAGGTATTGAGTACATATTACCAAAGTTAAGTGTCAACCCGAAGTCAAATTTGTCATGACAACCTTATGAACTTAAACACATGTGGCTTTACTAATTTGTCATCAAGGACAAAAATGAATCAACAACCTATACATTGGACTCTCACGCTAATCTAACAAGTACACATTTTTTATGTTTTTTCTTTCTTTCTTTTTGAGTTTAGCATAAGAATCAGTTTTGTTAGAAAAAAATGAACTAATATCTTAACTGTGTTGCTGTCAAAATGGTATCAGGTGAGAGAAATGGAATGCTCATTGGACCAGTGGTAAGGCTCACAAAACTTCAAAGTACTATTAATTAAATAAGTAATATTATTGAAATTTATGGTGGCTAACATCTAATTTTTCATTGATGGGGACAACAGGCAGGATCGAGCTGGCTCTACGTTTATCCACGCGAGATAGGAGAGTTGTTGAACTACGTAAAACATAGATATGACAATCCAATCATTTTCATTACTGAAAATGGTATAAAATTATTTATTTATTTATTTATTTTTCAAATAAAAGTTGATAATTTTTTAAATTAATTTTAGTATGGGTTGATTGTATAGGTGTTGATGAAAAGAATGATGATACATTATCATTGACACAAGTACTTAGTGATATTTGGCAAATTGACTATTATTCAAAACATTTTTCATTTGTTCAACAAGCTATAAGACAAATCTTATATATATACACTTTTTTGCCCCTTTTTTAATACTTATAGGGTGAACTCACAATACTGGTTCCCACTTTTTGACCAACTTTGACACTTAGATGAATATTTTGAAAAAAAACTTCACTTTCTGACACCTATAACTTTTAAACCGTTAAGAATTTGAAGATGATATAAACTAGTGATTTTTAACATCTTGTTTGGAGATTCTAAATATATTTTTTGTAAATTTGTTTAAATAAAATTTTATTGATTTTTCCATCTCCCTCAAAAAGTAGTTGTTTATAGCAAACAACATTTTTTAAGAGTGATGTGTATCCTGAAATGCATAATTTTTTTTCTATAAATGATAAAAACTTAATTCTTTTGAATTATGGTTTGTAGCATCAATACCCAGGGCATGCACTTGGTTTGATAGTGATATGTTGAATATTTTTTATTTTATTAAGTTTTGAAGTTCGACTAATTATAATTTGGATATAGGTGTACGTTTGAACACATAACTTGTTCTATATATATCAAAATTAAATTTTCTTTTTTTTGTTAGAAAGAAAACACCAATACCTAGTGCATAGATATTTTTCAGAATTTTTTTGAATTAGTTTACTATTTTTCCCAATGCATTGAACAAAGAAGTTCATGTTCGGTGAAAAACCTACATTCATAAGAAATAAAATAAAAATATATTAATGAAATTAAATATATTAAAAGTTATACTATTTGGAAAGCTTATAATAAGGACTAAATACTTTAAAAAAACAACTTTTAAATGAATTAATTTGACTCGCCAAAAGCTAATGTAAAA
This sequence comes from Cryptomeria japonica, assembly GCF_030272615.1. Classification (NCBI taxonomy): domain Eukaryota; kingdom Viridiplantae; phylum Streptophyta; class Pinopsida; order Cupressales; family Cupressaceae; genus Cryptomeria; species Cryptomeria japonica. Next base: position 116,140,460 of record NC_081414.1, on the reverse strand, counting down.
TTGGTTTTTTATCAGCATTTGATAGATGGAAAGGAGAGTCCATTGCAAGTATGATTTAGAAGTAGAGAGGTTCTATCCAAGAAATTCTGATCTAAGAGCCTCTGATTTAACTCTCTTCAATTAATTACTTCAAATGGGACCTCTTAAAGCTTAAATCATTATATTTTAAAAAAAATGTATGATTTCAGCAAAAATCAGGATGTACCAAAAAGTGGGAACCAGCTTTGTGAGTTCACCCTATACTAAAACATTATGATGGGTTGAATGACAGGGATGGATCTAGCATACAAGGTTACTTTGCATGGTCTTCATTTCGTAATTATAAGAATAATTTAAATTGATATCCAAAAGCATCAGTCTGTTGGTTTCGTAGATTTTTGAAATAAAGTACTACAAGGTTTATCCTAGATTATAAGAATAATCTAGATCAATATCCAAAAGCATCAATCTATAGGTCTCGTAGATTCTTCAAATAAAGTATTACACAGTTTAGCTTTTGTAAATCAATAAAAACACGACTTTCTCCTATTAAGGAAAATGTTGTAGGTCCCTCTATTGTCTTATTCACATAATTTGTTTTGATTTAGTTTAATCATGTATAATATCTATTACCATATCTAATTTTTTTGTATATTTTATTTACTATCAATTTTTATTTTTATTTTGATAAAAGTGGATAAACCATTGAAATATATTAATACTTATGTTTTTTACAGGGTGTCTGGTTCAAAGAGCACTGAAGGGAAAGAACCAGTAAGAAAACCCTTCAGTATTGCTCAAATAACACAAGCCTATCTACCCATTACAAGAAGCCCATGGGCATAATCCATCCAAAAACTCAACCCAATTACATAACAAGCCTCATTAGATATAACATGAAGAAGTGTATCCATCCAAAAAACTAGAAGATCGATCAATAACATTCGAAGCTGGGCCACCCTTGTCTAAGAAGCACAATTCTCCAATCCACTGATTAGAATGATACCAAAGACCAGAAGAGAAATCATTATAAGAGATCCTGCCAAGACAAACATTGTGAGCAAACATAATATAATCCAAAGAAGGAGAAGGAGAGGATGTTGAAGACCTCCAGGAACCAGAATAAAACCAAGCCACAGAATAACCCACAAAAGCAGTCAAGAAAAGAGCAACAAGATGAGAAGTCATCTTGTATACCAAACAATCTGCAAGTTCCAAGCTCTTAAAGACAATCACCAACCTCCAAACCTAACCAAAACCTTCCGGATAAAACAGAGCATCTTACCATATGAGAAACAACACCATAGAAGGAAAAAATATGGGGAGGCCAATGACAGAGCCCTGATATATACTAATCCAACAGAGGAGTCATTATGAAAACTACCAAAACCAAACACGAAGCCTCACCGAATGAGCAGAAACCAACTCCATAGTATGATAAGTAAGCAATGTAAAAGAGGAGTGAGCATAACATGATCCACATAATGATAAACATGAAAGAAAAACCAAGCTGGCAAAATAATGATGAACCAAAGCCATTTTGCAGAATCTCATCCCCCACTGATTACCCAATCAAAGATAATCAATAGAGAAGACTCTGCCATCTCAAAGCAACCATAATTATACAATCCAACAAGTGAACGGTAACCTATGAAGGCAATCAATCAATGATAATCGAGACACCCAACCCAAGCTTACCACAACATGATTACCAATCGAAACCACCAACCAGAAAGCTATAATGATAAGAGCATGCCCAATCAAAACAACAAGTACACAAATAATGAGCACAAGTAAGTGATCCGAAGTAATGAGCTTCACGAGCCTGAATAAACATGCTACCACCACACTTAGTAAAATAGAATAATATCATGAGAAATAGGAAACATCATCCCTATGAAGATCCAACTCATCACAACCAAACAAATAATGAAAATCCAAAATAAATAAACGACCAATTCAATAGGAAGGATACAGGTCAAGCGAAAGCAGCCTCCACACCCGCCTTGCTCCATGAGGAGATACTTACCGAATATGCCATCAACAAAGGCATTGCCAAAAGATAGACAACACCCTCCCCAATGTCATATGTGAAAGAAAAACCACACCCATCAAGGAGTGTGATGAAGGCTACACTCATGACCCATCAATTTTTAAAGAAGAATACAAATGCAAGAGGCAGGGATATCCCGAGGGGAAACCTCCAAATACTCAGCACCTTCAGCAACAACCCTATTAGCCAAGTAGTCTGCAATAACATTTATCTCCCTGTAGCAATGAGATATAGTAAAGGTAGAAAAACACTTCAACTATGTGAGGATGCATTCTAAGAAGTACTACAGATGCCAGGAGACACATTTCGTAGCAGAAACTGACTGAAAGACCATCATTGAGTCCCCTTCAATGATGATGTCCTTAATGTCGAAAGAAATGGCAAGATCAAGAGCAAAAGATAACACTTGAAATTCAACAACATTATTGGAGCTGACACCAATGTATTTGTCGGCAACTTTAACAATCTTAGAATTATGATCAAAGATGACCACCCCAATCCCTAATTTCCCTGGATTACCCTTATCAGCCCATCAAAATTTAATTTGAAGGAGAATTGCGGGGGGGAGGCATCCATTTGGCCATCCTACATTTGGCAAGTGAGGATAATCTAGTTGTTAAAGCCCCATGGGAAGGAATGACTCGGAGTGAACTCCATTTCTATGTTACCCAATTATCCCAATGAGAAAAGGACCTCAGATGTTCCAAGTTTTTATAAATGTAAGAAAGTACCACCTCAGAAATGGAGGAATGATTCTTTTCAAGAACCTCCTTAAATGGAGTAGATTTATGTTTAAAAATCCTAGAATTCCTCTCCAACCAGATGTTCTAAATAACTATAGAAGGTGCGACAGTCCAAATAGAGAAATAAAAAGAGAATGAATACAACAAAGGCCAAGCCATGAAATGAGATAATAAATTAGGACTAATAGTAGAGGACCAACCAAGCAATCCAAACAACTAGTACCAACAATCCATAGCAAATGAACAATGCAAGAACACATGATCCATAGTTTCCATATAATATCTACAAAACACACAAGGAAAAACCGCAGTAATCCCAAGCCTATCCAATCTCATCCTAGTAAGAACTCTATCTTGAACTGCTAACCAAGAAAAAGACCCATCTTTAGGAAGACATGTCAAATGCCAAAAAAGCTGAGAAGGCCAAGGGGAGGAAGAAGAGGACTGAGACAAGGATTTATACCCCTCCTTTACTGAGTAGGAGCCTGAAGCACTCCTAGTCCAAACCAAAATATCATCTTTATTTTGAAACACAAGAGATCTATTCTGAAGCTCTACCTCGAAAGCAATTCTAAGATCATTATCAATTGGCAGGAAAGCAATTGACTTCCATCGAGATACTGGATAAGGACTCGAGGAATCAATGTCAATATAATCAACAACAAAAACCCCGAAAGATCAAAAAGAATATCAGACAGAGGAGACCAATCCCGAATGGAAGATAATGCAAGATGACCATTCAAGACTTCATCCCAAAACCGGGCCTTCTTCCCATTACGAACAACCTAGCAAAGGTGCGGAAGGATGACTGATCTACAACTAACCAAAAAATTCCAAAAAGTTGATCCTTTTGGAAGAGATGAGACTATGAAAATCCTTTCTCTAGGAGACCCCCTTAAATACTTAGAAAACATAATGGATGCCCATTTACTCAATGGATCCGTGTATAATTTCCAAACAAGTTTATCCCCCAATGCTTTATTCTGGGACACTAAATCTCAGATACATGCACCTCCCAACTCTATAGGAAGGCAAACTTTATCCCAGGCTAGAAGGGCAAGCTTCTTTTTCCCCGCAATGTTATCATTCCAAATAAAGGATCTTAAAGACACCTTGAGGTCCTGGATAACTTTGGGGGGAGTTTTCAGAATAGACATCAAGTAAGTAGGAATGACATTGAGAACTGACTTAATTAAAAGAAGCTTACCAGCCAATGTGAGGCATTTATGATTCTAGGAAGAAATTTGGGAAGATATTGCATGAACCACTTTATCACCAAAGATAGAGGTCATTATTTTATTTAATAAACTTCTATTGATTATAAAGCTAAAAATATAATATTAAAAGAAAAATACATTTTAATATTTTTTGGAAAGCTAATACTAATATTGAGGGTTGCATATCTATTAAATTTTATATTTTGAAAGTACCACTTAAAGATGTAATATTTAAGAGGGATTTGGTATCAAATCTCCTTCAATTGAAACCTTTCAGACTTAAACCCTAGTAAAATCCTATAAAAATAGTCGTGCATCTTTTTCTATTACAAAAAAATCTAAATTATAGTTTAGAAGGGATTATAATTTTAAAGAGCAAGAGATATAAAACAAAAGGAATTGATGAAATAAAATTAAACAATCATATCTTATTAAAAATTATATCAAATTTTAATTAAATTGAGTTCTTATTAAATTGTGCATAAAAGTACTTTTAAATGTCAAATTTAATTTAAAATCGATCAAATTTGTATCAATAATCAATAATATATTTTTTTCTAGTATTTTTTTATTTTTAATTAAGAATTTGCATTATAAAATAAACCAACATTAACAGTAACCTTAACATGCCTTAGAATTCTCTTTGCAACTTTAAAATGAGTTTGTTGAGGTTTATATGTAAATCTAGAAACTAAACCAACACTATATGAAATATCAGGTCTAGTAAGAGTTTAATAATTCAAAATTCCAACTAATTGCCTATATTTAAAGTAACATCAACAAAAGGAGTTTCCATATCAACCATTAGTTTAGTTCTCAATTCACAATTCACAAGGAGTAGAAATAGGATTAGCATCATTCATTTTGAATTGATCTAAGAGATCTTGAGAATATTTGCTTTGAGAAAGGAAAATACCTTTAGGTTTTTTTTCGAATTTCCATACCTAAAAAATAATGTAATAGGCCTAAATAAGTCATTTGAAATTCCTTGTTGAGTTGAGACTTAACTTCACAATCAAATTGTTAGAACTTGAAGTGATAGTTAAATCATCAACATATAAAATAATGATCATAATATCATATTCAATATGTTTAATATATATATTTGGATCATTTTTGGTTCTAATAAAACCTTGAGAAATAAAGAAAACACTAATTTCAAGATATTATTCTCTAGGAGATTGTTTCAAACCATAGATAGATTCTTTTAACTTGCAAACAAAATGTTCATTACCTTTCTGTAGCGTCCTAAAATTGCGACACTTGCAATTTCGACTGCATTTTGGTCTTCACGATGGCGACGCAACACGCAACCTGAATGGAGACCCTGAAACTTGCTCACGACACTGAAAACTGCATTTTTCAAGCACCCTGGCCTGAACCTCCTTGCACCCTGCTGTCCCGGGAGGTGGGACCAGAGCGCCCAACGCCCTGGTCCCTCAGGACCAGGGCGCCCAGCGCCCTGGTCCCCAGGACCATGGCGCCCAGCGCCCTGGTCCCTGGGTCCTATTTTGGGCCCGATCTCCTAAGGGGTCTCGGGTCTTTTTGTTTGCAATTTGGAAATTAACTTTCCTGGTCGGCCTAAGGTCGGGAAAATCAGTCTATCAGCCCTAAATGACAAGTATATAAACTACATTTTTCTCTCTCATTTGGCATGAGGAGGATATGTGGAAAAAGGCGTGGAAACTATACTCAAGCATTCAAGCATTCAAGCATTCCTTCAAGCAATTGATCATTTCAAGTCTCCATTCAAGGCTAAGTGTTGCATTCAAGTCAAGGATTCAACCATTGAAGAGGAGATCACATACTACATGCTACATACAACATACAACATACAACATCTAAACCTTCGCACATAAGGATACAAACATCCTTAGAACAAGGTATTAGTACTTGTTTTACATACATTTACATTTACAGCTCTTGCTCATTTCTTGGTTAATTCCAAAACCGGGGTTTGACCTAAAGGCAAACCCCTAATCCCTAACCCCCCAATCGTCTTCGCTTTTCTGTGTGTAGGTTGCAGGTACGCGGCTGAAATTGAAGATCTGGAATCCTTGTGCAGAGACGAACAGATCCCCCTTCGTTTCGCGGATTTTTCGGAGGACCGTGGCGCCGGGCGCCATCGTCCCGACAACTTTTGCTCAAATTTGCAGGACAGCGCCGTATCGACATTTTACTGCTAATTCCAGGTCCGCAGCTTCATCCTATAATCCGAACTCAGTTTATAAGCGAATCTTTATCACTTTCTATGCATGCTTAGCTTAATTCTCCTATCAACATTCTTTACAAAAGAGGGTAGCCTTGCTGTCTTAACCCTTGAAACACATTTAGCATCCAATCTTGCATTGCATGGGATTGGAGCTTGTGGGTTTCAACCCCTCTTTTGAATGTAAAGTCCCTCCCCTAAGTGAAAACCATTGAATCCTAGCGAACCTCCCTTCTCTCTCCTCGGAGTTGGAAGAGGGGAGAACAACTAAGGTTCGATCGCGATTTTCCACTTTACATTTTGGTGAACCCGACGTGAACATCCTTTCTGATTTTTCATGCTTAGATCTGAAAAAATTGATTACATTTCCATGTTTGATCTTTTGCAAAATTTTAGAGGTGATTGCATTTAAACCCTAAATTTTCTTTTTAGTAATTGAACTTGCGAAATGTCTAAATGTTAATGCTTGTTTCAGATCTGCCCTTCTATTACAAATTATCAATTCATATCTATGATTTAATTTTGAAAATTAAGTGGTTAAGTGTCAAAACCCTAATTTTTGAAACCCTCTTGATTCAACCTTTGTCTGACAATTTCACTGATCAAAACATCTCCAAATCAGCTGTAACTTTGGATTCCGCAATAAAATCACAATATCTTTCATCCCTGAAAATTTGGAAAAATGTTGCGAGGACCGTGGCGCCGAGCGCCATCGTCCCCGACATTTTTTCCGAAATTTCGGGAGCAAGATCTTACTGTGTTTTTCTGCTAAAATTCAGAATTTTGGCTGATTTTATCAATTTTAACACCTTCAAAATTACAGTCAAAGTTGGTCTTGTGATTGCATGGATTAAGGCTTCTAAACATTTAAAAATCATTGAAATTGAAATTTTGTGTCAAAATTGTGTTCTTACTGTCCTAAATCTGAAAGGTGTGTTATCATTCATTAAAAATTTCAGTGCTTTATTCAAATTCTTGCATTTTGTGACTTTTGAAATTAAGTGCTTAATTACAACAACTTCGATTTCCGCTTTCAAAATTGAATTTTGCGTGAAATTGAGTCAATTTTCAAATTTCAAAATTTGCATTGCTCTTGACATTCCCTCTAAAATCATAAAATTCAAAATTTCAGTTTCCCTCTCTTTTTCAAAATTCAAATTTTGCATTTTTCGACAATCTTGGTAGGGTTCAATTTCGAGATTGCAGCTTTAATTTGGCCTATCTACAGATCGTAAAATCACTCAATTTTTTCAGATTAGCTCTAAAATCATCATACCTTTCATCCCTGCAAATTTCGAAAAAAGTTGCAAGGACCGTGTTGCACTCCGGGCGCCACGGTCCCGGACATTTTTTCTGAAATTTCGGGAGACTGTTGTGATTGCATTTAATAGCTTAAATCCAGAAGATTGGCTGATTTTACTAAAAATTGCTACATCTAAATTCAAAATCTTCTCTCTCTTTCTAGTGCATGAGTTTTACAACAATAAGCCCTACTTACACTATTCCCGTTAGACGAAGCCGTAGAATTAAGTCTTTCCAAGGTTTAATTACTGAGGAAATGGAACCTAATTTGAATAGCCTTTTTAATGAGGACATGGGTAATTCCTCTAATCCTCCTAATGATGAAGAAGCTCTCCATGAGGTTTCCGTAGAACAACTTTCGAAATTGGATAATCAATTTGACGATTTTCGACAATGGATGTCTCAAGAATACCCTGATAGTCAAGCTCTTCCTTTAATTGAGGGTCTAAAACGTATGCTTCAAAGTGATAAGAATGGAATTGATATTTTGCGTGGTATTGCACACATTGTGGATTCGAATGTGATGCCTATGAAGAGTTGTGCTGAAAATTTGGGTTATACACAACCTTCTACTCAAGTCAATCATTCTATCCCTTTGATGACTTCTATTGCTAGCATACCTACTTTTACATCAAACATAATGGCTACTTCTACACAAGACATTCCTCCTATGATCACTAGTCATGGGGGCAACCCTTCTTCTTCAATTAACCCTCTTCCTTCATTCAATCCGACTTCTTCATTCATTCCTTCAATGAGTGTGCCTATTATATCTTCACAAATGAACATGATGCAAGGGGGCAATTCGTTTAACCATTCCATCCCTCCTCGTAGTGTTCCTCCTGTCCAATCATCTCCTATGACTGATTATCATAGGGTCCCACCACCTTACTCTTTACCTTCTTTCAATAACATAACACCTCCATCTCAATCTAACACATCCAATATGAATTCTTCGACTGAAGCGACCATTAACAATCTAGCACAAACTGTCTCTTCTTTACAGCAACAAATTGCCTCTATGAATCAATCTAAGTTTAGTGTGCCCACGTTTGACGTTGCGAGCCCACTTTCTCTTGACATTGTTCGAGCTATCCCTCCTAAACATGTCAAAATCCCGCATTTGGAACTTTATAATGGTAAAGGAGATCCTCTAACACATGTTAAGACTTTTCAAACAATTTGTACTGATTTTGCTTATGACCAAAGGTTGCTTGCAAAACTGTTTACTAGAACATTAAGAGACAAAGCCCTACAATGGTATTGCTCGTTTCCTTCCTATTCTATTACTTCTTTCGAACAACTTGCAAATGCTTTCATTCAACAATTTCAAAACAATATAAGTCCTAAGGTTACTTTGATTGATTTAATGCATTGTAAACAAGGTGTTAAAGAAAAAGTGACTGATTTCATTGGTAGATATAAGCATTTGTATGCTCAAATTTCTTTTCCAGTGCCTGACAATGATATTCAAAGAATCTTTATTTCTAATTTACAAAAGGATATTCGAGACAAACTTCTGTTTTCTGAGTTTACTTCTTTCCAACAGTTGTGTGCAACTCTTCACAATTATCAACTGACTGTGAGTCAAATGGAACAATCACATCCTATGGCTCCGAGTGATAAGGGTGATAGCAGTCAACAACCATTTGGGAAGTTTAAACCGAACAGAGATTCCATCAAATTCAATGAAAACATCATCAACAACAATGTGAATGCAGCATCAGGTGTGCCTCCTATTTCTAAATTTTTCAAGAAAGAAAGAAAGTATACTCCTTTGAATGAATCATTGCATAGTATTATGAATAAGTTATTGGAACAAAATGTGCTTACTCTTCCTCCTATAAGACAAATTGATCCTGCAAAGATTACTTCACCTTATTTTGATAACAAATCTTTTTGTCAATTTCACCGTCAGCCTGGGCATGATACTGAAAAATGTTTTTCTTTAAAGGGTAAAATTCAAGATTTGATTGATAACAATACTATCTCTGTTTCTGGAGTGAATGATAAAGGAAACACATCTGTAGCTCCTCCTAACCAAAATCTTCAGATTTTCACTGATCCATTGCCTTCTCATACCTCTAATGCAATCGAGGCTAATGATTCCTCTCTCTCATCTGATGGTCTTGTGTCTATGACTCCGAATGTGATTAACTTTGTAGAGCAGCAAGAAATCCCTAAAGAACCTTCCATCACATTTGATTCCAATGAAACCATTAGGGCACCTGATGGTCCTTTATACATAGTTGCAAAAGTCAAGAATACACCTTGCCGTGGAGTGCTTATTGATCCTTCGTGCATGGTTAATGTTATTACTGAAGAATTCCTTTTTACTTTGCAATTGAATCAAGTGATCTATGACAAAACAGATGTGATTGTGAAACTATTTGATGCATATTCTTCTCCTGCAATTGGTTCTATTACATTGCCTATTGAGGTCCATAACAAATCTCTTGATGTGAACTTTGCTATTATTCCATCTTCCGAACAATTTCGTGTGAAGCTTGGCTATCCTTGGCTATCTTCCATGAAAGCTATTGCTTCTCCTATTCATAAGTGTTTGAAATTTCCCCATAATGGTGAAGTTGTTACTGTCAATCATAGTCTCTTTAAACCAGCTGAAAGAACTTCTAGCGTTCCTATTGATTACTTTTGGCCTAAACAATTCCAATCTCTTCCTCTGCGAAGTGATCATCTTTTCAAATCTTATCAAAAGTGGAAAACAGATATGATCTTATCTCTAAGTGAATCTAGAACACCTAAACTTGACATTCCTATCATTCTTGAGAAGGAAGTTCTCCCTTTGAAAGATAAAACTAATGTCTTTCCTCAAGAAGATTCCCAACCCATCCCTATGGATGTGACTATGTCTATGCCTAATAAACTTCCTAAGAGTAGACCTATACCTCCTCGTCATGATGGACTTGGTCTTCTCCCTAAATCAAGTATTCTTCCCTTATATGGAGCAGTTCCTCCTCCTTCTTTTTATAGAGAGAAGAGACCTTCTCCTTCTCCTATTATCCAGCCTAAGAGACCACAACCTAAACACCCAAGTGCTAAGGATGAGAACATTCCTCCTCCTCAATCTTCTCCACTTCCTACTAAGACTAGACGAAATCGTTCTGCACGGGAACGCTGGCGAAAGCGTCGTCTTAGAGCTCAAACTTTGCAATCTCCAAAAACACCTTCAACAAGCATTATTCCATTTTCTCCTCAGCCGGACATTGAGCCTAAATATCCTAAACATAAGATGCATGATGGTCTTGATCCTGTGCGAGTTAAAGATCCTATTTTTATAAATCTTGATGATGATATGGATGAAAATGTTATTCATGATGAAAATGTTACTTCTCTTGCTTCTGATAGTGAATATGAACTTGTTGATGTTGATAACCATTTATCTAATGAATTTTCTAAAGCACTTATCCTAGCTCCTAGACAAGAACAGTGTGGCTCGGAACATGAACATAGCCCTTGTTTGGATCTTGTGATAGCTCCATTTGTTGTGTTGGATGTTCCTCCTCTAGCGTGTTCCCTGCCTTCCCGAAACATTGATCAGCAAGATCGGGGGGTAGATGACGTGCTAGACTAGTTACATTAGCATAACAGATTCTCTCCTCCTCTCTTGTGTTACTTCTTCTATATGTTATTCTCATTCTTCTATTTGTTGTCCTTAGTGTTGTCTACTTGAGGATGATGCAAAGCATTGAGATCTCTCGATCTCTCTCATGTTGACTCAAAAGACACATGTGTTCCCTTCTTCTAGGTGACCTTCCTTGATTGGGGAATGAAGAACAATTATGCATACATACATATGATATACATGAATTATCATACAGCATACTGACCCCGAGGAAAGTGAAGTCACCTCGTGCTTTATGTTTTGTGTCTATTATCCTTGGGTTTATCTCACACTTGGGGGCTAAATCCTTGCAATAACGTGCTCCTTTCTCATTTCTTATGTGTATCACTACGTTAAAACAATCACCCCCGGTGAGGCGTGTGCGATCACTTTAACGTAGGGGGGCATACATCCCGTTCATATCTTTTCAAGATACTTGAAAATTTCTTGGTAAATTTAGCCTTGCCTTGAAAATTTTTGATATCTTTCTTGCATGACTCATAGTGAGGGAACCTTACTACTGACAGTCATGGTTCTCCCTCGTGATCTTCCCTTTTACTTTGTCAATCGAAGTCGTAAGATCCTTAGTCCACTGGGGGCTTGGTGTATCTTGCCTCCTTGACGTGGTGAAAGTCTTTCAATGTTGTTTCCTTGTACTTTACCGGAAGTATGAGCATACATACTCCCGCTAAAGTGGGGGCTAAATGTAGCGTCCTAAAATTGCGACACTTGCAATTTCGACTGCATTTCGGTCTTCACGATGGCGACGCAACACGCAACCTGAATGGAGACCCTGAAACTTGCTCACGACACTGAAAACTGCATTTTTCAAGCACCCTGGCCTGAACCTCCTTGCACCCTGCTGTCCCGGGAGGTGGGACCAGAGCACCCAGGGCCCTGGTCCCTCAGGACCAGGGCGCCCAGCGCCCTGGTCCCTGGGTCCTATTTTGGGCCCGGTCTCCTAAGGGGTCTCGGGTCTTTTTGTTTGCAATTTGGAAATTAACTTTCCTGGTCGGCCTAAGGTCGGGAAAATCAGTCTATCAGCCCTAAATGACAAGTATATAAACTACATTTTTCTCTCTCATTTGGCATGAGGAGGATATGTGGAAAAAGGCATGGAAACTATACTCAAGCATTCAAGCATTCAAGCATTCCTTCAAGCAATTGATCATTTCAAGTCTCCATTCAAGGCTAAGTGTTGCATTCAAGTCAAGGATTCAACCATTGAAGAGGAGATCACATACTACATGCTACATACAACATACAACATACAACATCTAAACCTTCGCACATAAGGATACAAACATCCTTAGAACAAGGTATTAGTACTTGTTTTACATACATTTACATTTACAGCTCTTGCTCATTTCTTGGTTAATTCCAAAACCGGGGTTTGACCTAAAGGCAAACCCCTAATCCCTAACCCCCCAATCGTCTTCGCTTTTCTGTGTGTAGGTTGCAGGTACGCGGTTGAAATTGAAGATCTGGAATCCTTGTGCAGAGACGAACAGATCCCCCTTCGTTTCGCGGATTTTTCGGAGGACCGTGGCGCCGGGCGCCATCGTCCCGACAACTTTTGCTCAAATTTGCAAGACAGCGCCGTATCAACATTTTACTGCTAATTCCAGGTCCGCAGCTTCATCCTATAATCCGAACTCAGTTTATAAGCGAATCTTTATCACTTTCTATGCATGCTTAGCTTAATTCTCCTATCAACATTCTTTACAAAAGAGGGTAGCCTTGCTGTCTTAACCCTTGAAACACATTTAGCATCCAATCTTGCATTGCATGGGATTGGAGCTTGTGGGTTTCAACCCCTCTTTTGAATGTAAAGTCCCTCCCCTAAGTGAAAACCATCGAATCCTAGCGAACCTCCCTTCTCTCTCCTTGGAGTTGGAAGAGGGGAGAACAACTAGGGTTCGATCGTGATTTTCCGCTTTACACTTTCCTAACAAAACTAGGAGTTTGAGACATATAAATTTTTTCATGTAAATCATCATTAAAAAATAACTTTTAACATTCATTTGATGAATAGGTCAATGCATATTAGAAGCTAAAACAAGAACTAGTTTGATAGTTGACATTTTAACTTCAAGAGCAAATGTTCATTATATTCTAGGCCTTCCAGTTGAGAAAAGCCTCTAGCAACTAATCTAGCTTTAAACTTGATAACTTCATTATTAGCATTAAATTTAGTTTTATACAATCATTTACAAGAAACAAGATGCTTACCTTGAGGTAAAAGAATAAAATCCCAAGTTTGATTAGAAAGAAAAGTATCATATTCCTTTTGCATAGCCTTTTTGTTGGTATTTTGGATATGTTGATATGGTTTTGTCATTGATGTCAACACCTATTAACACTTATCAACTCTGGCACTTGGAGAATTGGCAATGTTCACCGGCAAGCTAGTGACTTATGCACAGTCACTGGTATCTTGTTCACCGACACTTGGAATGACATGGAAAACACTTGGTTATGCCGAAGACATCGTTTGGACACTTTGTCTTGGAGATTTGTTCATTAGTATATTCGTGTTTGCATATTTGTTGTTACTGGCAAATAGGTCCAGGATAAGCACCGACAGGCTTATCTATTCCAGATCAGCACGACACGCTATGGAGATGATTTATTGATGTTGTAAATGCATTAAGCCGACATGTTGAATTGGATATTGCATCGGTTATTGTTTTACTTGTAAATTGTTTTTTATTGTAATATATTTTGTAAAGCCGACCTATACACTTTGGTCCTAGGCTTCGGTATATATGTAAGAGCTTATTTGTAAGATCGATATGCGATTGGGAAAAAGATTTGTAATAAGGTATATGCAAGAATAAGAAGAGCTATACACGCAAACATCATTTGAAGGTTGAAGGAAGGTTTTTGTGAAGACATATCAGAACTGAACCGGTACTGAATCCAACATATGAAGATGCTATTTTGAGAAGCACATCATTTTTGGATTTAACCGTCCAATTGTAGTTAGTGTGACTCCTATTTGTGTTTGAGCAGTGAGCTCTAGGTGCTTGGCCTTTCTGCATGTGTAGACCCCCTATTCTATACACATACTATTTGCAGTAGTACCATCTGATTGTGGGTAAGGTTTCCCACCGTGGTTTTTCCCCTTACAGGGTTTCCACGTACAAATATTGGTGTTATGTGTTGTGGATGATATTGTCTTTCTGTTTCATGCATTAATCTTTACTGACACTGCAACTAACTGATAAACTGTCTATCAGCATTAAGTTTGGTTAAGTTGTTTTTGGTTTAAATTTATTTGACAACTGATTCCCCCCCCCCCCCCCCCCCTCTCAGTTGTCTCCAAGACCTAACAATTGGTATCAAAGCCTAGTCCTCTTTTTGCAGAAGTTTAACAACTTGAGGAGATCCAATGTCTTCTAACTATTTCAGGAAGGATAGTCCTAAACTTGATGGAACCAACTATGGCATATGGAAGATCAGGATGGAGACACATCTGAATTGCATTGGAAAGGACATCTGGGAAGTTACAAAGAATGGCTATAGTGCTCCTACTCCCAGTCAGCCTAATCCACCAACTTTAGGAAAAGATGAAGAAAATGATTGCAAAGCAAGGGAAGCACTTTTGAGCGCATTATCAAATCAGCAAATCATGGGATTATCAGATAGATCTACTGCTAAAGCTATTTGGGACCATTTGAAAACATTGAATGAAGGAGATTCCTCAGTCAAAATTGCAAAACTTGAAAGCTTCCGGGTCAGGTATGAAAATCTGAAAATGGAAGAAGATGAAAGAATTTCTGCTTTTATGGAAAGAGTAAATGAAATTGTTTTGGGTATTAAATGTTGTGGAGGAACCTTAAGTGAAGATGAAATTATTTCAAAAGTTTTAAGAAGATTGCCACCGACATACAAAATAAAAGTTACTGCTATAAATGAGTTAAGAACAATGCCTAATACATCAGTAACTAGGGACACATTGATTGGAAAACTTTCAGCTTTTAAAATTGAGGAATTTGGTCTTGTTGCTACTATAAAGAAAGATTTAGATTTTAAATAATCAACATCATCTACATCATCATTTGACAAGTCTGATTGGAAAGCCTTTTATGCAAGAAAACTTGAAGAAAGCAGGAGAGAAAATGAAGAACTTGAAGAACTTGAAGCACTATTTGCAAGGAAAATGCCTAAAGGTCCAGTTGGAAGGTAAAGCACCCTTTAAATGTTTTAACTGTAATAAGATTGGTCATATGGATTCAAGATGCCTTGATAGACATGCAAGATTGAAAGAAGAAGATAGAAGAACATACAAGCATAACCCTGAATATCAGAGATACATATTTAAGAAGAATAAACAACAAGTCTTGTTATCTTGTTGATGAAGGAGTCACTGATGATTCTGATGAGGATCCAGCAGACAATGGATGGATCTTTGTTGCTGTAACAGAAGATCAACCGGCACCTACTATTCAACTGGTAGAGTAGGCTCTGGCAGCTAAAATTGAAGTTAAGGATGAATAGATCATTGATTCAGGATGTTCACATCATATGACTGGTGATAAAAGTAAATTCTTGGCTTTTCAGGAATATAATGGAGGTCTAGTAAGATTTGGAGATGATAAAGCTTGTTTAATCAAAGGTAAAGGTACTATATCTCTTGATGGTAAGCATAATACTGATAATGTTTACTATGTTGAAGGTTTAAAGCATAATCTTTTGAGTGTTGGTCAATTAGTTGAAAAAGGATTTCAATTACAATTCAAGAATGGAAAATGCAAAATTATGAACGGAACTGGTTTGGAAATTGCATCCGATAATCAAATTAGAGGTAATATCTTTCATTTGAATAACAATGAAAAGACATGCTTGATTGCACACATTGATGAAAGTTGGCTATGGCATAAGAGACTTTGTCATATAAATTTTGATTGCATTGTGAAAATCAGTACAACTAAATCAGTTAGAGATTTACCTAAGATTGTTAAACCTCACAATCCGGTATGTAAGGAATGTCAATTTGGAAAACAAGTTAGAGAATCTTTTAAAAGTATTCCAGAAAAATCCAATAATGCTCTTGACTTAATTCATACTGATTTATTTGGTCCAGCTAGAACTAAAAGCTTACAAGGTGATAGATATTTCATGCTAATCATTGATGACTATTCTAGAATGTGTTGGGTTAATTTTCTCGGAGAAAAATCAGAAGCACTTGGGAAATTCAAACTATTCAAGGCAATGGTAGAGAATGAATCCGACAAGAAAATCAAATGTCTGAGATCGGATCAAGGAGGTGAATTTACATATAAGGAATTTAATACATTCTGTGAAGTAAATGGAATCAAAAGACAATTATCAGCACCCCAGACACCACAACAGAATGGAGTTGTAGAAAGGAAAATAAGAACTATCTTGGATGCAGCTAGAAGTATGTTATCAGAAGCAAATCTACCGCATGTATATTGGAGAGAGGTAATAAGCACAACAGTCTACACATTCAACAAATTTCACATCAAAGGTGAAACTGGTAAGACCCCTCATGAACAATGGTTTGGTATTACTCCTACTCTTGAATATTTCAGAATATTTGGAAGTAAATGCTATATTAGAAGAGATGAGTATATTGACAAATTTGATCCTAGAAGTGATGAAGGAATATTTCTTGGTTATTCATCTAAGAGCAAAGAATATAGATGTTTTAACAAGAGATTGCAGAAAATTGATGAACAGTTTAGAGGAACTTCAAGGTATATAGACTCTGAACTGACAACAGAGATACTAACAAATGAACCTACATTGAACACATCGGTATAGAATGAAGATCCAATTACACCGGTATCATCTGAAAATTCCATTGTAACTGAGGAACAACAACAAACAAAGACACCCTGGTATGTAAGATTGAACCACTCTGAAGATTAGATAATTGGGAACAAGTATCAAGGAGTTATGATAAGAGGAAGACTGAAAAATGAAGAGGTATGTCTTATTTCTCAAACTGAACAAGCATCAATTAATGAATGTGAAGATAAACATTGGATTAAAGCTATGGAAGAAGAAATAGAACAAATTGAAAAGAATAACACATGGACATTAGTTCCCCGACCTAAAGACAAAAATGTAATTGGAACAAAATGGATATTCAGAAACAAACTTAATGAAGATGGTAAGGCAATTAGAAATAAAGAAAGACTAGTGTGTAAGGGACATTCATAGAAAGAAGAAATTGATTACAATGAAACCTTTGCATCGGTAGCTAGAATTGAGGCAGTCAGATTATTCTTGGCTTTTGCAGCACACAAGAACTACAGTGTATATCAAATGGATATTAAATGTGCATTTCTGAATGGAGATCTTGAAGAAGAAGTTTACATTGAGCAACCTGATGGATTTTCTTTAACAGATAACAAAGATATGGTTTGCAGGTTAAGGAAAGCTTTGTATGGGTTGAAGCAAGCTCCAAGAGCTTGGTATGCTAGATTGGATAAATACCTTTTGAAGATTGGTTTTTCTAAAGGTAATGTTGACAACAACTTATACTATAAAGTGACTAATGATGACATCTTGGTTATAGAAGTTTTTGTTGATGATATAATCTTTGGAGGAGAAGATGGATTATGTAAAGACTTTTCTATTGAAATGCAACAAGAATTTGAAATGTCTATGATTGGAGAGATAAAATTATTTTTAGGATTGCAGATTTCACAGACTGATAAAGGTATATTCTTGAGTCAATCTAAGTACTTGAAGGAGTTACTAAAGAAATTTGGGATGGAAAACTCTAAACCGGTAAGCACACCTATGACTAAAAATGATAAATTATCGCTAAGGGATGAATCTACACCTGTTAATCCGACTAGGTACAAATCTATGATAGGAGGTATAATGTATTTGACACAAACAAGACCTGATTTTATGAATGCAGTATGTATTGTTTCAAGATTTCAGAGTAATCCTAAAGAAAATCATGAATCAATAGTAAAAAGGATTTTCTGGTACTTACAAGGCACAAATCTTGGCCTATGGTATCCTAGAGATGAAAAATTTGAATTATGTGTATACACAGATGCAAATTGGGCAGGAGATGTAGATGACAAAAAACACCACCGGCGGAGCATTTTTTCTTGGAAGCAGATTAATTTCTTGGTTGAGTAAGAAACAAAGTTGCACATCTTTATCAACAGCTGAATCAGAATATGTTGCAGTAGCAACCAACTGTACACAGGTATTATGGCTTAAACAAATGTTGAAGGACATAAATGTAAAATGCAAGGAAACTATAACTATCTATTGTGATAATACAACAACAATTGATATATCTAAGAATCCAGTACTACATTCTAAAACTAAACATGTTTCTATCAAACTGAATTTTTTGAAAGAGAATGTTGAAGCAAAAGAAGTAAAACTGGTTTATGTGAATACTAAAGAACAAATTGCAGATATTTTCACTAAACCTCTGCCTAAGGAGACCTTTGAATATCTCAGAGATCAGCTTGGGGTCATACCCCCACCGGTAGAGACTTAGACAGTTGATGTTTGTCATCAACCGACAGAACTAACAGAGAAATCTTTTACTCCGACTTTGATGAGGAGAGCTACTTCTTAGGGGAAGTAGTTGGTATACTGAATAAGTTGGTATTTTGTATTTGAACCTGGTTTTTGTATTGCTTTGGCATTTGATGTCAAATGGGGAGAGATTGATATGGAAAAACACATGTTACTCCTAGAGGGAGAGATTGTTATTTTGGGAGAGATTGATTACTCTCTATACCTGAATTTTGATTTCTGGTTTTGATCTCTTTTGGGAGATTATTGGTTTTTGGTATTTGGCATTTCTGTTTTGGCACTTTGATGGTTTTTCCATCTTGTGTTGCCATCAATTCCAAAGGGGGAGATTGTTGGTATTTTGGATATGTTGATATGGTTTTGTCATTGATGTCAACACCTATTAAGACTTATCAACTTTGGCACTTGGAGAATTGGCAATGTTCACCGGCAAGCTAGTGACTTATGTACAGTCACCGGTATCTTGTTCACCGGCGGGATATATTGTTCACCAGCACTTGGAATGAAATGGAAAACACTTGGTTATGTCGAAGACATCGTTTGGACACTTTGTCTTAGAGATTTATTCATTGGTATATTCGTGTTTACATATTTGCTGTTACCGGGAAATAGGTCCAGGATAAGCACTGATAGGCTTATCTATTCCAGATCAGCATGACACGCTATGGAGATGATTTATTGATGTTGTAAATGAATTAAGCCGACATGTTGAATTAGATATTGCATCGGTTATTGTTTTACTTGTAAATTGTTTTTTATTATAATATCTTTTGTAAAGCCGACCTATACATTTTGGTCCTAGGCTTCGGTATATATGAAAGATCTTATTTTTAAGATCAATATGCGATTGGGAAAAAGATTTGTAATAAGGTATATGCAAGAATAAGTAGAGATATACATGTAGACATCATTTGAAGGTTGAAGGAAGGTTTTTGTGAAGACATATCAGAACAAAACCGGTACTGAATCCAGCATATGAAGATGCTATTTTGAGCAGTACATAATTATTGGATTTAACCATCCAATTGTAGTCAGTGTGACTCCTATTTGTGTTTGAGCAGTGAGCTCTAGGCGCTTGGCCTTTCTACATGTGCAGACCCCCTATTGTATACATATACTATCTACAGTAGTACCATCTGGTTGTGGGTAAGGTTTCCAACCGTGGTTTTTCCCCTCACAGGCTTTCCACATACAAATATTGGTGTTTGTTACTACTTATCAAGTTGCCATTAGTTTTTTATATTCAAAGTCATACTATATATTCTAGTCGGTTAGCACTACCGAATCATGCAGTCAGTATAAACAGAGAAGTCGGTATGCACAGTCTAGTCAGTTACAGAAGAAAGAAGTCATAGAACGCAGTATACACCGAGCTGTCTACCGAGTATCTTTTTATGGCTACCGAGCAGTAAAGTTAACACACAGAGTTGATATTCACTGAGTGAAACGTGTTACCAGATACATTGAACCTGGACATGCATATGAAAACGTGTTACAAGATCGAGGGACATCTAACCATTATTACATTGGAAATTGCACTAGAAGATTGTGTATGATTGCGAGGTCAATCTAACCAATGAAATATTTTGTTTAGTTATTCATTCGAGGAATCTTGTTTGTAAGATCGAAGCAATGAATTGGATCGCCATTTTAAGAGATTTATATATACAACATTATTGAAGTGTATGTATGCATGAAGGAAGACTGTTACAGAGACACAGAGGTCATCGAGAAGGTTTTCAGAGAACAGTCGAAGAACAGAGTAAACATAAGGGTTTACCGAGTTACTATATGGGTTACCGAGGTATGCTATAAGCAAGGTAATCTTATTCTGAGCACATAGAATCTGCTATAACATTTTAGATGTAAAGTTGCAGATGTTTGTAATGATTTTATTGTAATATTGTGAAGTTGAAAGAGAAACCTTTAACAAGGTAAAAGACTCTAACCAAGTCTATAAATTGTAAAGCCTCTAACCAGGTGTGGCATTCAGAATAAATGTTGTAAAAACCTTTAGCAAGGTAGATCTAATATCAGAAATAGCTAAATGTAGCTCTAACCAAGCATTCTTTATTATTGCAGTAGTGAAGTTGTGGGTGCCATCCCCACCGCAGTTTTTCTCTCTAACCAAGAGTTTCTACGTAACCAAAATATATGTGTTATGGAGTGAATCATGTATGATTGTTATCTGTTTGTTTTAACTTTATTTTATGTTACTGCACTATTCTTTTTATGCATAACAGTAAGGTTATTATTCAAGAAAGGTTTTGGAGTACTGATTCACCCCTCCCCTCTCAGTACATTAGCTTTCCATATTGGGCCTAACAATTGGTATCAGAGCTTGAATCTTGGAAAAGGGTTTAACTACTTAAAGAGAAAGATCTTATCAATGGAAGGCTATAAACAATCTCGGAGGATTGTGTACCTGCAAGAAGAGTTGGATCATGCAAATCAAGTGATTGTAGACATGCAAAGGCAAATGCAAAAATCTCTGAAAGTAAGAAGAAGATTATCTGATGACTTGTAGGATTCTCAAGAGTTAGTGGAACAAATTGAGACATCATCTGAGAACAATATATCTAAAGAAAATGAAGAAATGATTGGAGTGCTGAAAGAAAAGAACAAAGCATTGGCTAATCAATTAAAAGCAATGAAAAGAGAACACGAACATTTCAGTACATAG
The DNA here is from genome assembly GCF_030272615.1 of Cryptomeria japonica. NCBI lineage: Eukaryota > Viridiplantae > Streptophyta > Pinopsida > Cupressales > Cupressaceae > Cryptomeria > Cryptomeria japonica. Next base: position 116,119,101 of record NC_081414.1, on the reverse strand, counting down.
ATGACTGAAAATCTAGATGCATTAAGGACAGCAGAGGATAAAGCAAGAGATCTACAAAGAGAGAAACAACAACTTGAAGTCTTAGTATCTGATAAGAATGATGATATCATAAGGTTAACTGGGATTCAACAAAATATGATAGATCAACTAAGTTATGCACATCATGAAGCAATTCTAAAGAATGATGAAAATTAAGCATTAAAACTTGAAGTATCAAGGTTGACTGATGAACTTGAAACAAAGAAGAAATCCAAAGAAACATTGAAGAAGAGTTATGATACATCAAAGATGTTGGATGAGCAACTGAATACAAGAAGACCCAACAAAGATGTAGGACTCGATTACAAAGGAAGAGAATCAACCAAGAAAGGAATTCATACTATCGAGAGAGGAGAATCATCAAAGCAAGCTGGAAACAAGAATAACATCAAAAGGAAGAAGCCTATTTGCTACTACTATGGAAATCAAGGTCATATTGCCAACATATGCCAGATTAGAAAAGGTAAGCAACTGAATATCACTAAATCCAATGGATATTGTTACAATTGCAATAAATATGGTCACACATCTAATCAATGTAGGACAAAGTCTGTTAACAACTATCAAAAGGCAAAATTCAAAGGGTTTTGTAGAAACTGCAATACATATGGACATAGTACCGAGAAGTGCTGGTCTAAGCAAAAGAACTACATGCGGTGTCCACACCGAACAAACACTAGAGGTTACCGAACTCACACAGATCCATACCGACAATATGCAACAGTACCATGGGATTACAATACAAAGATATGGTGCGAATGTTGTGGAAGATATGGACATATTAGTGCCAACTGTTTTATAAGGTTTGGAATAAACAACCGAAGATCATGGAGAAATCCTGGTATGACATGTTTTCATTGTCACAAAGTTGGACATTTAGCTGGAGATTGCAGAGATCAACCTAGAAGAGACACTGAAGAGATAAAAGAAAAATTTAAGATGATTTGGAAAAAGAAGGAAATCATGTCAGATGAAGAAAGCACCTTACCTACCGAGTTAGGTGCACCTATTCCAAATTAATCAGAAAAGGTATGAAGGGACTGCATTCTCTAAAGGTTAAATCATAATAGTTCCTATTCTATTATGTACAAAATTCAAAATCTGCATAGTTAAGATGCATTAGTAAGTTTGAAATTCTATCAAAAGTACTTTACAGGAAAGCTATCAAGTCGGTGTATACAGGAAGCCTGTCAAGTCGGTAAATGAAGGAAATTTGGTTACTTGGTTAAAACAAAAAAAAAGGAGTAAATCGGTTAAAGGTGAACCAAGTGCATTTAATGTTTTCACGTAACTCGCACGGAGCCCATAAGGTATTTTGTGTACTTAAAGGTATTTTTGCGGTCATTTTCATTCACCAAGTTTTCAAGAGAGCAGAGAAGAGCGAATCAAGGTGATCAAACCTCATTCAGAGCGAATTTCAAGGTATTTACACAAATCTCATCACACTGTTAAGCTGCTTTCTGATCTTGTCAAATTGCTATTATCTACTGAGTGTGAAGCGTCAGTCATTTGTAAATCGTCAGACCCTAAGGATAGTTTGCTTATTTTTTACCTGAAATCTACAATGGCGCCCAAGATCCAAGATCCTGTAGTTGTCAAGAATGTGGAGAAGCCCTCGCTGAAGTACTCTTTGACTCCTAAAGTCACCTCTGAACCGGATGACAAAACTGCATTTTCACTCATCCCAGATCGAGTCTTGTTAGTCGAAGATGTTAGATTCTTCACCAAATACCGTATTGAATAACTCGGTCATGTTGAGACTAGTGACACATATGATGAACTTTGTATCGATGGCAAAATGGATAGCAAGTATGAGCATATCAAAATCAAGGGATTAACTGAAGCCCTAGCCTATCCCCATGTGTTCAAACCCTAGTGGGTTAAGTTTGTTTTAAGCAAAGTTCATGATGATTTTATGTGGCTAGAGGAGCAACCATTCAAAATCACCTCACCGGGTATCCTATCTAACTGGAGTAGAATCTGATTACCGAGGACTGAAATTGAACAATGTTACTGATGCAAAACTTAAGTTTGCAATTAGAGTAATTGGTTACTGTTTCTTCCAATCAGCAAGGGAAAACAGTGTACCATGTGTCGTAGTTGACTTAGCCTATAAAATAGTTAAAAAGGGAATGAAAGTAGATTTATGTGAAGTGCTACTGAAGAACTTGTTTGAGAACCTGAACACAATAAGGAAGCCAAAGAAGAACAACTCGGCAAACACACTGAAGTTTAGTTCACTTCTTGTATGCATGTTTTTCTACATTGAGAAGTTCTTTCCCTCAGTCGGTAAAGTAGTTTGGGAGCTACACCGACATATCACCCATCAAATCAATGATTTTATCAAGAAATTGGGAGATAATTTTAATGATATCATGGATGACTATTTCAGAAAATTTCAAGAGAAGATGCACAACAGGTACCGGATTCCACCACAACTGATAGAGAAATATAAGGATGATATATGTTTTGAGGTAGACACCGATTACTGTTATATGAATGTTGTTGAACCAAGGACTCAATCTTTGCCACCAATGGGTTATGAGATTGACTATGATATCACACAATAGCAAATTGATGCCTATCTTTCATTGCCAAGGCATGCTACCGAACTAAGATATGGAACTTATGAAGAGGTGAAAGAAAAAGTAAAAATGAGCATTGTAGTACCCAAGGCTACAAGAAAGGCTACAAAGATGATAAAGGTTTTATCTGAGAAATTCATAGAAGAATCCTCCTCTACACCTATCAAAGGCACTCTTGCCATTACCGAAGAGGAATCAGAAGCTCAAGAGGCAGCAATAACATTAAGTACCAAGTTGCCTAAGGGTAAAGTTTTGAAAAGAAAGAAACAGGACATTTCAAAGGCCCTACCGACTCCACCAACAAAGAGACCTAACACTAGAGCATCAACTACATCACCAAATAAGAAACACAAGAGTGTTACTGCACCCAAGGTAACCAAGACCTACAAGAAATCTACTCGAAGACTCATTCTGGCAAAAGAGTCTAGTGATACAGAATCCAATGATGCAAACAAATTTTAGATTGTAAAAAGCAAGAAGGTAAATATTCATAGTGTTGAAAAATTTTGTGCCAATCTTAAAGAATATGGTGGATTTGCAGGATTTAGATATGTCAAGTATGAGACTAGGAATAATGATGAGAAGCGAAAAATTGAAGAAGCTGTCATTTGCACACTTCTAAAGTTTCGGCTAGCTCCATTAAAACTAGTAAAGTCACTTCCGAGTGAATTATACTTACATATTGATAACAGAAGGAAATATGCAATGAACTCAGAGAAACAAATAAGAGAAAGAAGTCTAGTCCATCTATTTCCTGATATGTCTGTAGCAGAAATTAAAGAACATTTGACAACATACAATTCTAAATTTCTTGTCAAACAGATAGCCTTAAAATTGATGAATGGGCTATACATTGATGTGGAAAATGAGACAAAAGCCAAGTGGCAGGAAATCTTCAAACTAAAGGATGTCAATGAACAATCTCAAGTTGAAATTGTTGATGTCACCGAGCAAGATCCTGATGTCACCGAGCAAGGTCCCGATGCTACCAAGCAAGACCCGGCTGACACTATTCAAATTGATGACGATGTCATGGATGCAGAAGCACCGGAGCAGGAAATGATAGAAGGCACTACCTATGCAAAACTTGTATCTCGTGAATCTGTCTTAGAACAAGTTCAACCTTATCCACCGATCAAGCCACCTGTCTCTACCGAAGCTCCTAAGGATACAGAACAAGGCACCAAAGGTCACAAGTCTGAAGCAGCATAAGATACAACTAAAGATCAGACGTCTCAAGCACCATCAAGCACTGAAAATGTTACAGCTGAGACCCCTAGTACCGAGACACCCAAGGACACCACAATGGCTACAGGAACCGACCAAAGTGTTGCATCTACCGAGCAACCTACCAAGGGTCAACAAGCCTCACAAGCACTTGTCTTAGTACAACCGACCAAAGGTAAAGAGAAGAAGGTGTGAAAGCATAGTTTCAAAGTTGATTTAACTAAACTGATAGTGTTGCCCAATGTGGATATCTCAAAATTAAAAGGGCAAGCACTTATTGATTTCGGTGAACTATGCAAAGCAAAGGCCGAACAAGAAAAACAATTGGCCATTCAAAAGAAGAATAAAGTACTACAGAAGGTAAAGACACTACTAACAGATATGCTACCTTCAGCAACAGTGTCAACCGATGCAGCCATCCACATTCAACTGGATGAACTCCTTACTCAAATAGAAACATCTGGAGTTGATCCATCTGAGTACTTGAGCAAGCTAAAAGATAAAGAGCTTACTACAAAGATGATAGAAGAGGTACAAAAAGCTCTCGCTATAGGGAAAGTAAAGCTTGTCAAATTCATTGCTGATTTGTCCCCTCAACTCAAGCATATTCTTTATTTATTTTAGAAACTTTGTACATTTTCCTTATTCATTAAAGATATCAAGAATAAAACTGATGCAATTGAGAAAGAGATCACCGATCTCTCAACTAAGTTGACCACCGAGCCTAATTCAATTCAGAATTTTTATACTAAACTTCAATAGCTCATGGCTCAATAGTTAGAACTCAGAAATGAAGAGTATAAGATCAAGATGGATATAATGACCCTCCAGACATTATTCCTTCCTCATCTCTCATCAGTTCAGGAGCATATTAACCGAGCTACACGCCTATCTACTACACAAGAGGGAAGCACTCTTGATGGCTTAATATCACTATTGGCTGATATTCAAGCACAAAATTCTTTAATGGAAAGTGTAAAGGATGCACTCTCAGTCGCACTCACCGATGCCCAGAACAAGTATAAATCTATTTTTGATCAGTTACCACCCCCGGATGGAAATTAAGTTTTTGATGTTTGTCAAAAAAGGGGAGTAATATACTATATTTGGAGAGTGATACAGTTTTGGTAATACAGTTTTGAGTATTGTATACAGGGGAGTATACCGAGCAGAGCATGCAGAGCAAGAAGAGCACACAAGCACATAACAGAACCGAGCATGCAAAATTTGAGTTATATACAGAATAATGATAAGGGGAGTATATCTGCATATACTATTTCATTGACTATTGTATATATTGTCAAGTGTAGTCATTTTGCAAAGTATATAGATTTTTGAGTTATGACTTTGAAAGTAGTTTTTGTCAAACATCTCAACTAATGTCAAAAGGGGAGATTGTTACTACTTATCAAGTTGCCATTAGTTTTTTATAAAAGTCATACTATATATTCTAGTCGGTTACAGAAGAAAGCAGTCATAGAATGCAGTATACACCGAGCTGTCTACCGAGTATCTTTTTATGGCTACCGAGCAGTAAAGTTAACACATCGAGTTGATATTCACCGAGTGAAACGTGTTACCAGATACATTGAACCTGGACATGCATATGAAAACGTGTTACAAGATTGAGGCACATCTAACCGTTATTACATTGGAAATTGCACTAGAAGATTGTGTATGATTTCGAGATCAATCTAACCAATGAAATATTTTGTTTAGTTATTCATTCGAGGAATCTTGTTTGTAAGATCGAAGCAATGAATTGGATCACCGTTTTAAGAGATCTATATATACAACATTATTGAAGTGTATGTATGCATGAAGGAAGACTGTTACAGAGACATAGAGGTCACCGAGAAGGTTTTCAGATAAAAGTCAAAGAATAGAGTAAACAGAAGGGTTTACCGAATTACTATATGGGTTATTGAGGTATGCTATGAGCAAGGTAATCTTATTCTGAGCACATAGAATCTGCTATAACATTTCAGATGTAAAGTTGCCGATGTTTGTAATGATTTTATTGTAATATTGTGAAGTTGAAAGAGAAACCTTTAACAAGGTAAAAGACTCTAACCAAGTCTATAAATTGTAAAGCCTCTAACCAGGTGCAGCATTCAGAATAAATGTTGTAAAATCCTTTAGCAAGGTAGATCTAACAGATCTTGTTACTCCTAACAGGGTAAGCTATCAGAAATAGCTAAATGTAGCTCTAACCGAGCATTCTTTATTATTGCAGTAGTGAAGTTGTGGGTGCCATCCCCACCATAGTTTTTCTCTCTACCCAAGAGTTTCTGCGTAACCAAAATATGTGTTATGGAGTGAATCATGTATGATTGTTATCTGTTTGTTTTAACTTTATTTTATGTTACTGCACTATTCTTTTTATGCATAACAGTAAGGTTATTATTCAAGAAAGGTTTTGGAGTACTGATTCACCCCTCCCCTCTCAGTACATTAGCTTTCCATATTGGGCCCAATAGTGTTATGTGTTGTGGATGATATTGTCTTTCTGTTTCATGCATTAATCTTTACTGGTACTGCAACTAATTGATAAACTGTCTACCGACATTAAGTTTGGTTTACCGGTATTAAGCATTAAGTTTGGTTAAGTTGTTTTTGGTTTAAATTTATTTGACAACTGATTCATCCCCCCCTCTCAGTTGTCTTCGGGACCTAACACTTTTCCCAATGAGGTTGATTTTTAGCTTGCTCAAAATATTGAGGATCATTTGTATTCATAACATTAGAGATCAAAGCATAATTGCAATAATTGGTCTTTCTAACCTTATATAGATTCATTCTAGCTAAAATATATTCACTTTCTTGAAGCAATTTTTTAAACCATTTAGGCTTCCTTTTAGATGTAATAGAATCATCACTTGAATAAGAATCATGAAGAGTAGAATTATCATTATCACCACACTATCACTATGATTAAGAGATGCATTAGAAGGGTTTAGAGAAATAGGATTTTCCTCCACAACCACAACTTTACTTTGAGCATGTTCCTTATCATGCACTTGAACAAACATGAATACCAGTTTCATAAATGCATACATCTCTAGCAACTATAACTTTGTTAGTGATAGGATTATAAATTCTATAAAATTTAGAATGTTTATCATATATAACCAATATATAAGGAGCTGATTCAGAATCTAACTTTTACCTTTTTTGTTTAGGTTTATGAACATAAGAAATGGAACCAAAAATTCTGAAATACTTTAGATTAGGCTTCCTACTAGACAAAGTCTCTCCAGGAGTTATATTCTTTAACACGTTTGTAGGAGTCCTATTAATAAGATAAGTAGCACAAGACATAGCTTCAACCCAAAATCTATAATGCATATTTTTAGCATGGAACATACATCTAGTTGTTTCAATATTCGTTGGCTTGTTCGCAAGGGGTTTTGGGTTGGGCCCCTAGCCATTGGTCCATTCAATCGATCCGGCCCGATCCAGTCAGATGGGTGAGATCAAGCCGCCTTCCCTGGGGAGGGCCTTTCAATGTAGAGAGGGCGGAGGTCAGTAGATCCCAACCCAGATAGCCCTGGGTAGAACTAAGGCTAGAGGATAAGTCCTCCCACCCACCACTTGAACTATGGCCCAACCCTTCCTAACTCGTGTTTAATACCAAATGATTTTAAATAATCATTAAAAAACATTATTTGCATATTCTTTACCATTATCAATTCTAAGAATTTTAATCTTCAAACTAGGTTGCCTTTTAATAAATTTATGAAATTCAGCAAAAATATCAAGAACTTGATCTTTACTATGAAAAAAATAGATCCAAATTCTTCTTGAATGATCATCAACGAAAGTAAGTGCATACCTTGATTCTTGTATGGAGGCATTCTCCTATTGAAAATATTGTCATTGATGTACTTAGATGATTAAAATTCACCATCATTGATATCAAAACAAAATAAGAATAGTTTGATGAAAGTGGGTGAAATGAAAAAATTGACATAAATTTAAACATAATAAACAAGACTATGAGAAAGATGTTGATATATAAGAAAATGTATTAATCAAAAGTGAGTAAGATTGTAGAACTCTTTATTAAAAGCCAATCCTCGTTCAACGAATGCAACTATTAAAATAAGTGACTCAAAGTCTTGAAAGGAAGTGAGGATAATACAAATTACAGAAAGTGCAATATTTTTTGCTATGGACGTGAATAATAATATAGAAAATGAACAACAATTACAACTAGCAATAGTTGAATACAACGACTATATTAAAAGAAGAACTACATAGTGATTGAGGACTATATTATATTTGCAGCAATTGAAATAGTAATTAGTTTGTAGAAGATCGAGAGATTGTCAAATTAAGACAAGTCAGCAAATGAGAAGTCAAAGTGAACAATTTTTTAGTGCAACTTCATTGAGGCAGTGCATAATAATTAAAGAAGGCAATTCAATTGAATAGAAAGACAAGCAATAAAGCAGCGATATGATATGAAGTCGGTTCTATATATATGGAATGTGGTCAAATAAAGGAAATATCAATGATTAATAAGATGATAATTATAAATATTAATCATAAACAAACATCAATTAATGTTCAAGACAAATGTATAAAACAAATGCAGTGATTATGGTTGTTAATGCAACGATGGAGAACATATAATTGATCTAGGTGGATCTAGAAAAACCTAAAAATTTCATAGTCTCAAAATCTCATGAAAATGGTGTCATTGTGTAGGGCTTGTCAACACGGTTCTAACACAACTTGAACAGGCTCAAGAGGAGTCTGTATGCAGAAGTTATGACCAGTCAAAGTTTTGGTCAAAATGATGATGTGGTGTCACCAAAAATGTGACACTTGGCAAGACACATGGCATATGACATGGCAAGAGTAGTGAGTTAGCACAAATGTGGATTAAACCATAATTATTAAAAGAAAAAAATATATGGTTTAAATAAATATTAAGGAGGATTTGGTGGGATTTAATCCCTTAACCCATGCCTTAAAATCCTCTTGCCTTACCATTATGTATGATAAAAGGAAAATCCCTCCGTTTACATAAATCTTTAAATAAGATTTAATTCCCCTAAACATAAAGTTTTATAAGCCCATTTTATTAGGAGAATATTAGAGGCTATTTAAATGACTTTTGAAAGATTTCAAAAGACTTTAAAATCTCCTTCCCCTATTAATAAGGGGATTAAAAACCTTATTTAGTACAAAAATAAATTCTCAAATGTAAAAGCATGGATAACCTCTATAAAGGGCTAAATAACATATTGTTTTAAAACAAATTGGGAGGTTAATGTTAAACGAGATTTATTGTATTTGTAAAGAGGAGATTTTTCAAGATTTTATATGTAAAAAGGGAGAGATAAGGTGATTTTACAAAATCAATTGGTTTTATACCAATTTGAGCAATTTTCTTGTATAAAAGGGGGTAGTGTGGGATGGAAAATTCATTGAAGTGGTGATAACTTGGGAGAGTTTTCATGCTTTTGAAAGTGGAGAATTGCTAAGAGGAGATTGCAAGGTGTTACTATGCACCAAGAATTGTAATGAATTGGCAATCATTAAGGCAATAATATACACATGAGTTTAGGAAAAGAGCTTTAATTTTGGGCATTCCTTTATACACGCAAGAAACTTTGTTAAAGTATATTGGTCGATTGTATGAGAATTTGAAACATACAATACTGATGTTTAATCCAACTAACCTTGATGAAGTTAGTGTGCAAGCTATCCATTTGGAAACAAGCTCAAGGAATAGCCATGACAGTCTTTTAATGGAATCTGGTAAACACAAAGGGAGCAAGGAAGGGAAGGAGAAAATGCAGCGAACAATTTCCGTGAAGAAAAAGGAGGAGAAGCCTTATTGCTCACATTGCAAAAGGGAAGGGCATGAAGATGCAAAATGTTAGAAATTGCATCCTGATTAGAAACCCAAGTGGTTCAAGAATCAAAAGGGTAAGCAAAAGACCACAACTTTTGTGCAAGACCTTGGTTTAGAATCTGGTGACGAATCCAAGATAAAAGTAGTGGGTATAAAAGGTATTGTTCCTGTTGCTAATACCAGTTCCCATACTTCTTCTGTAAAGTGTAATGAGGTCTCTGTTGAAAGAAAAAGGAATGAATTGTTTCACATAAGGGCTATTGCAAAGCAAACTAAAATTGATACACTCATAGATAGTGGATCACAAGTGAACTTAATCTCTAAACAAGTTGTTAAGCAATTGGGATTAAAAACAACACCTCATCCTAAACCATATCCATTAGGTTGGGTGCATGATAATGCTCGGTTACATGTATTAAAACAATGTAAACTTCGATTTGCAATCACATCCAAGTTTGTAGATGAGGTAGAGTTAGATGTAATTCCACTTGACATAGATATGATGGATCTAGGCAGTCCTTATTTGTATGATAGAAAAGCCATTTTCTACAGGGAACATAATAGGTATCATTTGTTTAAAGATGGACTTGAATTTAGTGTAAAAGCTCATCACATGAAACGTGACAAGTCTCTTGAAAAAACAAGACATTTGAAAATGATTGTAAATGCAAGCAATGCTTTAACCCTTATGTCTGTAACAACTAGTGATACCAAGCATGGAAATTTGAAACATGATATGGTGTCACAAACAACACAGTATAAGGATCAGTTGCAAGAAGAGTCAGGCCTTCAGCCAAAGGTGGTAACCGAGGGCTTGAATGTTTCATCTTCTAATAATGCTCTTGTTCAGGAGATTCGGAATGTTGATACTATTTCCTTCACATTAGTGTATTCAGTACTAGTACTTGTTATTCTACTAGTTATGTCTATGTGGATGATGAATCTGACAGTGAATATCAATGAGCATGTAGTTGATTGTATCAGCAAAGCTATCTCATATTTCTTTGTGTTTGTGATGGGTCAACTGTTCAAGCTTTCAGTAGGAAAGACAAATGATATTGGGCAAGTGGGGCGACATTGCCCTAGCTCAAATTGTACATAAAATAGACCTTTTGGAGGTCCAAAAGCTTCTCAATGGGGAGGAATGATCTAGGTGGATCTAGAAAAACCTAAAAATTTTACAGTCTCAAAATCTCACAGTTGGCATCATTGTGTAGGGCTCGCCGACACGGTTCTAACACAACTTGAACTTGCTCAAGAGGAGTCTGTATGCAGAAGTTATGACCAGTCAAAGTTTTGGTCAAAATGATGATGTGGCGTCACCAAAATGTGACACTTGGCAAGACACATGGCATATGACATGGCAAGAGTAGTGAGTTGGCATAAATGTGGATTAAACCATAATTATTAATAGAAAAAATATATGGTTTAAAAAAAAAAGATAAATAAATTAAGGAGGATTTGGTGGGATTTAATCCCTTAACCCATGCCTTAAAATCATCTTGCCTTACTATTCTTTATGATAAAAGGAAAATCCCTCCGTTTACATAAATCTTTAAATAAGATTTAATTCCCCTAAACATAAAGTTTTATAAGCCCATTTTATTAGGAGAATATTAGATGCTATTTAAATGGCTTTTGAAAGATTTCAAAATATTTTAAAATCTCCTTCCCTTATTAATAAGGGGATAAAAAATCTTATTTAGTACAAAAATAAATTCTCAAATGTAAAAGCACAGATAACCTCCATAAAAGGCTAAATAACATATTGTTTTAAAACAAATTGGGAGGTTAATGTTAAACGAGATTTATTGTATTTGTAAAGAGGAGATTTTTCAAGATTTTATATGTAAAAATGGAGAGATAAGGTGATTTTGCAAAATCAATTGGTTTTAGACTGATTTGAGCAATTTTCTTATATAAAAGTGGGTAGTGTGGGATGGAAAATTCATTGAAGTGGTGATAACTTGGGAGAATTTTCATGCTTTTGAAAGTGGAGAATTGCTAAGAGGAGATTGCAAGGTGTTACTATGTACCAAGAATTGTAAAAAAGTGAGAGAGATTGTGAGTCGTTTGATGCAGATTTTGCCAAAGCTTGAATATTGTAACAAGGCGTTTTGCTTGACGATATTAATAAAGCGGTCCTACATTGAGAAGCAGATCCGGAGACGTAGCTTATATTGAGCGAGCTCCATTATCAAGCTCATGATCTCTCTTATATCTTCTAATTCTCTTTTATTCGTTTCATTTTTAATTCCTTCTTTAAGTTATTATTTAAAATTATCAAGTTGTGCAAAGGATTAAGTGAACTTAGCTTTTGTATTTCAATGGTTAAAAAACCATAACCATGCAATTATGTTGCGAACAAAAAAAATCTATAATTTAAATTAAGCACAATTTTATTTAGCCTTAATTACAGATCAATAATAGTAATTGATTTAAAGACAGTGATTTGATTTATAAAAGTATTGATTAAGTATCAGTTGAATTTCAATTACTTCCAGAGTATTTTCTAGATCAAGTTATTAATCTTGGCTGACTGCAAAGACAATGGCAATGATAAAATTCAAACGGTCAATGCATCAAACAACAGTTTCACCCAATGAAGCAATGATCAACATAATAAACAACAAAGAGTATACAAAGTGGCTAAACAATGATAATATAATGGACAACGACTAGTTCGAAGACAAGTTAAGGCGTCAAAGACATACATAGAAATTAACAATTTATTATATCATTGATTATAATGGTAGTTAAAAATAATATAGAGAAATGAATTGATAGAGCAGATTTATGAGGAGTGTAGAGAAGACTATCACAGACTTATTTTGAAGGTTGTATGGCAATTTTGTAAGAAGACTTGCAATCAGTTTTGTGGCAAATTTGTGGTCATTGTAGTAGAAAATTGAAGGAAGAATTCATTGCAGATTTTGAAGTAGAAATTACAGTAGATTTGTGAAGGATTTCATAGCAGATTTTGAAGAAGAAATTATGATATATTTATGAAGAGATTATAGCAGATTTGTAGAAGATAATATAGCAGTTTTGTGGAAGAGAGATATACTAAATTCAATTTAGGAACATATAAAACATCATGCAATTTATCATTAGGTACATTCACATCTCCAATTGCTTCTACTTAACTACTATGATTATTAGGAACTTGAAGAGGAACATTAGAAGTATTAGGTTGCATACAATCAAATACCTCTTTTCGTGTTGAGAAGCACTTGAATCAATAACCCGTTTAAGAGGTTTTGAAACATTATAAACACAAGTAAAAGCACGATGAGACTGATTTTCATTGTTTAAATCATTTTTAGTATTAGGTTTATTTTGTTGATTATTTTGTGTCATTGGCTTTCTACCCTTTTGTTTCTTAAAACAATTATTAGACCAATGACCATCTTTACCACAACAAGTACAATGAGGCCTCTTAGAAGAAGTATTCTTTTGAGTATCATTAGTATATTGTTAAATTAACTTCTAAACCATTTAATTGAGAACATAAAGTTCAGGAACCATTGAAATTCCAGTGAGCCCACTTGGGATTCCTCATTTTGAGCCTTCCATTTCTCATGGTCGACAAGAGGTGCAGTCAAAGTCAACTCTAAATTCGAATTGGTTATTTAAAAATAAACTTTTTATATTAAAAACTTAAACAAAGCTTTAAAAAAACTTAAATAACTTTAAAAAATCTTAATTAATTCTTACATATGAAATTTTACATAAGAAAAAATTTCTACTGAAAAACTAGTGAATTAAGATTTAATTAAAGAGTTATATATGAAGACCCTTTTTACTGAAAACTAAACAAAAATTTCAACTTAAATTAAAATGATAAAAAATTTAATGAATAGCTGAAACTAAATGATTTAATCTAAAGAGTTGCCACATAAAAAAAAAAAAAAAAAGAAGCATATATTTTTTTTAAAGAACTATAGTATGAAAGAACTAAAGAAAGACTATGACAATGCAGGTGAAAAAAAAAATGATTAAATTTTTTGAATAAACCAAAACTTAAAATTAAGAAACTAAATATTATGAAACACTATGAACCAATGATAAGATGATGAAGCAGAGAACCAAGCAGCGACTAAAATTAGAAGTGCTTAATACAAATGTTTATCTAAGATATCAACATGGGAAAAAGAAATGTTTAATCTACAAATACATAGATATGAAATGCTATACAAGCAAAGATGAAATAGAAAAAAAAATGTACTTGTGCTAGAAACCTTAGAGGTTTTTTGAACTAAGTAAAAAATGTTACAAATGTAATAAGGATTTGGGATTTTATTAAAGTACATATTTAATGAATCAAGATATTACAAATATAAAGAGATTTAATTGCTTTGAAAACAAATTTACTGAGAGAGTTGAAAGAAAGAGAAATTAAACTACTTTTAACAAAACATGCAATATAAAAATTAATGAGTATAATATATAAAATCAGAGATTTGATATTGTTAGATTATTAGTCTTGCATGTAAAAGTAAACATTTGATTATAACTTTTTGTTAGATTGAAATTTTAGATTTATGCTTGCAATACTAAAATACAAGTTAAAGAGAATATAAATGTTTTATGATAGAACGAATTAAGTTAAAAACAATTGAATTGATAGATTTAATGGAATAAAATAAAGATATTGGTAGCTTCTTTGAGATTAAAAGAAAACTACAACAAAATAAAAAAGTTCTATTTTTTTAAAACATGTTGATTTGTAAAATAATAAGAGAAGAATATATATTGAAAAATCTTAACAAGAAATTAAATATGGGTTGCGGGAAAGAGATGTTAGTTAAAAACTTGTTATCAAGCTTTAAAAAAATAAAAATTTAAAATATTGAATCGGATAAACCTAAGAGGGAATTTGCATTCAAAGCAAGTGGGAAGGAAGAAGATGATGTTGACCTAGATGAAGTAGAAACAAACTTTGTGAGAAGACTACAAAAGGGCACCAATAAATACAAAGGTATGTTACCTCTAAAATGTTTCAATTGTGGAAGGATTGGTCATTTTGCAGCTAGATGTCCTCAGAAGAAAGAAATAGAAGAAGAGATTATAGAAACAAGAGGGTGGATGAAAGAGATGATGAAGATAAGCTTAAGAGAAGTTTTTACTCCAAAGAGAGTAGCCATTCATTTGAAGATGAGGACTATGATGATTCTAGTGATGAAACCTTGTTTGTGACTGTGAATGTTAATGATAATGAGGAAACCAATATATAACAATCTAACAAGAATAATAAAAGATCATTAATCGTGTGGTATGTCCTGCACATAAAATAATAGCTAAATGCATGGATGATTGACAATGGTTTCTCAAATGACATGAAAGGTGATAGAAGAAAATTTATTAGTTTTGAAAAAGACAAATGGTGGATCAGTCAAGTTTGGTGGTGTAAAATTTGCTCAGGTATGTGGCAAAGGGACAATATCCATTGATGGGAAGATCAAAACGAAGGATGTTCTATATGTTAAGGGTTTGAGGCACAATATTCTCAGTGTTAGTCAGATGTGCAATAAAGGATATAGACTTACATTTCATGATAATTTTTGCGAGATTAGAAAAGGTAACTCTGGAAGATTGATTGCAAATGAAACAAGAATTGATGGAAATATCTATTGGTTGAAGGAAGCTACATATGACAACTATTCAATTGCTCAAAGTAGTGAATGTTTTCTTTAGCACAAGAGGATGGGACACCTAAACTTTGATAACATGATCAAGATCAGTTCTACACATGCTGTTAGAGATTTGCCTAAGATTACCAACCTGCAAATATAGTATGTAAGGAATGTCAGATGAGAAAACAAACAAAGACAAGATTCAAGAGCAAGAACTTTTCTACTTCAAAACCTTTATAGTTGATACATACTGACCTATGCAGTCCTACAAGGATGTAGTGTCATCTCTCTTTTGGCCTGACAAACTTTATGGTTTTGAGTTTCTGTGTGGTTTTGACCCTTTTTGGTTTTGGTTGATTTTGGTTTGGATGTGATACTTGTCTATGTCTTTTGGATTCATATGTGATATTCATACTCTATGTGAAAAATATGTTCAAAGGGACTTGTCTACACACCCACAGGACTTATTGGTACAAGTTATGGAGTCATGAAGAATGACTCAACTTCCCAAGGTAGGTTCCATGTTTCTCTATCTCAAAAGGTCCCTCAAGCCAATGCCTTTGCTCTCAGATCACTGAACGAAGTGACTTAGGGATGACGAATGCAAGAACGAGGGATGCTTTAGATTGATTTTAACATGAAATGCATCCTATCTATGCTTGATTCTACAAATGAAGTAAACTAGATTATAAGATGACAAGGTTAGTAGCAATACTATCCTAACATGATATACTAGTTAATGATTTAAGCTAATGATAAAGGAAATACTCTAAAATGTTTATTAGATTAATTCCTATTACTAACAGAAGCTAGATGTATTGATAAATTTGAGCATAAATGAGATACTAAAAACTTGGATCATCTTTCAAATGGAGGAATGAGAGCTCTATTTATAGTGAAAATAGGGCAATGGAAGGTCCGGATTGAAGGAGTTAATCAAGGGTCGGGATTGAAAGTTATCAATCCATGTTTACAATTTTCACCAATGAAATGGTGACAATTGTCAACATAAGACTGCTTGAGAGGAGAGGTAAGAAGCATTAAATACTTGAGAAGACCTCATGGTTACCTTAGAAGGTAAGGGTTAAGGTTAGGTTAGGGTTATCCAATGGATAAAGCTTTTACCCAAAGGGTAAACTCTTGTGCAAAGGTTCAAGGGATAACTATGGTCAAAGCAATGAATGCTTGATGAGACCCCTGGGTTAGAGGAAGGTTAAGTTAGGCAAAAAGTCTCTAACCATGCCACTAAGGGTTAGTTAACCATTAATGGTTTGAAGACTTTGGGGACAAATTTGTAAGAGTCCTTCCAAATTTGGGGGTATTCAACAAGTTAGCTTGTTGAAGGCATAAAGGCTTTAATGCCTTTTGAAGACTTTACTCCAAATTTGAGAAGTGACCTCCTCAAATTTAGGGAAAAGGGATACTGGATGGGTTTTAGGTTAATTGATTAGGACTAGATGGATTCTAGAAGAAATTAGGAATAGGGTTAGGATGCAAGTTGGAGATGTAGGAAAATGCAAGTGGATGAGGGATAATAGGATTAATTAAAATAAATTACTTTATTTCAATTTGGTTGCAAATTGGGGATTAAATAAATTAGATTTATTTATGTAAAGCAGAAAATCACGATCGAACCCTAGTTGCTCTCCCCTCTTCCAACTCCAAGGAGAGAGAAGGGAGATTCACTAGGGTTGATGGTTTTCACTTAGGGGAGAGACTTTACATTCAAAAGAGGGGTTGAAACCCACAAGATCCAATCCCACACAATGCAAGATTGGATGCTAAATGTGTTTCAAGGGTTAAGAAAGCAAGGCTACCCTCTTTTGTAAAGAATGTTGATAGAAGAATTAAGCTAGGAATGCATAGAAAGTGACAAAGATTCGCTTATAAACTGAGATAGGGATATAGGATGAAGCTGCGGACCTGGAATTAGCAGTAAAATGTCGATACGGCGTTGTCCTGCAAATTTGAGCAAAAGTTGTCGGGACGATGGCGCCCGAGAGCCACGGTCCTCCGAAAAATCCGCGAAACAAAGGGGGATCTGTTCGTCTCTGCACAAGGATTCCAGATCTTCAATTTCAGCCGCGTACCTGCAACCTACACATAGAAAAGTGAAGACGATTGGGGGGTTAGGGATTAGGGGTTTGCCTTTAGGTCAAACCCCGGTTTTGGAATTAACCAAGAAATGAGCAAGTGCTGTAAATGTAAATGTCTGTAATGTAAAACAAGTACTAATACCTTGTTGTAAGGATGTTTGTATCCTTATGTGCGAAGGTATAGATGTTGTATGTTGTATGTTGTAGTAGTATGTAGTAAGTGATCTCCTCTTCAATGGTTGAATCCTTGTCTTGAATGCAACACTTAGCCTTGAATGGAGACTTGAAATGATCAATTGCTTGAAGGAATGCTTGAATGCTTGAATGCCTGAGTATAATTTCCACGCTTTTTCCATCATGTCGAATGAAAGAGGAAAATGTCATTTATATACTTGTCAATTAGGGCTGATAGACTGATTTTCCCGACCTTAGGCCGACCAGGAAAGTTAATTTCCAAATTGCAAACAAAAAGACCCGAGACCCCTTAGGAGACCGGGCCTAAAATAGGCCCAGGGACCAGGGCGCTGGGCGCCATGGTCCTGGGGGACCAGGGCGCCCTGGTCCTGAAGGACCAGGGCGCTGGGCGCTCTGGTCCCACCTCTCGGGACAGCAGGGTGCAAAGGAGGTTCAGGCCAGGGTGCTTGAAAATGCAGTTTTTGGTGTCGTGGACAAGTTTCGGGGTCTCCATTCAGGTTCCGTGTTGCATCGCCATCGTGAAGACCGAAATGCAGTCGAATATAATGAGAGAGAGGAATCATTAGCCTCAATTGCATTAGAGGTATGAGAAGGTAATGGATCAGTAAAAATCTGAAGATTTTGGTTAGGAGGAGCTACAGATGTGTTGCCTTTATCATTCACTCCGGAAACAGAGATAGTATTATTATCAATCAAATCTTGAATTTTACCCTTTAAAGAAAAACATTTTTCAGTATCATGCCCAGGCTGACGATGAAAGTGACAAAAGGCTTTGTTATCAAAATAAGGTGAAGTAATCTTTGCAGGATCAATTTGTCGTACAGGAGGGAGAGTAAGCACATTTTGTTCCAATAACTTATTCATAATACTATGCAATGATTCATTCAAAGGAGTATACTTCCTTTCTTTCTTGAAAAACTTAGAAATAGGAGGCACACCTGATGCTGCATTCACATTGTTGTTGATGATGTTTTCATTGAATTTGATGGAATCTCTGTTCGGTTTAAACTTCCCAAATGGTTGTTGACTGCTATCACCCTTATCACTCGGAGCCATAGGATGTGATTGTTCCATTTGACTCACAGTCAGTTGATAATTGTGAAGAGTTGCACACAACTGTTGGAAAGAAGTAAACTCAGAAAACAGAAGTTTGTCTCGAATGTCTTTTTGTAAATTAGAAATAAAGATTCTTTGAATATCATTGTCAGGCACTGGAAAATAAATTTGAGCATACAAATGCTTATATCTACCAATGAAATCAGTCACTTTTTCTTTAACACCTTGTTTACAATGCATTAAATCAATCAAAGTAACTTTAGGACTTATATTGTTTTGAAATTGTTGAATGAAAGCATTTGCAAGTTGTTCAAAAGAAGTAATAGAATAAGAAGGCAACGAGCAATACCATTGTAGGGCTTTGTCTCTTAATGTTCTAGTAAACAGTTTTGCAAGCAACCTTTGGTCATAGGCAAAATCAGTACATATTGTTTGAAAAGTCTTAGCATGTGTTAGAGGATCACCTTTACCATTATACAGTTCCAAATGCGGGATTTCAACATGTTTAGGAGGGATAGCTCGAACAATGTCAAGAGAAAGTGGGCTCACAACATCAAATGTGGGCACACTAAACTTAGATTGATTCATAGAGGCAATTTGTTGCTGTAAAGAAGAGACAGTTTGTGCAAGATTGTTAATGGTCGCTTCAGTCGAAGAATTCATATTAGATGTGTTAGATTGAGATGGAGGTGTTATGTTATTGAAAGAAGGTAAAGAGTAAGGTGGTGGGACTCTATGATAATTAGTCATAGGAGATGATTGGACAAGAGGAACACTACAAGGAGGAATGGAATGGTTAAACGAATTGCCCCCTTGCGTCATGTTCATTTGTGGAGATATAATAGGGACACTCATTGAAGGAATGAATGAAGAAGTCGGATTAAATGAAGGAAGAGGGTTAATTGAAGAAGAAGGGTTGCCCCCATGACTGGTGATCACAGGAGGAATGTCTTGTATAGAAGTAGCCATTATGTTTGATGTAAAGGTAGGTATGCTAGCAATAGAAGTCATCAAAGGAATAGAATGATTGACTTGAGTAGGAGGTTGTGTATAACCCAAATTTTCAGCACAACTCTTCATAGGTATCACATTCGAATCCACAATGTGTGCAATACCACGCAAAATATCAATTCCATTCTTATCACTTTGAAGCATACATTTTAGACCCTCAATTAAAGGAAGAGCTTGACTATCGGGATACTCATGAGACATCCATTGGTGAAAATCATCAAATTGGTTATCCAATTTCGAAAGTTGTTCTACAGAAACCTCATGGAGAGCTTCTTCATCATTAGGAGGATTAGAGGAATTACCCATGTCCTCGTTAAAAAGGCTATTCAAATTAGGTTCCATCTCCTCGGTAATTAAACCTCGGAAAGACTTAATTCTACGGCTTCGTCTAACAGGAATAGTGTAAGTAGGGCTTATTGTTGTAAAACTCATGCACTAGAGAGAGAGAGAGAAAATTTTGATTTTAGAGGTAGCAATTTTCAGTAAAATCAGCCAATCTTCTAGATTTAAGCTGTTAAATGCAATCACGACAGTCTCCCGAAATTTTAGAAAAAATGTCCGGGACCGTGGCGCTCGGAGTGCAACACGGTCCTTGCAACTTTTTTCGAAATTTGCAGGGATGAAAGGTATGATGATTTTAAAGCTAATCTGAAAAAATTGAGTGATTTTACGATCTGTAGATAGGCCAAAGTAAAGTTGCAAATTCAAAATTGAACCCTATCAAGATTGTCGAAAAATGCAAAATTTGAATTTTGAAAAAGAGAGGGAAACTGAAATTTTGAATTTTATGATTTTAGAGGGAATGCCAAAAGCAATGCAAGTTTTGAAATTTAAAAATTGACTCAATTTCACGCAAAATTCAATTTTGAAAGCGGAAATCAAAGTTGTTGTAATTAAGCACTTAATTTCAAAAGTCACAAATTGCAAGAATTTGAATAAAGCACTGAAATTTCGAATGAATGCAAACACACTTTTCAGATTTAGGACAGTAAGAACACAATTTTGACACAAAATTTCAGTTTCAATGATTTTTGAATGATTAGAAGCGTTAATCCAAGCAATCCCTAGACCAACTTTGACTGTAATTTTGAAGGTGTTAAAATTGATAAAATCAGCCAAAATTCTAGATTTTAGCAAGAAAATACAGTAAGATCTCGCTCCTGAAATTTCGAAAAAAATGTCGGGGACGATGGCGCTCGGAGTGCACACGGTCCTCGCAACTTTTTTCCAAATTTTCAGGGATGAAAGCTATTGTGATTTTATTGCGGAATCCAAAGTTACAGCTGATTTGGAGATGTTTTGATCAGTGAAATTGTCGGACAAAGGTTGAATCAAGAGGGTTTCAAAAATTAGGGTTTTGACACTTAACCACTTAATTTTCAAAATTAAAGCATAGATATGAATTGATAATTTGTAATAGAAGGGCAGATTTGAAACAAGCATTAACATTTAGACATTTCACAAGCTTAATTACTAAAAAGAAAATTTAGGGTTTTTATGCAATTAACCTCTAAAATTTTGCAAAAGATCAAACATGGAAATGTAATCAAGGAATCCAATTTTCAGATCTAACCATGAATAATCAGAAAGGATGTTCACGTCGGGTTCACCAAAATGTAAAGTGGAAAATCGCGATCAAACCCTAGTTGCTCTCCCCTCTTCCAACTCCAAGGAGAGAGAAGGGAGATTCACTAGGGTTGATGGTTTTCACTTAGGGGAGAGACTTTACATTCAAAAGAGGGGTTGAAACCCACAAGATCCAATCCCACACAATGCAAGATTGGATGCTAAATGTGTTTCAAGGGTTAAGAAAGCAAGGCTACCCTCTTTTGTAAAGAATGTTGATAGAAGAATTAAGCTAGGAATGCATAGAAAGTGACAAAGATTCGCTTATAAACTGAGATAGGGATATAGGATGAAGCTGCGGACCTGGAATTAGTAGTAAAATGTCGATACGGCGCTGTCCTGCAAATTTGAGCAAAAGTTGTCGGGACGATGGCGCCCGAGCGCCACGGTCCTCCGAAAAATCCGCGAAACAAAGGGGGATCTGTTCGTCTCTACACAAGGATTCCAGATCTTCAATTTCAGCCACGTACCTGCAACCTACACACAAAAAAGCGAAGATGATTGGGGGGTTAGGGATTAGGGGTTTGCCTTTAGGTCAAACCCCGGTTTTGGAATTAACCAAGAAATGAGCAAGTGCTGTAAATGTAAATGTCTGTAATGTAAAACAAGTACTAATACCTTGTTGTAAGGATGTTTGTATCCTTATGTGCGAAGGTATAGATGTTGTATGTTGTATGTTGTAGTAGTATGTAGTAATTGATCTCCTCTTCAATGGTTGAATCCTTGTCTTGAATGCAACACTTAGCCTTGAATGGAGACTTGAAATGATCAATTGCTTGAAGGAATGCTTGAATGCTTGAATGCTTGAGTATAATTTCCACGCTTTTTCCATCATGTCGAATGAAAGAGGAAAATGTCATTTATATACTTGTCAATTAGGGCTGATAGACTGATTTTCCCGACCTTAGGCCGACCAGGAAAGTTAATTTCCAAATTGCAAACAAAAAGACCCGAGACCCCTTAGGAGACCGGGCCCAAAATAGGCCCAGGGACCAGGGCGCTGGGCGCCCTGGTCCAGAAGGACCAGGGCGCTGGGCGCTCTGGTCCCACCTCCCGGGACAGCAGGGTGCAAAGGAGGTTCAGGCCAGGGTGCTTGAAAATGCAGTTTTTGGTGTCGTGGACAAGTTTCGGGGTCTCCATTCAGGGTCCGTGTTGCGTCGCCATCGTGAAGACCGAAATGCAGTCGAAATTGCAAGTGTCGCAATTTTAGGACGCTACAATTTAATTGGTGTAAAACTATTTAATTAAATGTGAATTTAATTAAAAAGTAGAGAGAAGGGTTTTAATTGAATAAAATGATTTATTCAGTTAAATGATGCAAAGGGCTTAAGTGAATTTAAATAAATAAATTCAATAATTTATTTAATTAAATAGAAGAATGTGGGTGATTTAATTAAATTAGATTTAACTAAATAGAGGAATGAGAATAAAATGAACATTAAATATTCATTTAGGAATATGGTCATTTTGATACGTCTACATTTTGCCCCTCTTTGAAGTGACGTGTGTGCACATGTTGATTCAAAGAAAATGATGTGTCATTATGATTTGGTTACGATCAGTGTGATGTCATGTTGAGATGTCCATGTCGTGCCCCAAATTTGATAAACGATGCCCCAAATTTGATAAATGATGTTGATAATGCCCCCTCGGGAGATGAATCAAAATTTTTAAAATTTGATTTGTTTTGATAATTTTGATTGCATTTTAATTTTTTGTCTATGTTGAATGCGATAAGTTGATTCATCTCCCGATAATGATGTTTGTGTAGGACTAAACGGGAGACCACGAGCAATTTACGCGTTCATCCACGCAACCCTAATTTTCATTTACCCTATAAAAAGGTAAAAAGTGATTTATTTTGTCTCATTTGTGCTTGTTGACTTTGGAGAAGGTGACCCTTGGAGAAAAGACAAAATGTTGATTCCTTTTGCTTCTCATCGATTCGAGCGTGTTCAGAGGTATCGGAGGCCCGCTACGTATGGACCACCGGTAAGTCATCCTTTTTTACCCTTTTTGGATTTTTGTTTTGTCATTTTTTATCATGTTTTTGAATTTTCACACACAATTTTAACGGTTTAGTGTGTCGGGGGTAAACCGTAGCGTATACGATAGATTGTGTAGCGCGCAAGGTTTAATAAAATAGGGTAGCATCCGAGTAGATTAGAATAGCGCAGCGGTAGGTTAAATTAGCGCATTAAGATAGGTTAGCGCACCGGGGGCATAGGGTAGCGCATAGGAGAAAATGGGTAGCGCGTAGGAGAGACCTAGTGCATAGGGTTAGTCGAGGTTCACAGGGGTAGTGTAGGATAGCGCGTAGGTATACCCTAGCACATAGGGTTAGGTTTGCAATGCATGGCTAGGATAAGATAGCGCATAGGAGTTTGTAGTGCTTAGGGTAGTTTAGGTGACGCATAAATAGGATAGGGTAGTGCATAGGTGCTGGCTAGCGCATAGGGTGAATGGTGTAGCGCATTGAGAGGACAGGGTAGCGCATAACTAGCAGTTTAGCGCATGAGGGAAAAATTTGGGTAAAGTAGGATTTTGGATGAAGAAAGATAGGTAAGTTTTTGCCAGTTTTGTCGGGATGGGTGCGAATTGTCAGTTTGCGTGTCTGTTGTCATTGTTTTGATAGGTTGTCCAATATGAGTTTTGATATAACTTGATTTGATTTGCATTGTTTCAAGTTGATTGTGATCGGATGTTGATATGATGTAGTTTTTGATATGGATGTTTTGATATGAACTTGATTTGATTTGCATTTTTTTAAGTTGATATATATATGTGGAGCTTGAGTTGTTTTACAAGTTGATATGGCTGTGGAACTTGACTTGTTTTACAAGCTGATATGAATGTGAAACTTGAGTTGTTTTACAAGTTGATTTGATTATGAAACTTGAGTTGTGTTACAAGTTGATGTAATTGTGGAACTTGAGTTGTGTTTCAAGTTGATATGATTTGATATGGAAATGGATTTGATATGATGTGGAAATTGATTATATTGTCAATGTTTCAAGTTGATATGAATTTGATTTGATGAGAATTGATTTTATGAGGAAACTAATATTGGACTTGTTTTGTTTGTGACAGGAGCGTATTGGAGTTGTTCAGTCGCGAGAGCGATTTCTGAGACCGTGGTCATTGATACCATGATTGACACAGGCTGACAGGGATATCATTGAGAGGTGTGGCCTATCCTCTTTGTTAGAGATGCCCTAGTTTATCATTAACTAGGGTTTGTTGACAGCGTTGGCTGACAGGTGGCATAGCGATACCAACACCTTCCATTTGGCGACAGGTGAGATCACAGTGACACTTGAGGATTGCTACTGGATTCTGCGAATTCCTATGGTAGGTGCACTTTTGCCTTATGAGCAGATGGAGGAGGGTGGGATAGAGGCTCTTCATTGGATTCTTCAGGATGATACAGTTTGTGGATATGAGATCCCCTGGCAGGAGTTCATAGATTTGGATTACGCTCCTCTACCATCAGTGTTGGTAGGATTCATAGGTGGTTTCTTATGTCCCAACCATAGGTCGAAGGGACTGGTAGTAGGATGGGGGTTGGTCCTGGAGGACATGGTGACACAGGGTCGCTGATTCACATGGGGGTCGGCTATGCTAGCCCACTTATACAAGGATCTGCATCAGGTGGTGTACTTGGGTTATAGCAGTCTATCAACTGGAGTTACATTGTTATAGGTATGGGCGTGGGAGCATATTCTCGCAGCCAGGCCACTTGCAGATAGAGATAGGCCTGTTGGGTGTGCTTATGCATATGGATATCAAGGGATAGTTGTCCAATGTAAGCTGGGCAAACTAGAGAACTGGAGGAGAGTGTTAGATGATATTGATATGGTCGTCTGGAGACCATATATGGAGTGCAAGGTATGGGCAGAGGATGGGATGGAGATATCGTATGTATATATGTCCTAATTTTTTATAGGGCAGACGCCCTTTGTCATTGAGAGATTCTTGCATAGCCGGGTGTTGCAGCAGTATGGTCATCAACAGGGAGTTCCACAGGGGGCATGCTTGTATGCTCGACAGAGACAGGATATACCAGAGTGGGGACCCACTATTGATAGCATAGCGGAAGTTGAGGAGTTATTTCACTTAGCTGGCCAGATATGGGACTATGCCTATGGGGTAGTAGACGCAGGGATGACAGAGGAGTTTGCCACATTGTTTGCGGCACATGTTGTTGCCAGGATATCAGATCTAGTGGAGATGATTCCCGCTTTTGATGATGATGAGGATGATGAGCAGCCCGAGAGGCTAGGGAGATGGAGAGAGGATGGAGAGGAGCTAGATGGGGGAGGTGGGGATGGTGGAGGGGATGATGGTGGAGATGGTAGAGGAGGTGGCCGAGGTCGGCGAGGGGATAGAGGGAGGAGAGGAGATCAAGCTAGGAGAGGAGATCGGGGTGAAGTTCGGGGGAGGAGAGGAGAGTGGGGTGGAGATGGTGGTGACAGAGGGGTTCAAGTGGAGAGAGCAGTGCGGCGAGCGATGGTGGATAGAGGGAGAGGAGGTTTGGCTACTGGAGCTGGGAGTGAGGAGAGAGTAGGAGAGGTGATAGCAGCGGTGGGAGGGACTGATGAGTTTAGACGGTCGGCTCAGAGGAGGAGAGCTGATGTGTTGCCCCCACCAGCACTATGGATAGGGAGAGGGATAGGGGGTACCACTTCACAGGTACCCATCCAGATGCAGATTCCAACGCACCGGGAGGATGCACAGATTAGGTTGCTGCAGTTATCAGTGCAGCACTTGCAAACACAACTATTGATGCATCAGTGATAGATTATACGGCTGACCACAGAGCGGGATATAGTTTTGGAGCAGTTGGGTCGAGCAGAGGCTTTGGAGAGAGCGGCAGCGAGTGGCCCGATGAGAGACACTTTGAGAGGGTTGTCTTCGAGAGCCAACGAGGTAGAGTACTATAGGAGGCATTATGAGGATGCGATGCCCAGGGAGCATCGAGTGCAGATTTTTACAGCTTCAAGATTGAGTCGATCCTGAGAGACTGGGTCGAGGACAGAGAGTAGAGGCGTGACAGGGCCTCCTAGACAGGATCCACTTGGAGATCTAGGTGCTAGGACATCTGCAGTGAGATCGTCCCCTTCAGGAGATAGTCATACCTGAGAGACGTCTCCATTATATTTTGATCATTTTGTTGTATTGGCACAAACATGACATATTTTGTATATTGTCATTTTTGAGATATATATCACACTATTTTCCTTGATCCTCATGTGATGTGTTATGGACGATGCTTGCTATATGAATTTGATTATTCTATGATGATGATGATGCAATGATTAGATGTATGTGTGTTGAAAGTTGATGAATATGATGTGTTTAATGCATGATGTTTATGAGATGTATCTTGAAAATGGGATGTATCTTGAAAATGAGATATATGATAATGATATGTTGTGAGATGTATCTTGAAAATGAGATGTATGATATGATATGCTAATAATTGTAAAATAATATGCAACTAATTGTAAAATTATATGCTACTAATTTTAGCATCCTCATTCTGCGTTTGTCATCCTTGTATAGTCACATGTTTTTGCTTTCTTTGTAGGTATCATCATTGAGCATTGGTTTGTTTGGGATATGTTGAAAATTTATACAAGCATAATGGTATAATTGAACCATAATAACCTAAGAAAAATTTACATGATTTTTGATTTTGCAAGATAGCACAAGCGTCAAGGTATAATTGAACCAGGATGACCCAAGTGTGGATTGAGTAAAAACAGACAAGATTAAACCATGTGTATGTGCAAAGTGGAATCATGTCTTCAGTGATATGCTTTGAATCACGTCTCGAGACAAGTATCTGCACAGTACAAATGATCACCTCACAGACAAAAAACTAAAAAATATTGGAGTCCCCATGACTTTCTCTAGCTTGAAGCAGCATTGAGAAAATGTAGAGGATCCAATAGTTCAAAAAGTTCAAGTGCAAAATAGTCATAACTTTATGCAAGATACAAACATTTGATACTTCATAAAATCATCCATCATGTTTTGTGAATCCTTTAAGTGATCACTATTTTGTTTTGTGATTGTTGAGTTGTTTGCTGGATATGATGGTCCGAGTTTGCTACAAGTTTTGATGTCTTGAATTTGCCGCAAGTTTTGATCAATGATGCACCTAGCTAAGTTTTCCTCTTAATGTGGATGTGTATAGTGATTACCAAGCCATAGTGAGATGCGGTGAAAGAATATGTTGATAAACCAAGATAGTGACTAGACTAAGTATGTCCTGGATGGATATTGTGATAAAAATGTCGGGTGATGGCCGATAGTTCTTGACTGTGGATATAACAGCTTGGTAGTAAAAGATAGATAGAGGAGTTGTCCTCTTACAATAGCGCCTATTGCCAGGTTTTCACCAGTTGCTTTTTATTGTACCTTTTTATTTGCTTTTTTCTTGATTTTTGATTTTTTTATTTGTTTTGACTTTTTCGTACATTAGACTACTTAGGTGTAGTATTTCTTCAGATGGATGTTGTTAGTTGGTTCATCGACCACATCTCCTTCTGAAGTTGTTAGCTGATAAGCACCTGATCCATAAGCTGATATGAAGACATTGGGACCTAACCAGTTAGGTTCAAATTTCCCTTTCTTTTCCCGATCTTGCTGATTTCTAGGATTTTCCTTGAGTACTAGGTCACCAATTTTTAAAATTTGAGGAATGACCTTGTGGTTGTAGCTTCTGCACATGCGTTGCTGATATGATTTGAGATGAGTGTAGGCACGTTGGCATCTTATATCTAGAAGTTCTAGCTCTTGCAGTCGATTGACTCGATACTCTTCATCTGGGATTAGGCCTTTCAAAGAGACTCTGAGAGATGGAATTTCTACCTCCAATGGTAAAATTGCTTCTGATTTGTATACCAATGAATATGGTGTAGCTCCCATAGGTGTGTGGATGCTAGTTCCTATATGCCCAAAGTGCTGGATTGAGTTGTACATGCCAATCTTTGCCTACATCATTCACTATTTTCTTTAGGATTTTCAATATTGTTTTGTTGGATGCTTCTGCCTGACCATTCCCCTATGGGTAGTAAGGTGTAGAGAAACGATGTTCAATTTTGAATTTTTCACATAGTTTTTGTACATCTTGGTTCTTGAAAGGTCGTCCATTATCTGTGATGATGGAACTTGGAATACCATATCTGCAGATCAAATAATTAAGGATAAAAGAGGTGATTTGTTTCCCAGTCACTGTGGTCATGGGGACCACTTCAATCCACTTGGTAAAGTATTATGTTGCAGTTATAATGAACTTGTGTTCATTTGAAGATGAAGGATGAATTTTGTCGACTAAGTCCACTCCCCACTGGCAAAAGGGCCAGGATGTTGTGAATGGTTGTAGTTCATGTGCTGGTGCATGTATAAGATTGCCATGGATTTGGCATTTAGAACACTTCTTTGCAAAATGATAAGTCTTTTTCCATTGTCGGCCAGTAATATCCCATTCTTAGAAGCTTTTTAGCAAGAGTAGGACCACTTGAATGTGTGCCATAGATACCTTCATGAAGCTCTTGTAAAGCGGAGTCAGATTCATTACGATCAAGGCACCGAAGAAGAGTACCATCTAGACCTCAATGGTATAAAGTATCAGCAGTGAGACTATAACGAGCAGCTTGTCAGATAAAGTTGTGTTTTTGGTTTCGAGATAGGTCAATGGTTAGGATATGGCTTTTAAGATAGTCATATATGGGTCCGTATAACGGAGAGTCAGAACCAGTCAAGGCATAGATAACATGGGAATCGAAATGGTCATAGGCTAGGGAGAACAGTTGCTCTACCAGAAACTCGTAACGACTTTGTTGCTCTAGAATCTGCAGTAGTGAAGCGATAGTAGCCATTGCATTGGTTGCTTGGTTGTCCAACCTTGGTATTTGCTCAAAGGTAATGTGTACAAAATATTGTTTAAAATCATCCACCATTCACTTGTATGGTAGCATCTTGTCGTCCTTCATCTGATAGTCATTGTTTATTTGATTGATGACTAGTTGTGAATCTTCGTAGACTTTTAATTCTGTGATTCTCCATTCCACGACCATTTTGATGCCTAGAACCAGTGCCTCATATTCAACCACGTTATTTGTGCATGGAAACATAAGCCTATATGATCTTGGTATGGTGTGCCCTTCAGGAGTGATGAACAAAATGCCAGCACCTAAGCCATGTTGAGTATATGATCCATCAAAGTATAGGGTCCATTGTTTGGTGGAAATAGAAAGAACATCCCTGTCCAGAAATTTGATCTCCATTGGTTGTTTCCTAGGTAATGGTACTTTAGCTAGTTGATCTGCAATTGCCTGTCCCTTGATAGCTCGTCACTCTATGTAGTGGATATCAAATTCACTGAGGATCATGACCCATTTAGCCAATCTGCCTATAAGAGATGCTTTGCTGAGTAAATATTTGAGAGGATCAATTTTTGCTACGAGCTTGATTGTATGTTCTAGCATGTAGTGTCAGAACTTTTGAGAAGCAAATACCACTGTTAGGCAAGCCTTCTCAATGAATGTATAGTTGAGTTCATATCCGTTTAATGTCCTGTTGATGTAATAGATGGATCATTCCTTGCCTTGTTGATCTTCTTGTGCTAATAATGCCCCCAGTGATATATCTATTGTTGAGATGTAGAGAATGAGTGGCTTCCCTGCTATCGGTGGTACTAGAACTGGTGGATTCATTAGATATTGCTTGATTTGATAGAATGATTCTGCACATTTGGCTTCCCATATGAATGGTACTTTTTTATGTAGCAAATGATTGAATGGTAGACTTTTATCTGCTAGTTGAGCAATGAATCGCCTGATTGATTGGAGTCGTCCTTGTAGAGATCTGAGCTGGCTAATGTTATTTGGTGGTGGCATCTCCATTATGGCTTGTACCTTTGCTGGGTCCACTTCAATACCCTTAGCTTAAACTATGTAGCCTAGTAGCTTGTCTGATGTAACCCTGAAGACACACTTCTTAGGGTTGAGCTTGACTTGGAATTTCTCCAATCTATCAAAAATCTTCTCTAAAATGCTTAGATGTTCTGCCCGGGTAAATGATTTAGCTAATAAATCATCCACATAGTCATCCATGAAGGTATGCATCATGTCATGAAAGATTGTTGTCATCGCTCATTGATAAGTTACCCCTGCATTCTTTAAGATAAAAGGCATGGCATTCCAACAGTATGTTCCCCAAGGACAGGTAAATATTGTTCTATCTTGATCCTTTGGGGCTATCTTGATTTGATTATAGCCTAAAAAACCATCCATTAGTGATAGCATTGCATGGTCTGCTATGAGGTCTACAATTATGTCGATACTGGGCAAAGGAAAGTCATCCTTTGGATAGGCTTTGTTGACATCTCTAAAATCAATGCATATTTTGATACTGCCATCTGGTTTTGATACTGGTATGATGTTGGAAATCCATTCACAATAGTCGATAGGTCGAATAAATCCGACATCTAAAAGTTTCTTCAGCTCAGCTTTGACCATGAGTGCCACATGTGGATTCATCTTTCACAGTTTTTGCTTGACTGGCTTAGCTCTTGGAGCAATGGACAAATGATACATGATTAATTGTGGATCAATCCAAGGCATATATGTATATGACCAAGAGAATTTGTTTTGCTTTGCTTTAAAAAATTTGATAAACTCTGATCTTTCTTCCTCTGTCAAAGATTCTGCAAGGTGTATATTTATGGTTGCTTCTGTAGTACCAATGTTGATTGATTGAGTGGGTTCAATCAATATGGGTAATCGCTCGTGATAATATTTAGGAAGAGTGTCAAGCCTCCCATCTTTAGGTGCCTTAAAAAGGTTTTCACCCTCTGATGCATCCTTTACTTTTACTTTTTTGTGATCTATTGCTGCCATTGATTGGTTTTCAGTAGTAGATCCTTTATTTTGTTCATTTTTGCGACTGAGAGACTTGGCACTCCCTTGATTGCAGATGTCATTACTTTGTTCACTGGTAGAGTCTATTTTCGAGTTAGCGGTACATAAGTAATGGATAATGGATTCATCGCTTGGGAAAATTGGTATGTCATGAGTTTCAGGTTCGTCCCAATCTATGAGGTCAGGAAAGACAAGTGGTAAGGATTCATTAGGCGGATCAATTTTAGCTGTTGTAAGTGTCAGGATGGAGGTATAATCATGGTTGGCCGAGGTGTTAAAGAAGTTAAGGAATTTGTCAAGGTCTTCAATGGTATCATCTTCTGTGTAGACTTGCTCGTAATGTCGCTACTCATTTTCCTTGGCGTCATAGATATTTTGTGGACCAAATTCAAGTGGTCTGGATTCTGTGCCATGTTCTTCTTGAGAGATGGGTGTATGACTGTCATTTGCACCAATATCTTCAGTAACATTAGAACATTTTCCCCATTCATATTCATTAGAATCAGTCTCTCAGGTATTATCCTAGATTCTGGCAATGTTGTGGACAGGTATGTTGTAGGGTGAGAACAGGTCTTTGATGATTGATACAAGTTTGATAGTTTTCTCTGATTCTGTGTCGAATCCTGCTTCCACTCTTTGCATTTGTTCATATATTGTCTCTCCTTGGGGAGGAATGATGTTACTAAGAGGTGATTCCTCTTTGTCGGATATTGGTTTTTGAATATGATGTGCTTCTGTAGTAGATGCTTCCTTCTTTTGTTTGATGGCCTTCTCTTGATGTTGCTTTTATTCATGATATTCACGTTCTTTGCGTATAGTCTCTGCTGACTCAAATAGTGCCTCCTACCAGGAGTCCTCCTTGTATTTCTTCTTTGCTTTCCACCGAGGTTTTTAGTATTTGCTTGGTGTCTTCCTTGGTGGTAGAATGTATTCATAGCCCAATCCTTTTTTGTCTTTACTGAATTGTGAAGGAGGATCTAATGGTTCTGTGATGCCTTCCTGACGTTTACCAATAGGTCCTTTGCCTTTGTATCCCATTTTTTGCATGATCAAGTAGCCTTGTCCATACAGGTGTGTTGGTATAGCTACCTCCACAGTAGCCACTCTGTCTTCTTCCTCATCCTTGTACAACCAACTAAGGATGTCTTTCTCCTCTGATTCATGTGCTAGAGTGCCTAGTTGAATAAATTTGCCATCAAACTTGGTGATGGGGTGGGCTGCTTGATGTGTTGATGTTGTAGGTAATCCATGAGATTTAGGTGATGCTGGTAAGTTGGCCAAACATAAGGGTTCCAAAGAGTATTCTCCTATGCCTTTCTCTTTCATTTTCATTTTCTGCTTGAAATCCATAGATAGTGATTTAGATTTTTCTTGTTGAAGATCTAGTGTTGAGTAACTTTGTTTTTCTCTATTATGTGGAACCAAGTTGTCTTAGTCTGCCCCCATAGCATTACAATATTGAAAAGGGTTATGATCTGCTGATATAGAAATCTCATGCCCATTGTAGGGGAACTTAACACACTGATGATAAGTAGAAGGTACTGCTTGCATTTCATGTATCCAAGGTCGACCCAATAAGATATTGTATGTGAGGTACATGTCTAAGACTTGGCACATAGTGTCCTTTTGTATTGGTCCTACTTGAATTGGCAACATTACTGTTCCTTTGGATGATCTCTCTTCTTCATCATATGCTTTGATAGTGATCTTTTTGTGTGGATCGATAGATTGCTTAGAGAAGCCTAATGCACAGATAATTTTCAAGGTACGTATATTGAGTCCAGCTCCTCCATCTATTAATACTCTTTGACTTGATGCTTGTAGACCAAGACTTTAATGTGGAGTGGAGTATTGTGTGGATGGCTCAATGAGATATTATCATGCTCAGAAAAGGTGAGGTTATGAGGTCTTGTCATATGAGCTACCATGGCTTGGAACTTGTCAGCATCTAGATCTTGAGGTATATTTGTTTCCAATAGTGCTTGTTCCAAGATGTCTTTGTGTTTTGGTGAAAGTTTTAGCAACTCCAGTATAGATATTTGAGCAGGAGTTTTGCACAGTTGACTAACTAGATCATATTGAATTTGGGGTATAGTGTTTGTTATTGACGTATGTCCCTTAAAGACATATTTTTGAGCTCCGGTTGTTACGTTGACGGATCCATGTTCACGCTTGTCCTTGATTGTGATAATGTTGACTTGATTGTCCTCAGCTAATATATGATTGATGGTGTTATTGTATATGTGATTGATACGAGCTCCACATGTATCGTTTGAGGTTGAAGCTCCATCCCTGTTGTAGTTTGGAAGAGGATTCTTAAAGGCTCCATGGTCACCATTTGTCTTGAGACCATCGACTATTAAATCACCTCTATCAATCATGTCTTGAACAATGTTTTTCAGTCTCATGCATTCATTTATTTGATGACCTTTGTTGTGATGAAAATCACAAAAGTGTGAGTCATTCCACCAGGGTGGTTTGATTTGTGGTTCAAAGTTGTTGATTGCTGGTAAGGAGATAATTTTGTTTGCCAGGAGTTCTTTGAATGCAGACTCCAGTGATTTCCCTAGTGGTGTGTAAATGCGGTTTGGAAAGTTGTTTGCATTACCTCGTGAGCTTGGATTAGGTCCTCGATTGGTGTTATTGCTTTGGGTATTGTTGGCGTTGTTTGTGTTGAGTTGATCTTGATTGGTATTTGGGGCATAAGTGTTAGTACCTTGGTTAGCACCTTTGGGATTCTTTGTAGCTTGAGGATTACCTGATAATGCTAGCACGGGTTGCTTGGATTTTGGATCATTTGATTTGTTTCCTCCTTCATTTCCAGTGTTTTTGTTTCTGGTCCAGAATCTGGATTTGTCTAAGTTGTTGTTGTTTTGGTTGTTGTAATTGGATGAATTTGTTCCTTCTTTGAAGAATTTTAATGTTCCTTTCTTGACACATGCTTCTTCTACTTGGATACCATTTTCAATCAATTTGGAAAAAGATGGTATGCATTGAAGCTTGAGAATGTAACTCATCTCACTATTCAAGTTGTCGATGAAAATTTCCATCTTTTCTTTTTCAGGCACATCTTGAGGATATCTCGAAACCATACGCCACCAACATTGAAGGAATACCATGAATGTTTCATTGTTTTTCTGCTTGGTGTTATAGACATCTATCATAGTGATAGCATGTTGAATGTTGTAGGAATATTGAGTTATGAATTTGTTGACTAGTTCATCGAATGATCTGACGGGAGGTGTGATTTTGGATAACCATTCCATTGTTTGTCCTCCCAAGCTTCTTGGGAATAACCTCATCAAATAAGTGTCATCATGGGCAAATTTAAGACTCATGGTACAAAATTCCCGAACATGATCATGAGGATTGCTTTTCCCATCATATTTGTCAAATTTAGGAATATCTGAGTTTGGGGGAAAAGGCACCATGTTTAATCGTCTATCAAAAGGATAAGGACAAATTTTAGTTAAGGAGTACGGTACTGTTCTTTGTAACATTTTCATTTGTTGAGTGAGAGAAATCAAAGGTGCATTATTTTGTCGAGGGAAGAGTTCTTCCCTTGTGTTAGTTCTAAGCTGAAATGGTGTGTGGAACGGTATGTTTTGCTCAGGGATGTTTTGCTCAGGGATATTTTGCTCGGGTATATTTTTCTCGGGCAAGTTTTGTTCTGGTAGATTTTGCTCATGTATGTTTTGTTTAGGGTCATGGGCTTCTTCCTCTCTTTGTCATTCCTGATAATCATAATGTCAAGACCTTGTTTTAAAAACAGCAGTGTCAAAGTCTTCAGGAAGTTTAACTCCTTTGCTTGTGAGCATGAGCAGATATTTTTCTTTGTCGTTTTCCATGAGTCTTTCCACAAGCCTTTGAAATGAAGCGCTTTCTTGGCACTCTTGGAGGAGTTCCTCAGAAATTTTGGTGTCCTCTAGATTTGACACTCGAAAGGATTTGATAATCTTCGATTCATGATGGACTCTGGTTGCATTTTGCTTTGTTTGTTTCATTGAGACCAAGTAACAGTAGGAATCTAGTAGAAGCTTTTTGTGACAAAAGGAACAAACTCTTCTTCGATGTTTTGTTCAGGGGTTGGTGGTTCAAATCATGGTATGTTGTAAGTGATGCACTCTTCGGGGAATAAGGCCGGATTGATCTTTCCTCCTTGATTTAGGCGTTGGCTAAATGCTAATTTTTGATAGAATGCTCTACTCCTTAATGGTTCTTTGTCAAATTTGTTGGTTTTGTTTTGAAGATACAAGCGAATATGATGAAGGAATGTTCGATGAGATTTGAAGAGTTGGCGATTGATGTTAAAAATTTATTCTATTTGGCAAGTTTTAAAGAACTGGGTTGTTGTTTCCTCAACTTAGTGTTATGATAAATACTTCTTCTCAGAATATGAGAATTAGTCATGCACAAGTGATCAATGGTTTCCTTTGATTTGTTTTGGATTTAGTTGGCTTGTTTTGGGAAACTTAAGTTTTACTTTATCAAATGAAGGTTTAGATGCCCCCTCACGACAAAGTGTGTCAAATGATATGGAAACTCAATTTGACAACTTGGAGTTTTAAAACAAGTGTGTTTTTGGATAGAAATCCTTTTGTTTGAAGGACCTGTTTGATACTTGTGATGAGGTTTCCTGATTTTGATAGGAGAGATGTGTGTTATCTTGCAACTAGTTTTCAAATTCTGGACAACTTTGTTCAATGGAAAACTTGCTTTGAGAATAGGTTTTAATACTCAGTTTTTATTTTCTGATTGATGAAGTTCAGGCTGAGGAAGGAAAGTTTCCTAAATTGTTTTCAGATTTTTCAAAAATGGCCTCTATTTTGCCCCCTATTTTCCTAGTTTTTGCCACATGCTAAGACAGAGACACAATGCGCTATAGAAAGTCCTCAACGTGCTAGAGAAAAGACTCCACGCTTTAAGCTACCCCCTGTGATGTGCTAACTGGTTTGTTTTGATTTTGTCTTGGTTCAAAAGGTTACGCGGTAATATGGGCCACTAATGCGCTAACTGTTGATCTCTACGTGCTAAAGTTTGGTCTCCACGCACTAAGCTGATGCTTCAACGCGCCAAACTGTTTTCAAAAGGCGCTACTTTAAACTGCTAGTTTTGGATTTTGATGAAGCGCTAACGTTAAGACTTAATGCGCTAAGTTGAAGGTCAAATGCCCTAAAAGATGGTTTCCACTCACTAAGAGGTTGCTCTTATGCGCTAAGCTGCCCTGATAGTCTTGACTTGGTTGTTTTTCTACAATTTTTGGAACTTTGTTTTTAGTTTTTAGTGATGATAAATGATTTTCTGAAGTAACAAATGAAAACACGGCACCAAAGAGACAACTATTTTTCTTAATCTAAATAATAGGTGTATGTTCTGCGAGGATGTGTTCAAATCCTCAATGTTTTAATAGGTTTAGATGCAACATGCACTTCAGTCAGACTATTTATTCAAGGGTCATAAGCAATATCATAGCCCACTAGTCTCGATACTCCGTCAGCTCAAACAGCCATGTCACCCCCTAGGGGGCGCCCATTTTTTTGCCTTTTGCCAGAAATTAACCCAAAGTGAAATGCTTCACAATTGAGTAGTTATCTTGGGAGATGTATGGTGAGCGATCTTGGGGGTGGATTCTTCCCCACCCTTGCACTATAATATTACAAATGTCTGGATACTAACTCAGCTCAAAGTTTATATGCTAAAGTTCGTAATCAGGCTTCCCGTTCAGCCGTCAGTGATAAAATCCCTCAAGAGGCTTCCCAACCTTTAGAACAAAGGTTTTACATATCTCAAGGATACTAGGGGAAGGCTAATCGCTGCATGCAACCGTTGAAAAGGATTTTCATCACTTTCCACTTTTGATTATAGTGGGTTGGAACACTTGGCGTCAAAGTCATTTCCCACTTAGGTCATTCCCTTCACACCGGCCAAAGAATGGCTTTAAGAGTTTTTCAACCCCTCGGGAAGGCAGGTATGCTAAAGGATTTAATGCAATATCACTGAAAGCGTAAGAGTGGTCTAGTTTTTTGATCACCCAGTTAAGGGGAGAGCATATTCCTTCCACTTTGGAGACAAGGCAAACAAGGTTCTTTTTAACTTTTCATGGCAATGATTTGCTAAAATCTATATGGAGATGTTGCTCCACAAAACCATGGTGTTTATTTTATCCCTTTAAAGCGGTGATTTTCTGATCTATGAAAAGGAACTGGTCAACAAAGCAAATTCGATATTTGGTCAACAAAAGAAATCGATAAAAGGGGAAGATCTTCCCTCTTTAGTTGTGACTAACTTTGGACATGTGTGATTTTTTTTACTTTGCAAAAATTTGAAGTGGATCCTTTTATACACCAAAGGATGGTGAAGTTCTTTTTTAAACCTTTTGTTTGCAAAAATGTAAAAATTGCTTTGTTCTTTTTAAAGCCCAAATTGAAAATTTTTCTCCTAGAAAAGCAAGAAAAGATTGTTTTGTGATTATTTTTATAGCCCAAATAAGGTGAGTTCAATTTTATCTAACAAAAATTAAAAAACACTCTAAATTCTAACTAACCTAAATAAGTTAGTAAAAATTTAAACTATTTATAATTCTAAAAATAAAACTAAGCTCCTCCCTGCAAGAAAATGTCAGAAATCCTGCAAAATACCGATTTAAAATAGTTAGAAATATTTTTGTTCTTGTGGACTTCTAAAAGTCTAAATTTTATCTCGCTTACAATTTAATTCTTGCTTTTTGTCTATGATGCGCTACAGAAAGGACTGTACGCGCTACAAGATAACTAGGATTCGCTATCGGACAAACCCAATGCGCTGAACTATTTTTTGAATGCGTTGCTCTGTTATTTTCCCGCACCGAGACCTACAAGAAAAATGTTAATAAATTTTATGCGCTAAGTGATGGTCTGCACGTGTTGGTGAATGAGTCCCACGCACTAAACAGTGAGTCGGATGCACTGGAATGTTTCCCAGATGCGCTAAGGGATATTCCCCATGCATCGATTCTTGTTTCCCATGTACCTACAAAAGTGATTATATTTAAAAACCGATTTGATTAATGGGGTAGATCCCCACGGTGGGCGCCATAAATGTGTGTGGGAAAAGCGGGTCAATGAAACTTAAAATGTGAAAAATATGTTCAAAGGGACTTGTCTACACACCCACAGGACTTCTTGGTGCAAGTTATGGAGTCATGAAGAATGACTCAACTTCCCAAGGTAGGTTCCATGGTTCTCTATCTCACAAGGTCCTTCAAGCCAATGCCTTTGCTCTCAGATCACTGAGCAAAGTGACTTAGGGATGACGAATGCAAGAACGAGGGATGCTTTAGATTTATTTTAACATGAAATGCATCCTATCTATGCATGATTCTACAAATGAAGTAAACTAGATAATAAGATGACAAGGTTAGTAGCAATATTATCCTGACATGATATACTAGTTAATGATTTAAGCTAATGATAAAGGAAATACTCTAAAATATTTATTAGATTAATTCCTATTACAAAGAGAAGCTAGATGTATTGATAAATTTGAGCATAAATGAGATACTAAAAGCTTGGATCATCTTTGAAATGGAGGAAAGAGAGCTCTATTTATAGTGAAAATAGGGCAATGGAAGGTTAGGATTGAAGGAGTTAATCAAGGGCCAGGATTGAAAGTTATCAATCCATGTTTACAATTTTCACCAATGAAATGGTGACAATTGTCAACATAAGACTGCTTGAGAGGAGAGGTAAGAAGCATTAAATGCTTGAGAAGATCTCATGGTTATCTTAGAAGGTAAGGGTTAAGGTTAGGTTAGGGTTATCCAATGGATAAAGCTTTTACCCAAAGGGTAAACTCTTGTGTAAAGGTTAAAGGGATAACTATGGTCAAAGCAATGAATGCTTGATGAGACTCCTGGGTTAGAAGAAGGTTAAGTTAGGAAAAAGTCTCTAACCATGCCACTAAGGGTTAGTTAGCCATTAATGGTTTGAAGACTTTGGGGACAAATTTGTAAGAGTCCTTCCAAATTTGGGGGTATTCAACAAGTTAGCTTGTTGAAGGCATAAAGGCTTTAATGCCTTTTGAAGACTTTACTCCAAATTTGAGAAGTGACCTCCTCAAATTTAGGGAAAAGGGATAATGGATGGGTTTTAGGTTAATTGATTAGGATTAGATGGATTCTAGAAGAAATTAGGAATAGGGTTAGGATTCAAGTGGGAGATGTACGAAAATGCAAGTGGATGAGGGATAATAGGATTAATTAAAATAAATTACTTTATTTCAATTTGGTTGCAAATTGGGGATTAAATAAATTAGATTTATTTAATTGGGGTAAAACTATTTAATTAAATGTGAATTTAATTAAAAAGTAGAGAGAAGGGTTTTAATTGAATAAAATGATTTATTCAATTAAATGATGCAAAGGGCTTAAGTGAATTTAAATAAATAAATTGAATAATTTATTTAATTAAATAGAAGAATGTGGGTGATTTAATTAAATTAGATTTAACTAAATAGAGGAATGAGAATAAAATGAACATTAAATATTCATTTAGGAATATCGTCATTTTTATATGTCCACAATTAACATTCAACTCTTTTCATACAATTGAGGTGGAATATATTGATCTCACTCCTCTCTAATGTAATATTGTTGAATTAGGTCTAGTTTTTCTGCATAAATTTATAAACCTTATTTTTTCCCATTACAATCTTATTTTGCAAAAGCATTAAATTTTTTTTTAAATGATTTCCATCTCATTTTTCACTGACAAAGAACTCGAGATCCTAATTTGTAGAGCATGACATCCGGCCATTAACCCCTCAAAGTAGGCTTTTTTCTTTTTTTTTTTCTATTTTAGTATTTTATACATTTTTATTTTAATTGAAAAAATATAGTTTTAGTTAGTTTTTATTAAAAATTTGATTTTATGTTTTAATATTGAGGTAGTTTATATTTTCGTGTTTATATGGATTTTTATATTTATGTAGTTTATATTTGCATGTAAAATAAACTATTTTTCATACTCATACAAGAACAAACAATGAAAATGAAAACCCACCACATGATAACATCGTAAAGACATAACATGATAAATTATACATATAATTTATCTAATCTAAATATGATACATACTAAGTTGATTAAATTTATCACTTAGGACCTCTAGCTTAATAATTTAATCGGACCTCATACTTGACATCATGTTCTAAGACCCCTGAAGCTTTCATTTTACCTAGGAGGTCTTAAACCATAGATCATGGTATTATACTTATCTAATATGATCATTGTCTTCAATTGTTATTTTATGTTGATCATGTATTTGAGCAGGTGTCAATATCTTTGCTTCCACTCTTTAACCCATTCAATATTCTCACATGCTTCTGAATCACCAGAAATGCTAAACTAACAAAAACATGCAAGTTCCATTGTCCAGATAGTCCATGTGCTTGCATTTGAACTCTTAAATGAATACCATTTTGTTGATCAGCTAATTGTTTCAAAATCAATTCTAGGAAGAATGGTCTCTTCTTCAACTAACCAAAAGAATCATTGAATTGTAGGGCTCTCATGTGATCCAATAGATAATCTTGTATTGCACCAATCCATAATCGCATGTGCATCTTTAAATTTTACTTTATCCTCAAATTTTAATTTCTTTCTAGCAAGAATTATTTTAACACATGAACCAACTCCATAATGTTCTCCTTTACCATGTCTAGCTTCAAAAAAACTCCACATATGTTGGATATTGTTTTGCTTGTGAGCCTTGCTTATTCAATAAAATATTCAAGCATTTTTTATCTGTCTCGTATAATTATCTGACCATATGAGATATTTTGTCATCTAGATTCCTCTTTCTCTTAAATTTGTATAAAATATGTTGAAACAATATTGAACAAACTCTAACGAGTGCATCCTATTACCACTCAAATAGAAATGGTACTCCTCAAAAAATTTCAATCATCCTCTAACTATGATTTGCATGTCTATAAACAATATGAACAAATAGCCACCTACACTACATTGTAGTAATAAGACTAAATTTCCTCTTGTGAAGCAAAAGTATAGTTTTTTGCAAAGTCTAGCGTTGATAGTATACTCACATAGAGATGTATTTCTATATGTGTGAAATTGACCATTAAGCCATCTAGCATGTTGAGAGTGTCTCACATATTTTGGTCCAATCTTACTCTTAAATTTTGACATGAATGCATGCACACTAACTTTTTATGTGATTAAATCGACATGCTTTCTAATTTTTCCATCCTCTAAAGGATACTCAACATTCTTAAATATTTTAACATCCACTAGTTGTCCAAAATCATTTTCAATACTTTCATACATACATTCTCCTAATGAAAAAATGCCACAACTAATGCATTCTCCAAAAATACATGAACTTAAATAAAAAAAACTGCCCATTAGATCTTTCACAAAATAAACTTTCTACAAACTCCTTGATTATTTTGGGTGGCATATTAATACCACATTCTTGCCTAATCATGTTAGTATGCAAAGCACAACATATATATTGAAAAAAATCATAATAATAACAAAATCATACATGCGTTTTACAACAACAATATATTTGTTTCTTATTAATTAATTCACATACCAAGGTTTACATGTTTCAAATGATCTTTGACTTATGGTAATATTTTCAGGTAACACTATATCATCTAATTTATTTTTTATAAAATTCAATTTGAGTTATGTCTAATAGGTGTTTTGGATGAGGATCGTGAATTTTGGACCCCACTCATAGTTTCAAAACATCTCTACCATTAGATGACACCCTTGTATTATCATGCACCGGTACTTTTCAACCAAAGATTTGATTTCAATATTCATTTTCATGTAAACCTTGGGAGTTGACTACTAAAACTCCAATATTGGTTGATTGGATCATTTTCAATATTTTCTCCTCTCTTTGTTGTTGTTACTAATATTTTAGGATGCATGTTTAAAATTCCACTAATGTTTTTTAACATTCTTTTATTCATAGTTTTTTCATTCACTATAGTAGTTGTTATAGCTCATCATGTCGCTTTCTTATCTTTAGATCGATTCTTTTTTCCCAATAGACTCAATGACACTTGCAATAGTAGACATAACATCTTTAAGCGATTCATCTTTTTTTGTTGGTTTCACTAAAATGTCTAACTTTCTCATTACTTTTCTCATTTTCTACATTCTCATCAATTGCATCATCAATTGACAATTGAAAAGATAATTTTTTTTCGATAAAAAATTCTTTGTATATGATATTGGCATACATTTGTATTTGTCTCTAAGAAATCTTACGAGGAAGATTATCCAAAACATTACTTTCAATTTTCAAAAAAATATTTTCATCCTCAACAACACAAGGGTTTTCATTTTACTATGTTAACAAGGATTTTCATTTTCAACATCAAAATGATATTTTTTACCAACACAATGGATTTCATTTTCAATATCTCTACCAATATCAACATTGGTATATCCGACTTCTAATAAATGATCAGCATAAATATCATCTAAAATCACATTTTCCATATCTTTCAAAGGTGGATTTGAAGATGTACCTAGATTTGAAAATAAGGATACACGATCATAATTAGCAAATGAGATCCTGATAAGGATGCATGATCCAGTTTCATAAAATTTGAATTTTTGGGCTGGTTTTCACTTTGACTTTCACTTTGAAAAAAGTCTTAGGGAGATGACACTTAATTTTGGACCTGATTTGACTTGCAACTTGAAGGCCATGTTAGTGTCCATACAAAATATTGAATTTGGAAATATATCTAAATACGTTTTTTTGTAAAATTATTTAATGAAATTAATTCCCATTATAAATGAGACTGTGTAGATTTCAAATATGTATTTTTTTTATCCTAAATTAATTTTTCTATTTTTGAAATAATTTCTAATGAAATAGGTCCATAAAGTTGAAATAATAAGTTTTCTTAATTTCTTAATCTTTTTTTTTTTTTTTTTGAAAAATAAATTATATGAAAACAAACTAGAGACAATTATTTTCACTTTGAAAAGGAAATAAACCAATGATAAGTTTAGGTCAACTTATGGTTGTTGTACATGAGGGGTTTTCAAAATCAACAATTATGCCCAATAATAAAAATATAG
The DNA here is from genome assembly GCF_030272615.1 of Cryptomeria japonica. NCBI lineage: Eukaryota > Viridiplantae > Streptophyta > Pinopsida > Cupressales > Cupressaceae > Cryptomeria > Cryptomeria japonica. Next base: position 116,075,720 of record NC_081414.1, on the reverse strand, counting down.
AAAATATTCAGAAAAAAATTACAAAAAAAATATCCTCAACAATCTTGAGTTTGTTATAAATATTTTCCCAAAAGGATTTTAAAAAAATACTTTCATTTAGGTCAAATTATGGTTGTTGTACATAGGCATGGTACGGTCCTAAAAAACTGACTTTTAAATAGTGGTTTTAAAACATGCCTATTGAAACTCAATTTGTATTATCTTGGTACTAAAATAAATTACATATTTGGAACTAAACTTTGAGCACTATATTTCATATTACTAACTCTTTTTAAGATTCAATCTTTATGTGCTTCAAATTTTTTGGACAATTGAGACAAATTCTAAAAAACAAGGAAAACACTTCCACTTTTTGAATCTAAATGTAGACTAAACTTCTTGCACACACCTTAAACTCATTCTAAAAGCTTCAACTGATAGAGTGTGGGATGTAGGATGTGAGAATTATATCATTTATTCAAACACTCTCATTCTCTCTTTTTTTTTCAATTGTTTCAATGGCTATTTTGAGTTAGCTTGTAACACTATTGAACCGTATTATTCACCAATTATAGTTCTTCCAAAATTTTCATGTTCTCATAGCATTCTTTTTTTTTTAATGTTCAATCCCATTTACATTAACAAACACAACTAGATAATTGAAAAACAACAATCTTATAGCAGAACATGAACATTATATTATGAATGGAAATTGTTAAAGTGCATTCTCATAGTTTTTATTTTTAAAACATGAGACAAGTTTAAGAATAAAAACTTATATAAAAAATTTAATAACATTCCTAAGACTTAAAAAATGTAAAATAAAAAATTATAGAGAGCTAACAAGCCCATAGAAATCAAAATTACAAAATAGTAATGTATAGATTAATAGCATATAGAGGATATATCTTTTCATATATGTGCCATAAAAGGAGGAGAATATATCTTTGAAGAGACTATACTAAATATCATAAGATAACTATGAGCCACTTTCCTAGATCTATTAATCTCTTTACATGTGAAAAATGCATGCTAAGAGTGATGTAGAGTTTGGATTAGTATTTGTTGTAGGTATCCTTATTGCATTCACTTAAGTTTAATTAATCAATTTTTTGCACCAATCAAAAGTGATTATTATTTTTGTTTTCAAAATAAACTTGATTTTTATTAAATTGAGGTTTATATTTTTGAACTACAAATTATTTATCTACAATATGATTGAATGAAAAATTTGGTGTTATAAGAACAAATTTAAAGGAAAGATAGATTTTATAGACTTTTTTTAATAATTTTTTATATTAAAAAATAAATATTTTTTAAAAATATTTTTTTTCATTTCTTAGTGATAATCTTGTAAATAAAGTGATTTTTCTATATAAATATATTTAAATTTTAATAATTTTTTTTATTATTTTTGAAAATATAGGTAATAAAATATATTAACTATTGTAGGATTTGATTCACACCATTTAAATAAAATAAAATAATTAAAAAAAATTAAACTATTTCATTAGCATTACACAATAAATATTTTTATTAAAAAAATAAACCCAAGTATGTATCTTTTTTTATCGGTAAAAAGCTAAAGTAGTATATAGATTATATTAGATATCAAAATGATTACATTCAGTTACAAAAGACTGAGCATGGCTCTAGGACTTTTGCCAAAATCAAGACTAGAACAACAAAATTGTCTTGTGATAAAAAAAAAAAACCAACATCTAACTGCATGAGCAGAGAAATACTAGCAGCATTCAAAAATATACCAAAAAAAGGGGGAAGAAGACCATTTTAAGCTCATGCTAGAGCTTTCCCTTTGCCTTGGCCAATAGGGGAAGATGAAGGACCAATCCCTCCTTAGCTCGAGCCTTGATGAGCGCCCACAATGACCACTATAAGACACCCTTCCTCCTCCGGTTCCATTTTTGGTTCAGCCTCAATTGAGTCCTCGCTTCCCAAACCATCCAAGTCGTCATTGTGTTTGAATTGCAAGACCCTGTCAACATTTTCATTTACAACATCACCAATAACATCTCCCAGAAACCCATTTGGTGTAAAGACCATTAGCCATTTTAGGAAATCTAGTCTCCTTCAAATGATGGGTTTCTTGATATCAAATGTCTCTACATCCCACACCAAGAGCACTAGGAACCTAGGGACATCCTTTCCAACATCCTTAATCATAAAATAATGCATGGGATAGGGAATGGTGAGGTTCCCATCCACATTAGGCAACACATGATTGAGGTCGCCAAAAGGCATAATTAAAGACCCACCTACACAATTCCTCAACACCACTTTTTCTCTTCAAACATCAACAAAATAGCAAGGAATATGACCAAGATGTTTGTATTGACCCTATATCTATGGTCAACCCTAAGAAATTAACCACCCAAAATATTCTTTACTACAAAGAGAGAGAATTTGTGGGAGTAATTTAACACTTCCTTGAGGCATTTATTAGTCACCAACCCACCCCAGAAAATACATCTATGTTTTATTGGCAATAAGTCTAATAGGTGAGTCCATGAGATCTAAATTGGGAATGCAGAGATAAAAACTCAAGTATTAATCTTAGAGAAAAGGATATTTCAACATTCTCTTGAGGGGTTGATTATATAGAGAAATGCTCCTATTTGTCCTTTCTTCTCAGGAAAATATGCCATAAATGACTTCATAATGGCCAAATATATTGAGAGACATCTCCCCCAAAAGAGGTGGTCATAAAGGCAAGCCAAATGAATTCAGTCACCAACTAACCTTTCTAAGTAAGAAATAGGTTGTCGACAATTTGGATTGTCGCCAAAGATCTACATAATGGTGACCAAAACCAACTTGGAACGTGGGATTAATTAATTCAAAATGGAGTTATGAGTGATTCACTAATGTCAATGATATGCCTAGATCGAAAAGACATATTTGTCCTCCCAACTTGTCCTAAACAATTTGCTTATCTATCAAAGGGAATGTTGATTTGGATAACTCATTGCCACCTCCCCAAATCATGACCTAAGAAGGCTCTTAAGAAATTTGATACTCTATCCCATTGACACTCTTTACTAAGAACACTAATCGAGCTAACCATCATGGTCCAATTTTTTAAAATCGATCCCATCTACCCCAAGGTTGGCCAATTTATCTAAATAGTATTTGCCTCTCTATAAATATGATTAATAGTGAAAGCTTCAAAGAATTTAAGAAATTCTAAAACTCTTCCTAACTTGGCATTAAGCTTCCAATTTGGAGTTGAGCTAGTTCTAACTGTATTAACCACCATTGTTGGATCCCCTTCAATTATGATTCTTTGAATCTTTAAGTCCTTGCAAATAATTAGACCTTCCATGAGAGCTTTAATCTATACCATATTATTAGCATCATCCTCTAATGGATTAGCCAATTTGACCATTGCAGTCCCATCCCAAAAATGAATAACACAACCTGCCCTTGAGGCCCCAAGGTTACCCCGGGAGGCACCATCAAAATTCAACTTAAACCAGCTTGGTTTAGTAGGAGTCCAAACACATTTGGTTCTTTCAATTCTACTCTTTGAACCACCCTTGCCAATAAAGGGAAGGATCCTTAGGTCATGCGAATGCCCTCATATTTTCCCATCCCAATTGGTGAATTGAGGATCCTTGGAAGGATGAGTTTCAGTCCTACTATTGACCACTTCCACAATAGATGCTTCTACCTTATTTATTAAAGATCCCCACTCCATTTTCTTGTCCCTAAAATTTCTAGGGTTCCTCTCCTTCCATAGTTCCCACAAAACTAGAGAAGGGCTAGTAACCCAAAGACCACCATACAGAAATTCATTATTCATCTAAGGCCAACATTTAAAGAGGCTTAAGATGTCATTGGGAAGGGAAATAATCCACCCTAGTTTGGTGCAAAGCCAATTTCAGTATTTTTGTAAAAAGGGACAACTTAGGAAGATACAATTGATTGTTTCCTCACTATGCTCATACATGACATATGTATATGGGTCTTCAAAAATAATTTTTCTAAACCATTATGTTGTGAGGATTCAACCTTGTAAAGTTGCCCATGAGAAAATATCTGCTTTAGGTAAGCACATTTTATTCCAACATAGTTGGATTGGATTCTTTGTTTTCTAAAATTTTTGCTTCTTGATGATTGCACCATATCCATCCTTGGAATTATAGCTTCTTGACTTAGCTCCCACCCAAACTAGTTTATCCTGGCGAATTATGAAATACTAAAACTCTATTCCTTAGGATATCCTTCAATTGTGTTAGGCTATCTCTTGACAGGGGAAGATCCTTGAGAGATTTCCATTTCCAACCCATAGAAAGCTCATTATCTACAAGTTCCACATAGTCTCTGACATATAAGATGTTAGTAGCAACCAAGAAGGAAGACTGGGAGGGGAGAGGGTGAATAGGGTCTTCACCGGGTTAGCAAATTTAACTACAAAAATAGATCTAATAAATTGCAGTAATAAGACAGATAAGAAAATTGAAGGCACAACACACAACACCAAGATTTTGATGTGGAAACACCAGTTAAGGGAAAAACCACGGTGGGGACCTACCCACAGTAAGATGATACTCTATAGTAGTATGTAAAAATATTACAATTGGGAATGCATAGGCATTTAGGCACACTACCTAGAGCTCATTGCTCAAATATAATTGCCCGGAAGGCTACAACCCTCAGGGAAGTCTCACTGACTTAAAACAAGATTTGGACTACAATCCGAAATAAATGAACTGAAAGAATAACATCTCCAAATGCCTAATTACAATTTTGGTTAAGCACAGATGTCTGCTCTACAACAACAATCTCTCCACAACACTCAATCATTGAAGGATAAATCACTTGCTTGCACATACACCACTCTCTGATAATTCTGACACAACATCAACACCTAAATTGCATGAATATATCACCTATATATACAAATAATCAACCTTGATAACAAGGTCGGCTAAACCCTCAACCCTCAATTACAAAATTACATCACACGATACAAAGATCAACCACCAGATCAATATAATGACTTGCATAGCATAGCATAGCATGGACCTAAATCGAATTCCCAAATGCACAACTCCACAGGAAATTACACCAAGATCAACTGTAACACACTACACAACCAGGAAATCCGCATAACACAAAAATCATCACCAGTTCATAGAAACCACCAAAAGCTTGTATAATGATTAATGTGGATCACCAAAACAAATAGGACACAACTAGGAAACACCAGCAAGCATGTTAGAAACATCAGTAATAGTTGCACCAACACCACTTATCAAATCTTCATCTGCCAACGTTTGAAAGCTCAAGAACATAATTAATCAGCAACTGTCACAAAGAAAGATAACTTGCGGAGCACCAAATCATGATCCATCTGAAATGAAGATGCAGAAGACCATCCCAAACAATATCCCAAAATCTTAGCACTCAATCACACTGGAATATACCATAGGAAATATCAAACTCTGCAAAACAGTGATCAGCAAAACAAACTGCAAACCGGATCACAAGATCTTCCCAATCTACAATAACGGAGCAATACATAGGAATATGTTGACATCAATGACAATAACATATCCTAGTAGTAAAAATGACCAACAATATCCAACAATCTCCCCCTTTGGTATTGATGGCAACATATGAATGTGAAAAATAATCAATGCAAAGCAAGAAGATGTCTCCAGCAAACTCCCCCTAAGATCAGGACATATAAAGCAGTTTTTCACATGACCTCTTTCTCCCTCTTTGACAGCAATGCCAAAGATCTCAAAATAGAAAACCAAATTCTCTCTCCCCCAAAATAGAAACATGAATAACATGAATCTCTCCCCCCTAAAACATAGACTACTCCACCAGAGGAGCAACACCAACTCACCAATCTGAATAAAAGGATAAGACTCTAAAATCCATCGGATTGATGCAACTCAATGCATCTAGTTCTCATCAGGAGGGGTGGATGCCCCCAACTTGTCTCTCAAATAGACAAATATATCTGCAGGCAAAGGCTTAGTCAAAATATTAGCTATTTGTTCCTTTGTAAATACATACCCCAGCTTCACCTTCTCTTCACTGACTTGCTCTCTCAAGTAAATATATTTGATTGACACATGCTTAGTCTTTGAATGTTGCACCAAATTCTTTAACATGTTATTAGCACTAGAATTATCATAGTATATAATAGTAGGCTCATCATAAATAACTCTAATATCCTTCAACATTTGCTTCATCCAAAATACCTGAGTGCAATTACTAACAACAACAATGTACTCAGCTTCAGCACTAGATAAGAACACTGAATCTTGTTTCTTACTAGCCCATGAAACCAATTTCTTTCCCAAAAAGAATGCTCCATCTGTAGTACTCTTCTAGTCATCAACATCACCAGCTCAATTAGCATCAGTGTAGGCACATAGCATGAAATCATCATTCTTCAGATACCACATACCATAATCCATAGTTCCCTTCAAGTATCTAAATATCCTCTTCCCAGTAGTGACATGACTCTCTTTTGGATCAACTTGATATCTAGAAGCCTTGCACACATCATGCATAATGTCCGGTCTAGTCTGAGTAAGATATAATAGTTCACCAACCATAGATCTATACAAGCTTTGATTAGCTTTTGGAGATTCATCATTCTTAGACAATTTACAACCAGTCACCATAGGAGTTCCAACAGGTTTGAAGTAATCTAACCCAAACTTCTTTAGCCATTCCTTCACATGCTTAGTTTGAGATATAAATATACCTTTTTTTCAGTCTGTGAAATCTGCAAACCTAAAAAAAAATTCATCTCGCCTATCATAGACATCTCAAAATCTTTTTGCATGTCATTGGCAAACTTCATAATTAAGTCATCATCACCACCAAAGATAATATCATCAACAAAGACTTCAACAATCGGGATGTTATCATTTTCTATCTTAAAGTACAGATTATTATCAACAACACCTTTATTAAATCCCAATTTCAATAAATACTTATCTGTCTAGCATACTAGGCTCTAGGGGTTTGTTTCAATCGATAAAGAGATTTCTTCAACTTACATACCATGTCCCCATCATTTGACAATGAAAATCCATTAGCTTTCTCAATGTAGACTTCTTCCTCAAGATCACCATTCAAAAAGGCAGATTTGACATCCATCTGATATACCTTGAAATCTTTATAAGCAGCATAAGGAAGCAACAATCTAACAAGTTCAAGTCTGGCCACCAAAGAAAAAGTCTCCTCATAATCAATTCCCTCTTTCTAATAATATCCTTTGCAAACCAATCTAGCTTTATTTTTGACAACTTCACCAACTTCATTCAATTTGTTCATGATTATCCATTTAGTACCAATAACATTCTTATCCTTAGGTCTAGGCACAAGTTCCCATGTATTATTCTTTTCAATCTGATCTAATTCTTCTTCCATAGCTCTCATCCAACTTTCATCTTTATAGGCTTCAACAACATCTTTAGGTTCAACTTTAGAAATCAAACATACTTCTTTAGCAGCTAACCTTCTTCTAGTCATTACACCTTTATTCTTATCACCAATAATCTGATTTTCAGAATGATTCAATCTTACATACCTCAGAGTCTTCTGATTGTTCTGATTAACGGGTTCCTACACTTGTTCACCAGCAGCAACAACATCTAAGCTAATTGTCTCTACCGAATAATTCTGCTTAGGTTCTTCTATCTAAAAGGAGTTAAAATAACATGTTGACCATCATCATAACCATATGTTCTAATCTCTTTCCCAAGGTTCTCATCCACCTTCACACTTTCACTATCCACTATCTTTCCCAGTCTCTTATTATAGCACCGATAAGCTTTTCTCTTTGTAGAATATCCCAATAAAATTTCTTCATCACTTCTAGCATCAAACTTTCCTATATCATCATCTCTCTTGATATAACATTTACTACCAAATACTCTAAAATATCTCACAGTAGGAACATGACCAAACCATAGCTCAGAAGGGGTCTTACTGGTATCACCTTTGATGTGAACTCTATTGAATGTATAAACAACAATGCAAATAGCTTCTCTCTAGTAGATCTTCGAAACATTTCCTTCAATCATCATAGTTCTTGTAGCATCCAAGATAGTTATGTTCTTCCTTTCAACAACTCCATTCTCCTGAGGGGTTCTAGGAATAGATAATTGTCTTCTAATTCCATGCTTCTCATAGAATGAATTGAACTCACCAGAACATAATTCTCCACCTCTATCAGATCTCAGACAATTCACCTTCAGTCCAGACTCAGTCTCAACTATTTCTTTAAATATCTTGAATTTGTCCAGTGCTTCTGATTTCTCCTTCAAAAAGACAACCCACATCATCCTGGAATAATCATCAATTAGCAGCATAAAATATCTATCACCCTGCACACTTCTAACATTTGTAGGTCCACCTAGGTCAATATGCACAAGATCTAGCAATCCATCTGATGTATTTTGTTTTCTCTTGAAAGAAATTATTGTTTTCTTTCCCAACTAACATTCCTTACATACCGGATTAGTAGGCTTAACAATCTTAGGAAGATCTCTAACAATTTGTGTAGAACAGATCTTAATCATTGAATCAAAATTCACATGACACATTCTTTTATGCCACAACCAACTCTCATCAATCTGAGCAATCAAATAGCTTTTCTCACCAACATTCAGATGAAAAATGTTACCTTTAGTCTTAGTTCCAGATGCAATCTCTATACTAGAGGCATTTAGGATCTTGCATTTTCCATCCTTGAATTGTAAATCATAACTTTTATCAACCATCTATCCAACACTCAAAATATTATGCTTCAAACCTTCAATATACAAGACATCATCAATGTTATGCTTACCATCAAAAGAAATAGAACCTCTCCCATGGATCACACAGGCTTTTTCATCGAGTGAACCCACAATAGTGGGTTACACATTTTTGGATGAAGGAATTTGTCTCAATTGTCCAAAATTGATTTTACACAACTTTCGATCGAAATCAATTTTTATATTCGATCGAAAGATTGAAAAGAAAAACTTTCGATCGAAAGTATTTATTTTATTTTTTTAATTAATAATTAAAAGGGTTCGATCGAAACCCTTCGTTTAGGGTTTTTTTTATAAAAGTTTGAAACTGTCGAAAATGACAGTTATGTCATTTTCGGCAGTTAGTAGCGACGAAGCGATTTTGGGAGCAGCCAAACCCTACGGGTTTCCTTGGAACATTTGAACCTCTGAACCAGGTTGGTTCAATTTTGACCCATGTATACATAATTTCATTTTAATATAATTTTTTTTTTGGTATATATATATATATATATATATATATATATATATATATATATATATATATATATATATATATGGGTATATACATATATATTTATATATATATAGATATATATGTATATATACATGTATATATATATATATGTACATGTATATATACATATATATACATATATACATGTATATATATAGTTATATGTGTGTATATGTGTACATATATGTGCACACACATGCACACTCAAATATATATGTGTGTGTGTGTGTGTGTGTGTGTGTGTGTGTGTGTGTGTGTGTGTGTGCATATATGTATATACATATATGTGTATGTATGCATATATGTATATATATTGTAGTCACATAAATTTGTCCACTTAATTAAATGAATATTTAGTATTTATCTGATTATTTAACCATCAATCAATAATTAATTAAATTAATTTTTAATTAATTCATCTTAACCCTCTTCTCCTATTAATTAAGTAAATTATTCAATTTATTTGATTTAATTCACTTAACCAAATTCAGACCATTAATTAAATAAATAAATCATATTTGTTCAATTATTATCTTCTCTCACATTTAAATAAATTAATATTTATTTAAATCCCCCAAAATCTCATCTCTCACATTTAAATAAATTAACATTTATTTAAATCACCTTTATCCTCCACCCACTTGCATTTTCCTACAAATGCAAGTTGCACAACTATTATTTATTTAAAATCTTATTTATCCTCACCCACTTGAAATCTTTAATGGTTTCCCTTAAAGTCTTCAAATTTATTGGCTTCCTTCTAGAGTCTTCTTAAGCCTTTAAAGGTTTCCCTTAAAGTCTTCAAGCATTTAATGCTTTATCTTCCTTTTTCTCATTTAAATAAATTAATATTTATTTGAAATGCAAACTACACCATTTAATTGAAATAAATGATTTTATTTTAATTGAAAATCCCAAAATTTCCCCCACTTGCATTCTCCTACAAAATCCACTTCCATGCCTAAATCTCTTCTAGATTCTTCTAACTCCTTCTAATTAGCCTAATCCATCCCCTAAATATTGTCACATTCCTAAGCAACTTGGAGTCACTTCTCAAAGCCCTCAAAGTCTTCAATAACCATTAAAGGCTTTATGTCTTCAAATGGTTAACCTCTAAAGTCTTCCAAACCATTAAAGGCTCTTACACAACCATTTATGGTTAACTCACCTTTTACCTTTGGTTAGAGACTTTCCTCTAACTTAACCATCCTTTTGACTCATGGGTCTCTTCAAAGCATTTATTTCTTTGACTAAGGTAACCATTTAACCCTTGCACATTCATTTATCCCTTGGATAAAAGGAATATCCATTAACCTAACCCTAACCCAACCCTCTAGGGTAACCATCATGTCCCTTCAAGCATTTAATGATCCTTATCTCTCCTCTCAAGCCTCCTCATGGTGACACTTGTCAACATGGGATTGGGTTGAAAGTCTCACATGGATTGAATATCTTTCAATCCTAACCCTTGTTAAGATTGTTCAATCTTAACCCTTCATTTCCCCATTTCTTCTATAAATAGAACCCTTCTCCTCAAGCAAAGAGGAAGCATTAGAGTATTGTTGTTATACTAGTATTAGCATAGAGTTTTTTCATAGCATCATTATCTACACTTGCATAGCATTTGCTTATCATATTCAACCATCTTGAATCTCCATATGGCATCCATGGCTAGTGCTAAAAGTTGAGAGCTACACTCATGTGGAACTTGAAGAGGAGAGGAACAAGGGATGAGCAACTATGAGCATCTTGATTAGCATTTGGAGGAGTATAGTTTATCTATTCTATATCTGTATGCTTTCTATTTCATGCTTAATATCTCTCTTGATATGCCTGTTTAGGATAATCTTTTGTTGCTAACACTAACGTTTGTTTCTTGTGCTTTTGTGTGTGTTGCCATCAAACAGATTTTATAATCCTTTTTGCAGAGCATCATATACATATACATATATAAATATGTATATGTAGTCACATAAATCTGTCCAGTTTAATTAAATGAATATTTGATATTTATTTGATTAAAAACCCACTAGCCATCAGTTAATTAAATTAATATTTAATTAATTCATCTTCAAAATATTCTCTTATTAATTAAATAAATTATTCAATTTATTTAATTAATTCATTAAACCAAAATCACAATCAATTAAATGAATAAATTCTATTTATTTTATTTAATCCCCTTTCCTCTTTTAAATAAATTAAATAAAATATTTATTTAAATCATTAAATCCCTCCCCATTTGCATTCTCCTAAAAATGCAACTTGCACCTATTTGTTGAAATAAATGAATTTTATTTTAATAAAAATCCTATTTTCTCTCACCCATCAAACCCACTTGCAATCCTAATCCCCTTCTAAATTCTTCTAAACCCCTTTCTAATTAGCCTAATCCATCCCCTAAATATTCTCACATTCCTAAGCAATTTGGAGTCACTTCTCAAAGACTTCAAAGTCTTTAAAAAGCATTAAATGCTTTGTGTGTTCAACAATTTAACCTCTAAAGTCTTCCAAACCACTAATGGCTCTTACATGACCATCAATGGCTCTTACATAACCATTTATGGTTAAATCCACTTGCACCCATGGTTAAAGACTTTAACCCCTAACTCAACCCTCATGTGACCCATGTGTCTTCTGAAGCATTTATTGTTTTGACCATGGTTATCCTCACTAACTCTTGCACAAGAGTTTATCCATTGGATAAAAGCATTATTCTTTGGATAATGAATTTATTCACTCAACCCAACCTTAACCTTAACCTTAGCTCCCAAGTTAACTCTCAGGTCATGTCAAGCATTTAATGCTTATTCCCTCTCCTCTCAACTCATCTCATGTTGACACCTGTCATCTTGGGATTGGGTTGAAAGCCCTCTCATGGATGAATATCATTCAATCATGACCCTTGTTGAGATTACTCAATCTCAGCCATACATTGCTCCATTTTTCCTATAAATAGAGCTCATTTCTTCATAATCCAAATCCTGAAAACTTGTATGCATTTACATTATAGTGAATTTTAGAGAAAGAGCATTTAGCATAAATAACATATATTGTCATTTTGGACTAAAATAAATCTTAGCTCATTTCATAGCATAAGTAATTAGTTTATTTTACATTTGCATATCATAGCTAAAACATTTCAATCTTGAATCTCCATAAAGCATCCATAGTACAAAAAGCTGCTGAGAGCTACACTAATTTGGAACTTGGAGAGGAGAGGAACAAGGGAGAAGGAGCTACGAGCATGGTAGAAGGCATTTGGAGATGCCTCCTTGTGTTTTCTTTCATAGTTAAATACTTCATTATGTTTTTAGTGTCTCTCTTGATATGCCTACTTAGACTAGTTTTTGGTTGATTAACACTAACTCTTCTTTGTTTCTTGTGTTTCTTATGTGTTATACAACCACAGGTTCTTGTCTAAACAACAGCCCCATTTTTCAAAGCATCATTTGGTGAACGCGATGTGAATCGAAGAACAACTTTAAAAAAAAAAAACTACTAACTTGTTTGACTGTTTTACTTGACACACAGGTCGCGCTTTGGCGCTTTTGTTCGCGCTTTAGCACTATTGAAATTTGAACTGTTAGTGCTATTGTACCCACAATAGGACTATTGTCTCAAATTTAGTGCTATTGTCCTTATTATAGCGCTTTTGACTATTAAGTAGCGCTTTGGTCCTTGTTTTAGCGCCTTTGATTTTCTGTATAACTAAACTCTTGTAGCGCTTTTGTCATTACTATCGCGCTTTTGTGTTAAGTAGCTCTTTTGTTCTCACACAAAGTAGCGCTATTGTAATATAGCATTGTAGAAAAATACCTTGTAACCGAAAACCTAAAAAAATTAGGCTTGTGGAAGCCCCCCATATATGCACATTTTTCTAACTTGTTTTCTTTTGTGCAGGTTTTGACTAACCCCTACAATAGAAGTTTTTAGTGATTTTTAGCTTAGGAAGTAAATTTGTTTTTATCATTAACTTTGTCTTTCAAGTTGGGATAAAATAAACTCACTTTCTTTTTGGTTAAAATAAACTATACTTTCCTTTGGGTTTTAAAAATTCACCACATCTTTCATTTGGAGCTCTAAAAAAGACATCATTGTTACAAGCTAAAAAGAACCACAAAAACTCAAACAAAAACAACTTTATTTCTTGCAAGTTAGGATTCATTTTTCTTTTTGGTGCTTAAAAATCAACAACACAAATTTTGATTTCCTTACATCAATCCAAATTTAAAAATCACAATTCACACTTGGTTTTTGGGCAAATAAAAAGAACAATCAACTTGTCTCATTTTGCAAAGCGATTTACTTCAAGCAAATGTGCTTTTCATTAAGTTGACCAGGATTTCATTTTTTTCCTAGTTTACTCAACATATTGCCTTTGAAGGATAAAAACAACACCATGATTGTTGGAGCAACATCTCCAAATAGTTAGATCATCATTGCAATGACAAGTTAAAAAGAACAAGTGTATATTGTGTTTGACACACTTGTGCAAAAGAGTTTGTCGAGTGGTCCTACTTCTAACACACACTATCATCTCCCTTGGCTTTCGTGGTCCTAGGTGCAAGAGAAAAGTGTTAGTAACTCTCAAATTTTATCTTTTTAAAAGAGGTCTGCCAAGAGACGCATCACTCTTGGGAACGACCTCACGTGGTAAATCCTTCGAGCCACTATAGAAATCAGGTGTGAGTGAAAGTTGTAGCCTTGGGTATAGTTGTTCCTACAGTGTAACTTGTCGAAAGGGCAAATGGGTCCCACCACAAGTTACAAGGCTCTTAAGTGAGTCACTGCAGAATGAACTTATGTCCAAAGACATCAAAAATTACTAAACACCTTTATGTAGTAGCCCACCCGTTCTATTGATTGAGGATATTTGTGATCAATTCAATGCAAGAGCATAGAAGGTTTTGCTCCCAAGATACTCACCATACATATTTCCATGAGTAGAAACATAGCTTTTTGAAAGGTTACTTATAGCTCGATAAAAGTGGTGACTCCCCCATCATAGGGATCATCTATTTGTTATGCTCGTGCAAGACTTAGTATATCACATCCTTACCTGCCACAACGGGATTCATAAGGTATGTAGTACCAAAGTTGAATAAATATCAAGATGTGGGCTGAAATTATCGCAACTAGCCATTTGACCTTAGGGATAAAGAGTGTTTGAATTGTTTTTCGTTTTGAGTCAAGACCAGTGCAAATTGAGCTGACTTCAGGCTTTGGAAAATACCTAAAAAAACATTTGAAGGAAAGGGTCATATAAAGTTCAAAGGATTGGGTTGATATAGACCCACACCTATTTGTGCCTTTTGAGGCAACATTCTTGTGTTTGTGTGCTTGCTTTGTTTTCTTGTCAAAGAAAATATCAAAAATCAGTTCCAAAAACAAGTATTCATCCAACATAAACACTTTCAAAATACCAACAAAAGATCAAAAATAAAAAAAGCAACAACAAAAGTATCACAATATGACCATTCTTCACATCTTAAGAAAGAAGAATCTTCATCAACATGTCAACTTGAAGAGAAGACCATTGAGATCAAAGGCTTTCATCAAAAGGAGGAAATTATTCTATCTTAATAGACAAATCTTTGTCTCTTATAGAACCTTCTTACATCACATGCGTCTATATCTTCAGGGGAAATCAAATGATTTTGATCAAGAGTCATTAAACCGCAGAGCTTTTACTCAATATCGAGCTTTGAGTTATCACAAAAACAAGGGAGGCAAGATCAATTCTGCCTTCTTTCCAGACATTTGTATCACATATAACTCAGCTAGGGAAGAACCACCAACCCCTGAGCAAGAAGAGGAAGAGTTTGTTCTTTTTGTAACACAAAGTTTTTATTGAAGTACATTCCATCCATTTCCCACATTCACGCATCATCAATCCATTCCAACTCTCAGAACATTAAGAGGTTCTTATCCTAAGTTCTATTTTGATATTGCTTGAATCAAACACAAACATATCAATTTTTAGAGTGTCTCTACATCTAGGATAAACTCATCCTAAGAGGCATTTCTACGCAGGTTAAAACTGGTCTATGAGTGAATCCTCTCATTACTAGGTAGTTGGGTCTGTAACACATCTCAGATCTCTCTAAACCTTATCACATCAAACTTTGTCAGTCAAACGCAACAAGCAATTCAAGAAAGAACTTTGGTAACATCTACTTTTAGTGCTAGGGATCTATATGCAAAACACATCACCAAACATCAATCTTTCATTCCATCACCAACTCATCATCATTTTCATCAAACTTCAACAAAAACTTGTAAACAAAATGGCTCAAACCAGATCAAGGTCTAGACAACAAGAAATTGAGGAAAAAGAGGAGGAAAATATCAATGAATTCCAAGAAGCTCTTGGAGGAAATCCAAATGATGAAAATCCAATTACTCCTACTCCTACGGCAATAGAAAGGGCACAACGCAACCCTCTCTTTAATAGACTTTATGATGAAATACTCAGGAGCAATGCTGATGCTCACTTTTTAAGACTTGCTCAAGAGGGAGCCAAACTACCCTCTGATTTTGATATGGCACAACTAAGTCAAGCATCAAAATGCCAAAGTTGTAATGAGGATGAAAGAGGTCAAGTTCACATCAGATACAACCTTCATCAAGGTAATCCCCCACCTCCTCCTCCTCCAAATGAAATAGACATGTTGCGGCAACAAGTTGAGAATCTTGCCCAACAGCTTCATAGTGGTGTGAAAACTAATCAGTTTTCACTTAATGACATTTGTCCCTATCCCTTTGATAGAAATATTCATATGCCACCTTTTCTATGAGGGTTTGAAACACCCAAGTTCAAAAAGTACCGAGGAAAAGGATATCCTCGCGATCATGTTAGAGAATTCCATTCAGCTTGCCTTGAAGTGGCATACGAGGACACATACCTAATGCGAATTTTTCCCCAAAGTTTGGGAGGAACAACCACATCATGGTTTTCCTGACTACCAGGTGGCATTAGGACCTTCAAAGAACTAGTCTAGAAGTTCCTGACACATTACTCACACAACATTGAACATGATATCACCATGGCTGATCTATGTTACACTAAGCAAAAACCAGGTGAGCTATTTTCAGTCTTTCTGCAATGATGGCATCAAATGTCTAGCAGACGTTCTCTTTAGTTACCTGAACAAGAATTAGTGGAAATATTTATTTCCAATTTAAACAATGAAATGGAATTTCACCTAGACGTAAAAGACATAGACTCTTTCAATGACATGATCACCAAAGGTTTAAAATGTGAGTGGGCTCTCATCAAAAAAGGGCTTATCAAGATATACAATGAGCCAAAGGATGGCCCTCACCCGCGCTTCAATAGTGACAAGCCTAACTTCTGGAACAAAAATAAAAACATCATCAATGACGGGGTTGTGGATGCAAGAACTATCCAAAGTGCACAACCTGTGGTCTGATTTGTAGGATAGAACCCCCCACCCAAGAATAATACAGTTTCTCCTCCAAATCAAGGACGCAATATATCTCAAGAGGAACCCAGACAGCGTCAGCAAAATTTTAAACCAAAACGAACATACACTCCCTTAGGGGAACCTATTGAAATAGTGTTACGTTAGCTGGTTTCTCAAAATCTAGTGACCTTACCCAAAATATCAAATTAAGAACCATAGGTCAAACCTTCATGGTGGAGGGATACTGAACATTACGATTTCCATCAAGGGAAAGGGCATAAGACAAGCAATTGTCACGGATTGAAAGATATTATTCAAGATCTTATTGACCGAGGTGAGATCAAAATCAAAGGACACGACCCAAAAACAACAAACAATGATCATCTCATGTTTAAGAATCCACTTCCATCACAAGATCAAAGGGTTCCTTCCACTTCAGGGCAAAACACAGATACCACAGATTATACGCGTGTCGCCTATAATTACATTGTGAATCACCTATATGATGCCAGTGGAGAAATTGCAACTATCACCATCAAGAATCCTAGCTCCACTTGCAATGTTGTTACACATTGTGGCAAGATTACCATAAAAGAAGCTCCACAAGGAACCACATCTATCCCAAAGTAGTATAACCTTGTGGACCAATTAGATAAAATGCCTGCACTGGTATCTATCTTAGAGCTATTGTGCCTATGTCCATCTCATAAAAAAATCTTGGATCAAACTCTCCAAGAGGCATCAGTTCCTGCAAACCTAAATACAGATCAGTTCCAAGCCATGGTTGGTAATCTAAGGTCATCACCTTGTCTCACTTTCTCTGAAAGTGACAACACATCCTTCTAGCAACCTCATAACGCCTCACTCCACATTGAAGGATTTATCAACCAACACAGAATCAAGCGAGTCTTGATCGACAATGGAGCAGGCCTTAATATCTATACACTACAATTGGTCACAACATTGGGATATGAAATTGAATCAATGGATCCCCGAAAGAAGATAACAATCAAAGCCTATGATGATGCAGAGTGTTCATCCAAAGGAGTTGTTGTGCTACCAATCTGAGTGGGCCCAGTAGTGAAGCACATCATATGTCAAGTTCCGGACCTTCCTCTGCCATATAATTTGTTGTTAGGAAGACCTTGGATACACGCCATGCAAGTCGTTCCATCCACCTACCATCACTGTATCAAGTTCCCTCATAATGGTGTAGAAATTACAATCCCGGGTGATGAAAATCCCTTTGCATATTGTCACAATATCAATCATCAACTAGAGATTACCGTTCCCAACAACAGAGAAACCATCTCATCCACATCATACGTAAGTCCAGCCTCTCTTTCCAGTTCAAACACCACTATACCCAAGCAAGAGAAACTCAAGATGAAAATGCTAGAAGAAGGTCCTAGAGAGTACAATCTAAGCCAACTCTTTTGTGTTGGACAAATACCCACTTCTCCTAGAACTCATGGTAAACCTCAACGGTTACTTCAAACACCACTGGTCAAACCGACATGCACTTTGACACCTTTCATCCTTGGAAAGAGTCAAGAAGAAGAGACTAGAGATGAGGACTTAGTAGAATGGATCTATAAAGACCCAATCACCGCGAACATCCCACAAGCTAAGCTTCCCACCGACCAATATGGAAAAGGCCTTCTCATTATGCAAAGAATGGGTTATGATGGTCAGAGTGCTTTGGGACCTTGCAAGCAAGGAAGACATGAGCCATTGCAGTCGGAGTTAAATCCCAAAGATAACACAAGCTTAGGCTTTCACAAGGAGATCCTTTCTAAACTCAGATTCAAAGGAAAACCCAGCAAACCTCTATATCAGCCTAAAACTCTAAAAAGGTCATATTTGATTATATCAGCAGCACTAAGCACCACACCAACTACCCCACTGAGGCTAAACATCCTAGCAATAGCATCCAAAACACCAATCATCCCACCAATAAAACTAACAATCCCATCAACCACAGCAACCACATCAACAACACCATTAGCACTATCAGAACCCCCAACAGTATCGACAACACCAGCAATTCCAGTAGAAGCAGCAGATTCAACAACACCGATACTCCCTGTATCAGATTCATTGATCCCCATAATTCTTCCTATGGCACTGATCATCTCATCTACAATGGTACATCAGCCGATCACACCTGTAGTGTTTAACTCAAAGAATATCCCAGTATGGTATAGTAATCGGCTACTGGAAAGTGACTCAGAGGCTGACTCACATGAGTGGGAATTTGATTCCATCTAGCTTAATACTTCAGATGAGGAAGATGCATCACTACCTCCACCTCACAAAGACATCCCTATTTACGGAGAAGCACAAATAAAGACCTTTTGGGTTCCTGAACTGGAAACATCTTCCATAGACCCTATGTCACATCCTACGCCTGATTCTGACAAGGAGAGTACCATCAACAACCTTCACCACAACGTCTTAAACCTCAATGACACATCTAACGAACTTAACCTAATCGATGAGGTAATGCCCATTATCCATCCTGAACTCATCAAATGGAGCCAACCTAATCCCCCATGCCTTGACCACTTCCAAAACGATGAGGCGATCATTGACTTTTTGGAACTATGGGATAACATACCAAGCGGGGATCACAAAGCTGGATTGTGTTTGGGATTGTGTTTGAGATTGTGTTTTCCCTTGTCTTTTGTGTTTGCATGGCTTGTTTATACATTGAGGTTCATAAGGAGGGAAATAAGGCATGAATGCCTTGGGGGGCATAAGGAATGTGGGGTTGTTATTCTTGATGTATTTGGTTTGCCATGAGGTGGTTATATGTTTTACCATACTTGTAGTCTCCTCAGGGTACTTGGTCCACTACCACCCTTGAAAAAACATCACAATGTGTGGTGGAGTGTAGCCTGGGTTGGGATTGTGTTTGAGATTGTGTTTTCCCTTGTCTTTTGTGTTTGCATGTGTATTACCTGTCTAAGGCTTGGTTCTCCAAGCTCAGGGGTGGCTACTGGTTAGCCTAGGCTGGGAGGTGAGCTCTCCATGGTCATAGCTTTGATTTAATGCAGGTTGTTGGAAGAAAGGAATAGGACATGTAGATATGGCTGGAGTTATTTGTTGCAGAAATCTGATTGGAAATACTTTTATTATCTTGTTTTTAAAAGTCCTCATTTTTTATAATGAGAGACCTATTTGTAAAATGACGATAGTGTCTTTTAAATGTAATTTAAAGAGATGTAATATGTTATTTGCTATAATGCAAGAAAAAGGAAATGAATAAATCTGGGTTTAGTTCCTAAAAATTCTTCTGAATTTAATATTTGTTTAGTACATAATATTTTTTGGAAAAGCTATAAAATTTATTTTACCCTTTATGCATATAAAATAATTCAAGGGAATCAAGGGTAACGGGGTTTTTAGGACCTCCACGGAGCTCTGACCGCACAGGGGGTGCAGCCCCTGTGCGGGTCGCGACTCTCACAGAGGTTGCAGCCTCTATGCGAGCCGCGACCCTCACAGGAGGTCGTGACTCCCTGTGCAGGCCGTGCTCTGCACAGTGGGTCGTGCCACTATGCGGGTCGTGACTCACACAGCGGCCAAGGCCACTGTGTGGGTCGCGACCCACCGGTGGAGCTGTGTGCACCACTATGCCCGGCCTTCCCCAAAAACCACCGCCCATTTGCCATGGCCATCATCGTGGACACCATTCGGCCCTGCACAAACCCAAACAAAAAAAATGGGAAGAAACCCTAGCCCTATAAAATATGAAAGGCTTATTTATAACATAAATAAGGGTTAGGGTTTGTATGGGTTAAACCCTTTTGATTTAATATATGTTATTGTATATATATATAAATATAATATTATTTATATTTATATATATATATAGTTGTATATATATTCGAATATATTTATATAGGGGGAGATGTTTCAAATTAAATATTAGCGAAGTTAATATTTAATTTTAAATTTAAATAGTTTTTGAGGTGTTATGAATTAAATATTAATGAAGTTAATATTTAATTTTAAATTTAAATAGATGGTGATATTTGTAGATTAAATATTTGAGATATAATATTTAATTTCAATTAAATAAATTTAAACGTTTTAAATTAAACAATTAGGGAATTTTATTTTAAAAGTAAATTAATGGGCTAAAGGGTTTAATTTCTAACTCTATTAGACATAGATGCATGTGATTAAACTTTATAGAAAAATATTCATTTGCGAATATAATCGACCCTTTAGTTGATTTAGTTAAATCTACTAATTAATTATTGCTAAGTAAAATAAAGACACTTGTAAAACTAATTGCTAGGACTAGTATAATTAGATCCTAAGATCAATGAATGGGTATTGGAGCTTAATCTTTTTCTATGTTAATTAATTGATTTGATTATTGATTAAGAGCAATGGGATAATAAAACTATTCAATTAGAATTCTGCATTAAATTTTAATTATTTTTTATTACTTGAGCTAGTAGATAAAGCTAACTCTAAACATAGTTAAGAAAAAAAATGTTATAGCATTTTATATTTGTCAATTTAAGGTTTAAGTTGTGATTTAAAAAAAAAATTATCCTGTTCTTGCCCTAAATTTTGGGCATGACATTTTGGTATCAGAGCAAGGTTTCTAACACTAGGAACCTTTCTCCATTATGTTTCACTTTAATTATTTAATTAATTTTATTATATTGATTTTCTAGTATATTTAAATTTAATTAATTAAATATTTTTTCAAAGAAATTAGTTATTTAATTTATTTTATTTTATTTTATTTTTCTCTTAGGATGCCTCCGACTACGCGACAAGCTCGCAAGCGCGGAAGGGGTCCTAGGCATGTATGCATAGCATGCGAAGAGGTAGATAGGGAGGAATCGGTTCCGGAAGAGAACCCAGAGGCTCCTCCCGAACAGCCAAATGACCCAAACCAAAACCTCTTAGAAGCAATCTAGAGCCTAATTGGTGTATTCCATAATAGGTTTCCAGCAGAGGATCATCATGTTGAAAATTAGAACTCAGGGAGTCATAGATCAGTTGATAGGGAATGGAGCAGGAGTCCACCTCCTATTCCCGTAGAGAGTCGGAGTGGGAATGAGCTAGATTTTGTGCACCTACCAGGACCACCTCCAATGGCAGGGCCAGTATATTATGAGAGAGCTCATCGGGAGCTAGGGGATCTTATCAGGGAGGTTATGCGCCTCCAGCCACCGTCTTTTGGGGGTTCTACCGATGGGGTAGAAGCTGAGGCATGGCTTTTGAGCCTTGAGAGGTGCTTTACATTGCGCTCTTACAAGAGCAATCTAAAAGCACGTGTTGTAGTCCATCTGTTGAGAGGAACAGCTTCCACATGGTGGAGACAGGAGGAGTACAAGTGCGGATTAGTTCTTGATACTCTCACTTGGGAGATATTTACAAAGAGGTTCAGGGAGAGGTACCTGTTAGAACATTACAGACAGCGTCGGATAGATGAGTTTCACAACCTCCAACAAAAGGGCTTATCAGTGACCCAATACGAGAGCAAATTCTTTGAGCTCTTGCCTTACGTGGACTATCTAAAGGATGAGAAACTTCTCATCATCCGCTTCATCAGAGGGCTAAATATCGGCATAGTAGGGCTAATGAGGATGTCCGCTCCAGAGAGCCTTCGGGTTGCGGTGGAGAAGGCACTGATAGCAGAGGAGATTCAGGTCAGACCACAGGATACTAGGGATCAGTTCCAAAACCGAAACCCTACACCCCAGACTTATGGATTTCAGAAACCCCATTGGAAGGGAAATAACCGAAACTCATAGGGGTTCTCCAAACCCCCTCCTCCGCAACAGTCACAACAAAACCAGAGGCAGAAGCCTCCACAGTATCAGCAGGGCACAAAGCCCAAGCAGTGGCAGTCTCAGGGTCAGAGGCAAGATCAGAGAGCTTAGGTTCCTTACACACCTCCGGCAAGGACTCAACAGTCCTCCAAGGGTGGGTACAGTGGATCTAGTAGGACAGGAGGAGAGGCTTTCTCTAGGCCTTAGGGCGCCCATTTTCAAGCATGGGGAGCTTGATTTACTTGTGGAGCCATGGGGCATATGGCGAGGGATTTTCCTCAGGGTCAGATTGCAAGGAATCAGCGGATGGCTGTTTTAGAGCCTACAGTTGGTGATATGGGCAAGTCCCATAGAGTATTCACAGTGGTTGACAATCGATAAGCCGAGCACCAGGCCACGGTCATCGAGGCTGCAGGTATGATCAAAGGTAACAATGTATCTATTTTATTTGATTTAGGAGCTACTGACTCCTTCATTTCTCCATTGGTTGTGGAGTGTTGCGGGCTAGTGGCAACTAGACAGGGTGTCAGTTGGGAAGTGGAGTTAGCTTCAGGGGCTAGAGTGTCAGTGGAATCAGAGGTTAGGGCATGTCAGCTACAGATTGGCGAGACCACCACTTTAGTAGACCTTAGAGTGACACCACTTGGATCTTATGGTATCATAGTTGGCATGGATTGGCTTTATGCCCACAGAGCCAAGATGGATTTCTGTCTGAAAAAGATCAAGTGTGTGGATGATGATGGTTCGCCCATAGTGATCACCAAGATTTAGAGAACTGTGTCTCTTCGTATGATCTCTGCTATACAGCTTAAGCGGAGCATGCGAAAGGGATGTCATCTTTTTGCCATCACTATCAGTGACAGAGGAGAAGAGGATGAAAAGGAAACATCGATTGACGACCATCCTATCCTTAAGGGATATTCAGACGTGTTTCCTTCGGAACTACCTGGAATGTCGCCTCATAGAGAGATTGACTTTCATATAGACCTCGTACCAGGAGCCGAGCCAGTTTCCAGAGCACCTTACAGGATGACCACAAATGAGCTTAATGAGCTCAAGATGTAGCTCGAGGAACTCCTTGAGAAGGGGCACATTCATCCTAGCGTATCCCCATGGGGTGCACCAGTCATCTTCGTAAAGAAGAAGGACAGATCTCTCTGATTATGCATGGATTATCATCAGTTAAACAAAGTAACTATCAAGAATCGATATCCATTACCCATAATCAATGATTTATTTGACCAACTTCAGGGTGCCAAAGTCTTTTCCAAGATTGATATGAAGTTAGGATACCATCAGCTGAGAATAGTGGAAAGTGATATCCACAAGACCGCATTTCGCACTAGATATGGCCACTATGAGTTCACTGTGGTTCCATTCGGTCTTACTAATAATCCAGCTATTTTCATGAGCCTCATGAATGGGGTATTCCGCACATTTCTAGACCGCTTTGTGATTGTGTTCCTCGATGATATATTGATATATTCTCAGAATGAGAAGGAGCATGAGGAGCACCTGAAATAGGTATTGCAATGTTTGCGGGACAATCAATTGTATGGCAGTTTGTCGAAGTGTGCTTTCTTTCGTTTAGAGGTCAAGTACCTTGGGCACATTATTTCCGGTGATGGGATCTCAGTGGACCCATCAAAGATCAGAGCTATTATGGATTGGCCAGCACCAACCAGTGTGACAGAGGTCAGAAGCTTCATGGGCTTAGCAGGCTATTACCGACGTTTCGTTGAGGGATTCTCTAGAGTCGCACATCCTATTACTTCTCTTTAGCATTAAGGGAAGAAATTTGAGTGGACAGAGAAGTGTGAGAAGGCCTTTCAGGAACTCAAAAAAGCACTCACTAGCGCACCTATCCTTGTAGTACCAGATCCCTCAGCTAACTTCATGGTTTGCATAGATGCTTCCCTAGAGGGTTTAGGAGCAGTCCTTATGCAGGATGGTAGGGCCATATCTCTTGAGTCTAGGAAACTAAAGACTCGTGAACTTAATTATCCTACTCATGACCTTGAGCTTGCAGCAGTAGTGCATGCACTTGTGAGGTGGAGACACTTCCTTTTGGGTCATCATTTCGAGTTGCATTCAAATCATCAGAGTCTTCAGTACATTTTCACTAAGCCAAACCTTAATGCACGTCAGAGGAGATGGATGGAGTTCTTGTGCAAATATGATTTTGACGTTCACTACATCAAAGGAAAGGAAAACGTAGTTGCAGATGCTTTGAGTAGGAGACATCACGAGGTATACACCATATCTATGGGCATGGATTTGAGAGATCGTATACTACAGCAGTTGCCAGAGGATGGATGGTATTTAGAGGTTTGGCAGGTAATACGATCTCAAGATACTCTAGAGGGGAAATATGTAGATTATTCTTTGGAGTTCGATGGACTATTACGCCATAGAGGGCATATCTATGTACCTTCTTCCGAGGGATTGCGAGAGTTCATTGTCACGGAGGCTCATAGAGCTCCTTATGCAGTGCATCCCAGAGTTAAGAAGATGCATGCTGACTTGAGACAGTTATATCATTGGCCAGGAATGCAGTAGCTCATTGCTGCATTAGTAGCCCGATGCCTCGAGTGTCAAAGAGTAAAAGCGGAGCACCACCACCCAGGTGGGTTGCTCCAGTCTCATGCTATACCAGAGTGGAAGTGGGATACTATATCCATGGATTTAATCATTGGTCTTCCTATATCTTCTCATCGCCATGATGCCATCTTGGTGACAGTTGACAAGTTGACCAAAGTGGCCCACTTTTCACCAGTTCAGACTACCTTCACAGCACCAGCAGTAGCACAGGTGTTCTTGCGATACATTGTCAGACTTCATGGCGTTCCATGCAAGATTATTTCCAACAGGGATTCCCTCTTCACTTCTTCCTTTTGGAAGGCATTACAGGCAGTTATGGGCACTAAGCTCAATTTCAATACAGCCTATCATCTGGAAATGGATGGTCAGACAAAGAGAGTTAACCAGGTGTTAGAGGATATGCTTCGCATGTATGTCATGGATCTTCAGACCAGATGGGAAGAGTACCTTCCCTTAGTGGATTTTTCCTATAACAATGGGCATCACACTTCTTTGGGGATGCCACCCTATCAGGCATTATACGGTAGGCCTTGTAGGACACTGTTGAGTTGGGACCGCATAGAGGACAGAGTTGCTATCGGTCCTGAGATAGTTCGAGATATAGAACAGCAGGTGGATTTGATTAGGCAATGTCTTAGAGAGGCTCAGGATAGATAGAAGAAATATATAGATGCGAAGAGGATAGATCGTAGCTACTTGGTTGGAGACAGAGTCTTCTTGAGAGTGCAACTGCATAAGAGTCTAATCCGTTACGGAAAGGGTTCTAAGCTCGCACCTCGCTTTGTAGGACCATTTGAGATCCTTGAGAGGATAGGACTAGTTGCCTACCATTTAGCATTGCCACCTAGCCTGTCACACATCCATGATGTGTTTCATGTATTAGTTTTGAGGAAATATATCTATGATGAGTCTCATATTTTAGATTAGGATGCCTTGTAGATGGGTAGCTAGCTTTGGAGCCCATTCGCATTTTGGTAAACTGAATGCTGGCCCTTCGAGGTCAAGAGCTAGACCAAGTTAGGGTCCAGTGGGATTGCTATGATGAGGTTACAACTTCATGGGCAGACGCAACATGTATGAGATCAGAGTACCCCCATCTTTTTGATGAACTCTAGGAGGAAGTTCATGCCTAGAGGGGGAGGGTGTGAGGCCCTACCCCGACTCGGTCTAGCAGTTCAGTAATTTTTATGTTGAGACTATTATGGATGCTTTAGTTGTATGCATTATGGATTTAGAACTTATATTATTCCATGTTTTGGGATTAACATTGCTATATGTTGATGCTTCATTTATATGCTTTATGTTATAGAACTCTATATGATTCTAGAACAAGATAAATTTGAGATGATGTATGTCATTTATGGATTTGCAAGACTTTCCTAGGATGATAGAAATAGGATGCATGTTTTATATGAATCGAAATTATGAGAAATATGATAATAGCTTATGTTGAGTTATTTGGATGCAAGATGTATTGATTTAAATGTATATTGTATGCAGAGTGTTTGATGTGTATTCTTAATCATGTGTTTTACATTATATGAGGTTGTTTGAAATTACTAATGTGTAATTGAGATGCGTGGGAAAATTATCCATGTGACCATGGAAATATTATGGAGAACCAAACCTAGACCTATGTGTGTTCGTAAAACCAGGGTTTGTCTATTTGGAGAGACAACACCCCGTTTGTATCGTATTTTATTCATGAAAGTGATTGTTGCATGAATGTTAAATTGAATTTTGTTTATTTGTGTAAATCCAACTAGAGATAAGATTTCATGTATAATTTTGTAAAAGTATTTTCTTTGTGTCACTTGACACATGTTTTGATTTATGTTTGAGTTTTTAAATTTGTCTCTTGGAGGGAGTTGTTTAACTATAGCTTTTTCAATTAATTTAATATGATTCCATAAATGCCTTGGGTAAAGAATCTTCGGGATGGTCAACTTAGGTTTGACCCGAAAATAAACTTTAGAGGGATTTAAAAAGGGTTAAATGGACTCCTAGGGGTAGTTTATTAGGGTTTCCTAAAGCCCATAAGGTATACCTAAGGGTTAGGAGTAATTTTAGGCAAGTTTCTACTCCCATGTGACCTTTTAGACACCTTAAAAAGTGACTTATCTAAGTTGTGCGAAAATGGAAATTAGAAGGTTGAAATAAGTTGTTAACCTTCCTTTTTGAATGAGAGTTCCCTTTCCCATTTTACCCTACCTTCCCTTTCAGTTTTAGAAACTTGTGGGAACTCTCACTAGTGTCTTCTTAAGCAAGAATGAGAGATTCTGGGGGTAATCACCCACTCTCCATTTTTGAAGACAAGGAATTTTTGAAAGAAAAAAAATAGATTTTTGAATTAAGAATTTGGCTAAGGGTGGAAGGGAAAGACTTGTGGAATTGGGCTGCTCATCCTCAACAAAACTAGCATACCCTTGGGTAGTTTAAGGTTGGTTCTACCTCTCTTGTAATGTTTTCTTATTGCATGTTGTATTGAAAGAATTGCTTGTGTTAAAGGCTAGTTTTCCTTGCATGTATTCCTTGGAAATTTATTTGGTGTTTTGTGCTTATGCAATTTATGTGTTTTGGGAGTAATCAAGGCCTCCTACTCTTGGGAGAGAGAATGGTCTTGTGGGTGGTAGAAGTGACAGCCCTCGAGTGAGAGGCTCTCGTTATGAGAGTGGTCACAAGGGATTTTATGTGACCCTTGTTGGATGGCTTGTTTATACATTGAGGGTCATAAGGAGGGAAATAAGGCATGAATGCCTTGGGGGGCATAAGGAATGTGGGGTTGTTATTCTTGATGTATTTGGTTTGCCATGAGGTGGTTATATGTTTTACCATACTTGTAGTCTCCTTAGGGTACTTGGTCCACTACCACCCTTGAAAAGACATCACAATGTGTGGTGCAGTGTAGCCTGGGTTGGGATTGTGTTTGAGATTGTGTTTTCCCTTGTCTTTTGTGTTTGCATGTGTGTTACCTGTCTAAGGCTTGGTTCTCCAAGCTCGGGGGTGGCTACTGGTTAGCCTAGGCTGGGAGGTGAGCTCTCCATGGTCATAGCTTTGATTTAATGCAAGTTGTTGGAAGAAAGGAATAGGACATGTAGATATGGCTGGAGTTATTTGTTGCAGAAATCTGATTGGAAATATTTTTATTGTCTTGTTTTTAAAAGTCCTCATTTTTTATAATGAGAGACCTATTTGTAAAATGACGATAGTGTTTTTAAATGTAATTTAAAGAGATGCAATATGTTATTTGCTATAATGCAAGAAAAAGGAAATGAATAAATCTAGGTTTAGTTCCTAAAAGTTCTTCTGAATTTAATATTTGTTTAGTACATAATATTTTTTGGAAAAGCTATAAAATTTATTTTACCCTTTATGCATATAAAATAATTCAAGGGAATAAAGAAATGAATTAATGTTTGCATGCATGTTGTTTGAAAAATAAATGTTTCAGTTCATATCCTATTGCAAAGAAATGATTTAATAATTGCATGCATGTTGTTTTGAATGTAAATATTCAATTTATTTCCTATGTGTGTATCTTTAAAGATAAGTTGAATTGATTTTAGATAAATAAAGTTGCAGAAAATAAAATCACATATTTAATTGCAGAGATTTGAATTTAGAAACTAGATGGCCTATCTAATTTAAATAATCGCATTTGTATATAGTTGCTGTTAAATTTTTTTTTTTAAACTCTGTTATTTACTTATTGCAGAATATAAAATCCATATTTAGTTAGCCTAATTATTTCCTTTAGCAATTAGGAGATTAATGAAAGGAATTAAATAGTTCTAGAGTTACTATTTTAAGTATATTAAATTATGTTATTTACCTGGTTTGTACAGTAAGATTCTATGTTCGAATACATACTTGTAATTAAAATACCTTTGTCTATTCATTATATATATTCTGTTATATATATATATATATATATATATATATATATATATAATTATATACATATATATTTATATATATATATATAAATATATATATTTTATTTTTTTAAATTTAGCAAAAAAAAAATTTAGTATGCATCGAGGGTAACGGGGTTTTTAGGACCTTCGTGGAGCTCCGGCCACACAGGGGGCGCAACCCCTGTGCGGGCCGCGACTCTCACAGAGGCCGCGGCCTCTGTGCGGGTCGCGACCCTCACAGGAGGCCGCGACTCCCTGTGCAGGCCGTGCTCTGCACAATGGGTCGTGCCACTGTGCGGGCCGCGACTCACACAGTGACCAAGGCCACTGTGTGGGCCACGACCCCCATAGTGAGGCAACCCACCGGTGGAGCTATGTGCACCACCGCGCCCGGCCTTCCCCAAAAACCGCCGCCCATTTGCCATGGCCACTGCCGTGGACACCATTTGGCCCTGCACAAACCCAAACAAAAAAAAATGGGAAGAAACCCTAGCCCGGTTAGGGCTAGGGTAGAAAGTGGTTAATAAAAAAAAAGATAAAATAAAATATGAAAGGCTTATTTATAACATAAATAAGGGTTAGGGTTTGCATGGGTTAAACCCTTTTGATTTTATATATATATATATATATATATATATATATATATATATATATATATATTATATATATATATATATATATATAATATTATTTATATTTATATATATATATATATAAATATAATATTATTTATATTTATATATATATAGTTGTATATATATTCGAATATATTTATATAGGGGGAGATGTTTCAAATTAAATATTAGCGAAGTTAATATTTAATTTTAAATTTAAATAGTTTTTGAGGTGTTATGAATTAAATATTAATGAAGTTAATATTTAATTTTAAATTTAAATAGATGGTGATATTTGTAGATTAAATATTTGAGATATAATATTTAATTTCAATTAAATAAATTTAAACATTTTAAATTAAACAATTAGGAAATTTTATTTTAAATGTAAATTAATGGGCTAAAGGGTTTAATTTTTAACTCTATTAGACATAGATGCATGTGATTAAACTTTATAGAAAAATATTCATTTGCGAATATAATTGACCCTTTAGTTGATTTAGTTCAATCTACTAATTAATTATTGCTAAGTAAAATAAAGACACTTATAAAACTAATTGCTAGGACTAGTATAATTAGATCCTAAGATCAATGAATGGATATTGGAGCTTAATCTTTTTCTACATTAATTAATTGATTTAATTATTGATTAAGAGCAATGCGACAATAAAACTATTCAATTAGAATTCCACATTTAATTTTAATTTTTTTTTATTACTTGAGCTAGTAGATAAAGTTAACTCTAAACATAGTTAAGACAAAACATGTTATAGCATTTTATATTTGTCAATTTAAGGTTTAAGTTGTGATTTTAAAAAAAAAAATTATCCCATTCTTGCCCTAAATTTTGGGCATGACAGTGCACACACACACACACACACACACACACACACACACACACACACACACACACACACACACACACACACACACACACACACATATACATATATGTATATATACACATATGTACATATACATATGCATATATACACATATGTACATATACATATGTATATATACATATATACATATGTATATGTATATGTATATGTATATGTATATGTGTGTATATATGTATATATATGTTAATGTTTTATGTTTTATTTTTTCATGTTAAAAAAATTTGTGCATGTATGTATGCTATATGTTGATGTTTTATGTTTTATGTTTTATGTATATATTAATATTTTAAATTTTATGTTTAATGTTAAATTATGTTATATGTTTGATTAGAAAAAAGTTGAAATTTTTTAGTTATTTTTAAGAGATTAAATTGTGTGTGTGTGTGTGTGTGTGTGTGTGTGTGTGTGTGTGTGTGTTATTTCTAGAAAAAAAAGGATTTAGTGAGTTTAAAGAGATAAATTCTCTTCACTTTACACACACATATATATGTATAAAGTTAAGAGACTTTATCTCTTTAAACTTACTAAATTCTTTTTTTTCTAGAATAAAACAAACATATATATATATATATATATATATATATATATATATATATATATATATATGAGACATTAACTTGAATTAAATTAACTAAAATCTTCAATTTTTTCCTAATAAAATCAAAACATGAAATTAACCAAAACATGTCTTTGTTTATAGTGTTCCACCTCAAATCCTCTAAGAAACTAATGACAAACTAGCTTTCAAATCAATATTTAAATTTAAAGTTGTAGATTTTTTATGCCCATCACCAAATTGCTCTCTCTCTCCCTCTCTCTCTCTTTCTCCTTGAGCCCCAAATAAGACTCAATTTCTCTCTCTTTCTCCCTCCCCTTAAGACCCTCTCTCTCTCTCTTTCTCTCTAGATTTCTCCCTCTCCTTATGACTCTCTCTCTCTCTCTCTCTCTCTCTCTCTCTCTCTCTCTCTCTCTCTCTCTCTCTCTCTCTCTCCATCTCCAAGTAAGACTCCAGGTCTTCAGATCTCTCTTTCTCCCTCCCCTCAAGGTGGACTCTCTCTCTCAACCTCTCTCTCTAGATCTCTCTTTGTCTTTGGGCCTTAAGACTGACTCTCTCTCTCTCTCTCTCTCTCTCTCTCTCTCTCTCTCTCTCTCTCTCTCTCTCTCTCTCTCTCTCTCCCTTAAAAGACTCCCGCTCTCTCTCTCTCTCAAAACTTAAGACTCTCTTAGATCTCTCTTTCTCCCTCCCCTCAATAGGTGACCTGGACTCTCTCTCTTGAGCTAGTTCTCTCTTTGCTTCCTCTTAAGACTCTCTCCCTCTCTCTCATGTGCATACATTTAATACTCACGTGTATTCTTGAATTTTTTAGATTAGAACTAGACTTAGAGATGATCTACATATGAAATTGATTGCAACATTTATGATCTTGTGTTCAAGCTTTAATTTATTAAATCATTTTTAAGATCTCTATTAGATAGATTATTATGAACTTGTACTAGTTCAAGATATATTTAAAATTTATTAATTTATTTATTTTAATACATACAAATTTAAATATTAGATTTCAAATAGAATGAGTTTGAATTTACATATATCCAGTAATTTTGTCTAGAAGGCAATGTATG
The DNA here is from genome assembly GCF_030272615.1 of Cryptomeria japonica. NCBI lineage: Eukaryota > Viridiplantae > Streptophyta > Pinopsida > Cupressales > Cupressaceae > Cryptomeria > Cryptomeria japonica. The sequence goes on along the minus strand of NC_081414.1, from coordinate 116,043,538 downwards.
TGACATTAAATTATCCTTTTGGTCTACTAGATCTACATATTATCATCACATTGATCATGGTAGATGATGCAATTCCCCTTCGGGAATTGTTCTCATGAATGAATATTGAGATAGAAAAGTTGAGAGCATCCAAAAATAGTAGTAGTAACACAAGTGTTTATATAAACACTTGTAAGAGTATTATTGAGAGCCTTGAGAAGATCAGGGATGACATTCAGGGCGCTAGTGCCTTTCTACTGATCCTATATAGTCTATTCTTGCCAGTAAGAGGAAAAAGGTGTGTTGTGGTTTGTCTCTTTTCAAGGTTCAAGGTTTAATGCCTAAGGAAACTCTGAAAGAGCGTTGTTTCCCATCATACATGGGGAAAAACATGGTGAAGGGATATCAGGTCACCAGATGTGAGGATGAGGGTATGGTTGCTTTGATTAACCATGTTTCCTTACTGCCCATGTTTGTTATCCAAATAACGACCAAATTCCACTATTTTGCATAGCAGTTGTATGTCGATGTTCATTTGAGAAAGACCGTCAACTACACTGATTTTCCATCATATCTAGGACAACGTCATGGTAGGCTTGCTGACAAGGACCCTTATTGTCGAGCTAGTCAATAGATTCCAGCACATAGGACCATTTTTGGTCAGAGGGCACCGACTATTGCACCTTCATTAGGTCTTAAGGCAGATGAGGTTGTTCATAGTACCCAGCTTTGAGAGGCCATTCATAGAGTTGGAGACATTGTAGCTGCAACCGCTTCGATATTTAGTGATCAAGTTGGCCAGTATTTGATGAGTCATCAATGCTCTCAATCATCTACATATAGTGTAACACACCCAGGTGGTAGTAGCTAAGATGATCCTTATGCTACAACGGCCATCCCTTCACCTGCTAACCTAAAGGGTCTTATAGGGGACATGGCACATGTTACTCTGATGAGTTTAGTTGAGGATATTTTGGATGCATATGCATATATTGCATCTGAGCATCATATCCCTATAGAAGAGGTCAGAGATCATGTGGGTTCCATCTTGCATGAGCCACGTTCAAGTTCACATCATCATTCTTATCAGCCAGGTGGCCCCAGCATTAGTGCACATCAAGATCCACCTACGAACCATTTTGTTTCTAGCATGGAGGGAGAGGCCACATAGGGTACAGATCCTTTGAGTTGAGCAATGTATCGTACATCTGATATTGGCTTGGAGGATGTTGGCTTCAGGATGATGATGATAGGTTATATGGATTTGTTGACACATTCAAAGTCATTGTCGATGCCATCTCGGTTGCACAGTCCCCTACATTCATCATTATTGGGATATGTCTTAGTTGCTCATGATGCAGACGTACATTTGAGGCTAGATGAGACCGAGCAGAATCTTGATCTTTTAGTGGACACGATCGTGGCTAGAGAGTCTGAGTACTATTAGGTGCCACCTTCTACATAGGTAAATTTTATTTAACATCATGCTCATGAGCTTTGCAAATTTCCAATTTATAACTTAAACAAGTTAAATTAACTAAATTCAAATTTGATTTCATGTAAATATATATATATATATATATAATTTGTGTAGATCGAGATGCCTCTTGTTACTCCTGCCTTGAGTTATGCTTGTGTACATTGATGAGACTCACTTGATGATGCGGCTATCAGTGGACATGTGAGTTTTAAATTTTTATGTACATGTACATACATACATTAAATTTTAAATGATTATAATTTATACATGTATTTAATTTGTATATTTTATTTAGTTCATGTGTGTATATTTATTACTTTATTTGCAGGGATCGGTTCATCCTTCTGATCGGGATAGTCATTCAGAGGATCACTCCACTAGAGGTCGTCATGATGACAAAGGTGCTAGGCCATCTGTTGGTATTTTGATGATGTTTAGTTGTGATTGTCATTGACGGACACACACTTATTTGATGTATGAATTATTCTCAACGGGTAGCTGTTCTAACCAGTATTGTATGTATTGTCTTTGTTTGTTGAAGACTATCGATGTTATGCAGAAAATGCTTACCGATCTTAGTATGACCGAAGACCCCAAGTGGTATGAAGATCTCAAGCTGAACAAAGACCTCAAGCAATAGTTAATTTTTGAGCGGAACACTATGTTCCAGTTTTCCAGTCTTCACTTGTTAACCGGTGATTGGTATATTTAGTTAACCGGTATACATGTAATGTGTGATGAGTTATCATCCACCGACACTATGGAGGTGTTTTTGTGTTGTGTTACCAAATGTGTCTAGATGCACTATACCCAGAAACTTGTAGTCTAATCTTATTGGACCGACGTGAAATCAAGTTCCTATATAAGGACATCATGTCTAGGGTTTTTAATATAGAAGAGAAGTTGATATGTGCAAATTTTTTAGAGAAGATTAGGTCTGATTGAGAAAAGGTATCTCATGACTGAGATTGAGAGTGCAAAACATAGAAGACTGAAGTAATGCTTGAATGCATTAACAAGGAGTTGTCAAGGATCTAATCAAGCATTTTGTGCTACTATCTAGATCATTCACTTGTTGATTACTAATATCTTCGACAAGTCTAAAACCCTTAACCGGGTAGGCCCAGCCAAGCCTATTGTAAATCCTCTAACAAGGTGGTTCACAGTTGTGAATCTGAAATCCTTTAACAAGGTAGTCTCTAACAGGACTTATGTCCTAACAGATCTGGATTCCTAAGAGGATCTGTTCTGGTAAAGAACATTTTAAGACCTTCACCGGTCTGGTTACTATTCTGCAGATAGTTAACTTGTGAGTTTTACTCACCGTGGTTTTTCCCATTTGGGTTTCCACGTCAAAACATCTTGTGTTATGGTGATTTCACTTCTGTGGGTGAATGCTTTATTTTCTATTTGGCTTGTTTATGTTCTAATCAGTTTATTGTTTAGCCTACTACATCGATCTGTAGTTAAACTGCTTAAGTGCTTGTTTAGTTTATTGGGTATACTAATTCACCCCCCCTCTTAGTATTCATCATCTGGTATCAGAGCCAACCTTTCTATAACTCTAACCACTTGAAAGGAGATATGGGGGAATATAGCATGAGGGAACTCACTCACCGTTTGGTTGAATCTGAGGGAGCCTATGATGAACTCAAGATCAATTTTAAAACCTCTTTAGCCAAGAGAAGAGACCTTGTTGAGCAGTTGATGGAACTTACTAAAAACAACTCTTATGATGAAGCAGACATGGATGCCCTAGTTGGAGAAGTGGATAAATTAAATGAATCCAAAACTAACCTAAGGAGGGAGTTGGAAGGACTAACTATCAGGATGAGTCAGGAACTAGAAAACATAAGAAAATTTGAAGATTTGGTAAAGGACAAGGAGCATGAGATCTCTAAATTGAAGCAAGAAATCGGTAACATTACCACCTATCTGTAGGAAGGTACAAAAGAGAAAGAAGAAATACAAGTTGAACTGAATGCAGCTATCTCTCAAAATGAAACCTTGATGAAGACCAATGATGTTCTTTCCAAGGAACCTATTGAGACAAAAGAGATACTTGCTAAGTTCAACCGGAGTGCTGCTAAGTTAGAACAAAAGATGGAATCGGTAAAGCCATCAAAGTATACCATTGGGCTTGGTTTCTCTGGATACAAGGAAGGTGAGACCTCTGGAACCAAGAGTGATGCATTGGAGAAGCAATCAACACCTAAGAACAATAGCAGAAGTATAGGTAAGCAAAAGTTTAAACCTGTTTTCTTTAACTATCTTAAGGAAGGACATACTGCCAATTTATGTAGGAGCAAGCCTTAAAATAACTTTCCTTATTTTCAAAACAATGTGGCTAGACCTGGTAGATTTAATGGTCACTATTATGCATGCAACAGGTTTGGACATAGAGCTTTTGAGTGTAGGTTGGTTATGAACAACTCTGGAAGTTATCCACTGAGATCCAATGGAGTTGTCCCAAAACCTCCTCTGAACCGGTTTCCAAACCGGTACAGAACCCATGACCACCGGTCAAATGGTTATGAAGCGGCAACCAGTTGGAGAGAAACCTGTCTAATCTGTTGTGGTAGCAGTCACACTACTGCAACATGCAGAAGGAAGAATGGAAATGTGAACACCGAACCATGGAGAACACCTGGAATGGTATGCTATCACTGCAACAAATCGGGACACACTGCCAGAGCATGTAGACTGAGAAAGAATCCATCGGGAGACATACCGATCAAAACTAAAGGGAAGATTGATGTTGAAACCGTTTAGGTGGATATGGAAAAAACTTGGAAAAAGAAATCTAAAGAGAAGCCACATGATGTACCAGTTTCCGCACCAAGTGTGGAAATCCCTGAACTAGCAAACTGAGCTTCAAAAAGCTTAGGGGGAACATATTGGTATAAATATTTTGAAACCCCCGGAGTATATCAGTAAAGCACCTTTATCGGTATTTGTTACCTGTCAACTAACAGAAGAATTGAAGCGGTAAAAGGTAAAATTAGGGTTTGAACCCTAATAGTGATGCATTTATTATGGTAGGTGGGAGCATGTTTAAAAGTGACTTTTGTCATCATTTCTACTTACCTATTTTTAGAGAAGATTTTTTTTTAGCTTGAGTAGCACAACCAAAGCGATTCATCTTGCATTCAAAAGAATTCAAAAAGGAATGTTGCACAAGATCTTGCAGCCACTTCATGCTATCAGTGTGAAAGTCAAAGTGGTAATGAAGCATCCAGAGAAGTGTGTTTTTCTCGACATCGAAAAACCCTAAGTTCAGAGAGTAAAGGTATTTCTCATTGAAACATTCTTATCATTTGGAATCCATTTGATATGGCATCTGTATCTAATATCCCCTCTAGTTCTACTGAACCTGAGGATACACCTGAGCTTCTTAAGATGAGATATAATTCCCTATCTCAAATTCCCACCGGAGTCATTGTCGAAGGCGATGTTTCAGGATATATTGATTGCAAACTAGAAGACCTAGAGTCCCTAGTATTTCACTCACAGTTGAGTATGTTCTATGGAGAGGATATAAATATTAAACATGAATATATCATATTAGAGAAGAAGAAATTGCATAAGGCTATATACTTTCTTGAAGAATTTATAGAGGAACACATCAGGATCATCCTTAGTAGGGTTCACGGTGACAAGATGTACCTTGAATGAACCCATGACATTACACCGGAGGCAATTCATGTTATGACTGGATTCTGCAATGTTGGGGAAGTCCCCATTCTTTGAAAGATCCCCAAAACCATAGTAACAGAGCTTGTCGATTATGTGAGTGACTAACAGGCAATGACGGTCAACACCATTAGAGATGATTTGGTGAAATATGCATGTATGGTAATTGGGTATAGAATATTTTATGCTAGCAGAATAATTTTTGTTCCTTCAGTTGCGGTGCATGCCGCTTATAGAATGATAAAGGAAAATGCAGAATGTGACTTATGTACCTATATGCAAAAACAACTCATAGAGAACCCGAAGTCGATCAAATCGGAAAAAAATCAGAGGTTTAAGTTTGGTCAACTACTTATTGGTTTATTTTTCTACTTTTAAAGATATTTTCCTGGAGTCGGTGATGTTCAATGGTCAACTGACCTACCAGTTTCTAGACAAATAAAGGAGAGTCTGCAAGTAGTAGGAGTTGCATATCCAGGGACTTTGAACAGGTATTTTGATGAATTCAAACTGAAGATGAACCAGAGAATGAGAATATTTGGTGATTTAGTTAAGAAATATGAAGATGACATATGTTTCACCATCAAAACAGAGCACTGCATAATGGAAGTGCTTGAACCCAGAAAAGATGTAGTTGGGCCGATGGGCTATGAAGTGGTAAATGATATATTGACAGGGTATGCCTCTACCCACTAGCTTCACCATTGGAACCCAAGAAGAGGAAGACTGGCACTGATTTAGAGAGAATCAAACCTACTGAGGATCCGAAGCAAATAAAGGGTAAAGTAATGTCATCGGCATTGGCACCAGTTACATCTGCTGCTAGTCCTAAAGTGACCAAAAGGTCACCTGCCAAAAAGAAACCAAAGGCTATTCCAGTAAAGTTATTCAAATGGAAAAGGAAAACCAGGAATAACTCACCAGATCCAGAAGACTCTAAACCAGAGGTAGAAGTAAAGAAGATAAGGCAATCTACCAAGAAGATGAAGTCAACTGGTAATGTACTAGCAACCTCTGCACTGGTAAATATAGATATTTCTTCTTACAAACCTATGACACATTGTCAAACGACCATAAAGAATATTAGAAGAAAAGTTCTTGATGATTTAAAAGACTATTTTGATGATTTCAATGATAGTGAAAAGGAGGATGTTGAACAAGAACTTATTAAATATCTATGTATTAATGATCGGTCACCTTCTGAAATTAAATCGGTTACTTCTAAATCTTTGTATGATTCTTTGGACAACAAATTGTGCATTGCCATTGAAAAAGAGCAAGACATTAGGGAGAAATTTTTTGCTCAATACTTTCCAGATGCCTCTAATTCAAAATTGTTTGAAATCATTGATAAAAACAAAGGCATTTTATTCATGCGAAGAAGGAGCCTTCAGCTACTCAAAATAAAATCTTTTGAAGTGGAAAAAGACACCCATTTTAAGGTTAAAATTGTTGCCAACATGCAAAAAGTATATGAAGCTAATCGGTTGGCTGAGCAAGAACCTGACCTATCCACAGCCGAACCGGATGTAGTCTTTGACAATATGGGTGAAAGAATAGAAAAACAAAATGACGCCATTGATTTTGATGCACTAGATATGGAGGATACCACTCTAGATAAGGAGGAAGCTGAAAAAAAGAAAGAGTAGAGAAAGAAAAGAAAGCAGAAAAAGAGAAACTTGAAAAAGAAAAAGCGGAGAAAGAAAAACAAGAGAAAGAGAAAGCGAAGAAAACACAATAAGAGAAGAAGAAGGAAGAAGAGGAAAAGAAGAATAAGGAAGAAGAGGAAAAGAAGAAGGAAGAAGAGAAGAAGAGGAAGGAAGAAGAGGAAAAGAAGAAAAAGGGAGAAGAGGAGAAGAGGAAAGAAACAACGAAGAAAAAGGAAGAGGAGAAAAAGAGAGAAGAAGAGAGGAAGAAACAAGAGGAGAAAGTGAAGGCTACAAAGGTAGCCCAAGAAAAAGAATAAGAGGAGAAGAGAAGACAAGCGGAGGTCAAGACCACAAAAGGAGAACAGATTCCAAAGGCAACTAGAGATCAAACCAAGCAAGTTGATTCCACCAGTTCCACTAATTTGACTCTTGCATATCTGACCCAATCGGTTGATGAGACTAAGCTACTGCGAAGCATTCAATTAGCATAGGAGAGATTGGAAGAACTAAGGAAAAAGAAAGAGCAGGATGTCATTCAGTTTGTTGTCAACACCCTCTCCAATGTAATCCCTGGTACTAAACTCCCCAGTACCGATTCCTCGCCGGCAAAGCTCAAATTTATTTGCACAGTAGTCAATGACTAGGTACAATGTTTGGAAGATTTTATCCAGGCCACAGCAAAGAAAAGCCATGAAAAGGCACTCGCAGTTGCCTTAGTACAGCACATGAATGAAGACCGGTCAAAATTGCTTAAACAAAAAGGTGATATAAGTTCATCTATGGGTGAAGGTTGCCTACTCTTGAGTAAAATCTGCCAACCTCACCTATTTTGTGAAGATTCTCTGAAACAGAAAACATTATTACAAACAGAGTTACATAAGTACATTGGTAACTTCAAACTGCCCTATGATCTGTTCATAGCCTATGGACACATTTTTCATAATTATCAGCATTAGATTGCAAAGCTTGACTCAGAGATCTGCAATCTGACTCGAGATCTGCAGGAGCTTCAGTTGCTCCTATTGCCAAAATTGCAGGTTCTTCAGAAGTGCTTCCTAAACTTAGAGGCTATCACTATAACACAGGAGTTGAGCACCATAGATGCAATGGAAGAATTAGCCTTCCAGATGAAGACCGAGAGTGAAATTGTTGTCTCGCTTCTTGAGTCATGGTCTTTAGACATGAAGAATTTCATGCAAAACTTTAAATCTCTTTTTGAGAAGTTTTATTCTTTATTGTCATGAACACATACTATGTTTTTATATTATGCAAATGGGAATATTTTGCATTACCTTGTCATTGTTGGCAAAGGGGAGTAGTGTATCTTAAAATTTTGACGAGTATTACAAATTCTTGCACATACTTGTAATTTTTGCAAAGGGAGTAGTGTATATGCTTAGGGGGAGTAATTTTTCTTATGGCATCTATTTTTGTTTTGCAAAAGCACTTGGATGTCAAAAAATTTCCTAAGTGTTGCCATCAATGCCAAAGAGGGAGATTGTTGGTATTTTGATGACATTTAGTTGTGATTGTCATTGATGGATACACACTTATTTGATGTATGAATTATTCTCAACCAGTAGTTTTTCTAACCGGTATTGTATGTATAGTCTTTTTGTTGTTGAAGACTATCGGTGTTATGCAAAAAATGCTTACTGATCTTAGTATGACCAAAGACCCAAAGTGGTATGAAGATCTCAAGTTGAACAAAGACCCCGAGCGGCAGTTAATCTTTTGAGCAAAACACTATGTTCTAGTTTTCTAGTCTTCACTTGTTAACCGGTGATCGATATATTTAGTTAATCGGTATACATGTAATGTGTGATGAGTTATCATCCACCGACACTATGGCGGTGTTTCTGTGTCATGTTACCAAATGTGTCTAGATGCACTGTACCTAGGAAATTGTAGTCTAATCTTATTGGACCGACATGAAATCAAGTTCCTATATAAGGACATCATATCTAGGGTTTTTAATATAGAAGATAAGTTGATATGTGTGAGTTTTTGAGAGAAGATTAGGTCTGATCGAGAAAAGGTATCTCATGACTGAGATTAAGAGTGCAAAACATAAAAGACTGAAGTAATGCTTGAATGCATTAACAAGGAGTTGTCAAGGATCGAATCAAGCATTCTGTGCTACTAACTAGATCATTCACTTGTTGATTACTAATATCTTTGACAAGTCTGAAACCCTTAACTGGGTAGGCCCAGCCAAGCCTATTGTAAATCCTCTAACAAGGAGGTTCACAGTTGTGAATTTGAAATCCTTTAACAGAGTAGTCTCTAACAGGACTTATCTCCTAACAGAGATCTAGATTCCTAACAGGATCTGTTCTGGTAAAGAACATTGTAAGACCTTAATCGGTCTGGTTACTATTCTACAGATAGTTGACTTGTGAGTTTTACTCACCATGGTTTTTCCCATTTGGGTTTCCACGTCAAAACATCTTGTGTTATGGTAATTGCACTTCTATGGGTGAATGCTTTATTTGCTATTTGGTTTGTTTATGTTCTAATCAATTTATTGTTTAACCTGCTACATCGGTCTGCAGTTAAACTGCTTAAGTGTTTGTTTAGTTTATTGGGTATACTAATTCACCCCCCCCCCCTTTAGTCTTCATCACCATCTAGCTAGATATTTATTGATCTAGATTTTATACACATTGTTGACATTTTGTTTGATATCATATATAGATACATTTGATGATCTAGACTTTATATATACATTTGACATGTTGTTTGATATACATTACATACATTTGACATGATCTCTATTTTATATACATTTGACATGTGTTTGATGATCTAGATATATATGCATTAAATAATGATATGCTTTATATGTTTAACATGTTTTTCAGGTGTTATATTGATGTACATTTGATGATCTAGAATTTATATATGTTTGACATGTTTGATGATTCATATACATTCAAGATGATCTAATTTATATGTTTGATGTATATTGTTTGATCTTAAAACTACATACATTGAAAGATTATTGAATATGATATTTATATGTATATATGTACATGTGTATGTGTACATGCATGCATTTACATAGATTATTATGTTAAATATATGTTCTACATTAAATGTTTGACATATTGTTTGATGTTAAAATTACATAGGTATTAAAGATGATCACTTGAGAATATGTAATTGATACATGTGTATGTGTGCATGCATGCATTCACATAGATTATAATGTTAAATATGTTCTAGATTAAACATTTGATGATTAAATTTTATTAAAGTTTAGTTTTAACAATATGATCATAAAAAATTTAATCATCTGAGCCTTAAGCCATTTCCTAAAGCCATTTCCTAATTAAGCATCCCCTTAAGCCATTTAAAAATCATGTCTCTAAGGTAATGACATTCCCAAGATGTACAATTGATTAAATAATTTCCAAATAGATGAACAAATATACATATTAATTTCATAAAATAAGTCATTTTTCATGTCAATACTGATATGTATGCATAATAATTTAAATCATCCCCTTAAGCCATTTCCTAGTTAAACATCTCCTTAAGATATTTCCTAATTAAACATCCCCTTAAGCCATTTAAAAATCATGTCTCTAGGTAATTCAATGTATTCCCAAGATGTACATACAATTCATTATGATTTTCAAATAGATGAGCTCAAAATGTACATGCATAACATTTTAAATCACCCCCTTAAGCCATATCCTAGTAATTACATCCTAGAGATCTTAGAGACTACATAAAATTTTGAAATCTAATTCAATGAACAAAATATTATTAAATTAAATTGCACAATGAAAATAAATCATAAAACTTCATTTTTAGTTCAGTAGTGCATGTACATATAATATTTTAAATCATCTCATTAAGCCATGTCCTAGTATTAAACTTCCCACTTGGTTAAGACATTATAAAATCATTTATCTCTAGGTAATTCAACATCCCCTTGTAAACTCAAGACCTAATCCATTTAACAATTCAAAGAAAATTTAATAAGAGTTTGAGAACTACACCCTTGAACCATGTCCTAACTATGTATCCCCTTAAGACATAAATATAAATGTCAAATCAAAATTATTCAGTTTCTAAGTGACACAAGAACTGCAAACATATACATGTTATTTCTAGGCCACATCAAGTGGTTCAGCCCGCTCTTGGATAACTTGTAATATTCTCTTATGATCATCACTATCCAGTCTCCACTTACGAATGCCACTTCCTATGACTGGATGAAGATTTAGGTTGCTAGCAATTACAAGGTGGCTATAGTGATAGACCTTGTTGTCACGTTGATAATCAACAAAGTGAATCCCATGTTTAACTAATTTTATTTGCTTCAAATTGATGGTATGATGAAAGAATAAGTATCTGGTAGAGTACTGAGAGGGGGGGTGAATCAGTATACTAAAAAAGTGTTACAAACTTCCCAATCTCAAATTCAAACTCACAAAGTAAACTTTCACTTATCAAGATCAATACTCAACATCAATCGGTTAACTATTATAACAACTTAACAGTAAACAACTTCAATTTTGTAAAAATCAAAATGCTTAATCATATCTCAACATATTCAATCTCTCAATGCTTCTAGTTATCAAGCCTTATTAGAAATTAATCAAATCAACAAATAAGATCATAACCACAAAAACATTCACCACTTGACACAAATGTTTATACGTGGAAAACCCAAATAGGTAAAAACCACGGTGAGATGAGACTCACAAGGATAGATATCTGAACTCTTCTAAAGTTCACCCTATTAGGAGCCAATCGTGTTAAAGCTTTTACAATAAGTCATGTTAAGAACTGATTTTGTTAGGAATCACCCGATTAAGGGATTTACAAAATGCCTTGATGAAAAAGCAAAATACCCTATTAGGAGTAACCTTGGTAGAGGGTTTGAGAATCCAAGCTAATGGACCACCTTGTTAGAGGATTTAATAAGTAACCAATCTTGTTAGAGCTTACCCGGTTAGGGGATTTCAATTATGTTGTAATTGTTAGAAAATAACAGGTTTTCTTGATTTGTTTGAATAGCACTACATTTTCTTGATCAGATCCTTTTAAGCTTCAATCTGCCTTTACACAAACTACAGATCTATTCTCTAGTTAGGCAACCACACACTCAATTGGTTTTCATCCAACACTTTGCCAGCACTCTTACAAACAACTTCATCGACCTTAAATACAAATCAATTAGGTCAATAAAATAACAAAAACCTAATTCTCTCATAGAGATTACAAACAAGTCGGTTCAATCTTGACTGTTAGAAATCATAACAATCTTTTCACATTCTTCAAGAAAATTCCAACCACTCCATGATCACCACTTCATCGGACTTTATAACTCATCATGTGTTATGCATTAGATGCAATTCACTTTGTTCATTCACTAAACAATCAAACAAACAAACAACGCTCCAAAAACAATATGAACTAATCCTCATTCAATGATCACATGTGTCTCCATCATTACTGCTCATTATTAGATCTTAAACCAACAAACTTGATCAGTTAGGGTTTAACAAAAAAACAATTGGTGGGGTTTACCAGTTACATTGCGTAGAAAGGGTTTAACCTTATACACCAGTTTACCAGTTCAACTCACAAACTAACAGACCAGTTTATAACATCTTCTTCGAAGCTTTCCCTATCGGTTACAAGCCAATATCAATAATAACAACAATATAGCCAATATCATAAATACCATTACTAGTTCAATTGACATCAATGACAACATAACATATCATTAATGCAATCTTCATGTAAATGCCAACAATCTCCTCCTTTAGCATTGATGGCAATACAAATGTCAACGCCTCTGATTGTTGTTGTGATTGGTGAGTAGGAATTCTGGTTTACATTACCAAGTATTCACCATGCTCTATCTATCATCGTCCTGTCATTGGTTTCCCTTTGCGGATCACATAATTCTTTTTCTCAAGCACATAATTCTTCTCCCCCTTTGACAGCAATGCCAAATTGAAAGTAAAACATGTAATGTCAAATTTTCAGTGTGCATCAACAACATACTGCAACTTGATGCTACCCTTGTGGAATACATCCACTTCTTCATCAATCCATGTAAAATTTTACAACTAATTCAAGGGTTGATGCAATAAGCATCATGCTCAACTAACTTCATGAAGAGGGACAACCCCCAACTGACTTCTAAGATACTCAAAAGTAGTCTTAGGTAGAGGTTTGGTAAAGATATCTGCAAGCTACTCCTAGGTAGAAACATGCTCTAAGATAACATCTTTACTTTGAACTTTTTCCCCCAAAAAGTGATACTTCAATTCAATGTGCTTGGTGCGAGCGTGCAAAACAGGATTCTTAGAAATATTAATGGCACTTGTATTATCACATAAAATCTTGATAGGTTCTGAGATCTTCATCTTAAAACCTTCTGAAATGTGCCTCATCCAAATAGCTTGTGTGCAATTCATTTAAGCTGCAACATACTCAGCTTCAGTAGTAGATTGTGAAGTACAACGCTGCTTCTTACTACTCCATGAAACTAGCCTTCCTCCTAGAAAGAATACTCCATTGGTAGTACTTTTATGGTCATCAATATTTCCTGCCCAATCAGCATCAGTGTATGCCTTCAAATCAAAGTTTCCTCCATATGGATACCATAATCCATAGTCAACGACTCAACTGTACCTTTCAGATATCTAAAAATTCTCTTTGTTGCTATCAGGTGTTCTTCCTTTGGATTCTTCTAAAATCTTGCAACTATACCAACCGCATGGGCAATATTCGGTCTTATGTGAACAACATAGTGTAATTTTCCAATCATTGACTTGTATTCCTTTTCATCAATAGAATTAGATGCATCCTCCATGGACAACTTACAACATGTAATCATTGGTGTTCCAACTGGTTTATAGTCACTTTATGACAAAATTCTTCAAAACCTCTTTCACATACTTAGATTGAGTAATCAAACTACCATTCTTCATTTGTTGAATTTGCAAGCCTATGAAATTTTTTATTTCCCCTACTAAAGACATTTCAAATTCATTTTTCATTTCATCTACAAAAATTGTTGCTCATGACATCATTACCTCCAAAAATAATATCATCAACAAATACTTCATTGGCCATTATTTCATCTCCTTTAGACTTGAGATAAATATTACTATCATCACTGGTTCTTGCAAAGCCTATCTCATCAGATGTGTATGAAGTCGTTCATACCATGCTCTAGGTGCCTGCTTCAATCCATACAAGGATTTATGCAATTTGCATACCATGTCTTTCTCATCTGTCAATGCATAACCATCAGACTTCTCTATGTATACCTCTTCTTCCAATACCCCATTCAAAAATACAAATTTAACATCCATCTAGTATACCTTGAACTTCTTATGGGCTACAAATGCAAGTAAAGTTCTAACACCTTCTAGTCTTGCTATTGGTGCAAAATTTTTGCCATAATCTTCTCCTGCTTCTTGAGCATAACCCTTGCAGACTAATCTTGCCTTGTTGTGAACGACAACACCATCTTCATTTAACTTGTTTCTAAATACCCATTTAGTACCTATAATATTCTTGTTTACCGATTAGGGTACCAAGGTCCAAGTGTTGTTCTTATCAATTTGATCCAATTCCTCCTCCATAGCTTTAATCAAATAATCATCACCAAATGCCTCCTTAGCACTTCTAGGTTCAATGGTGGAGATCATACAAGAGTTCTCTCTTATTCTTCTTCTAGTTAGTACTCTAGCATCCTTATCCCCAATAATCTGCTCAAAACTATGGTTCAGTCTCACATACCTAGGAATAACATGATCATTCTCTTCAGGTTAGGCTTCTTCATTATCATCTTCTTTTGAATTTATTTGTTCAGGTTGAACAATTACATTAGGATTTATTTTACCGATCTTTGATTTAAAAGTTTCAGGCTCCAAAAGAAAAATGCAAGGGTCTTCATCCTTTTTCTCTAAATTGGTTCCATCTGAGACTTCAAGACATTCATCTACATGAACATCGACACTCTCAACAATTCTCTGTGTCCGAATGTTGAAGCAATTATAGGTCTTACTCTTAGTGGAATAGCCAAGAAATATGCCTTCATCACTCTTAGCTTCAAACTTGCTTATGTAATCACCTCTTTTAATAAAACATTTGCTGCCGAATATCTTGAAATAACTAACATCGGGTGATCTCCCATACCAATATTCATAAGGGGTCTTGACCTTACCTGTTTTCATCAGATCTTGGTTCATTGTGTAGACAGTTGTACTTACAGCTTCTTTCTAAAATGTTTTCGCTACATTTCCTTGTATCAACATTGTCCTAACATCTTCAACAACTGACCAATTGTTCCTCTCTGCTATTGATGAATACTAGGGGGGGGTGAATTAGTATGCCAAAAATCTTTGTACTTAGACACTTAAACAATCTAAAGATAAACTGGTAAAATAGTTTAACAGATAGACCGGTTATCACACATGCAAACCAAAATACAAATAAAGCATTCACCCACAAAAGCAATACAACCATAACACAAGATATTTGACGTGAAAACCTAACTGGGAAAAACCACGGTGAGATGGAACTCACAAGTCACTATCTGCAGAATAGAAACCAGACCGGTTAAGGTCTTACAATGTTTTGAGGAATCTCAATCTCTGTTAGGAGATAAGTCCAATTAAAGACTACCTTGTTAGAGGATTTTAGATTCACAGAAGTGAACCACCTTGTTAGAGGATTTTACAAAAGGCTTTTGGGCCTACCCGGTTAAGGGTTACAGACTTGTCAAAGATTGAGTAATCAAAAAGTGTTTGATCTATCTAATAGCACAAACTGCTTGGTTAGATCCAGTATAGCTCACTGCTAATGCATTCCAACATTACTTTAGTCTTCTCTATCTCTCTCTCAGTTATAACTTGATCTTCTCAGATAAGATCGCTCTTACAATAACTCAACAACCACCTTAAACCCTAGTCACAACATAAACCCTTTCAGCAACAACCTAAAACCCTAGACATGATGTCCTTTTAAAGGAATATGATTTCATGTCGGTCCAATAGGATTACGTTACAATTTCCTAGGTTCAATGAATCTAGACATAGTCAGTAACACAACACAAAAAGCGTCGTCAATGTGGCGGCACTGTCAATCAATCGGTGGATTGGTAACTCATCACAAAATGGCAGTTGGTAACTCATCACAAAATGTCAGTTAGTAACTCATCACAGAGTATTACCGGTTCATACAAAATACCGGTTGCTGGTTTGACAAAAATGAAGACTGGTAAGAATGTGTTATGCCTCTTTGCTCCCTCGTACCACTTGAGATCTACGAGCTGCTTGGGGTCGACATGCCTTCAGACTGGGAAACACATTTTGCAAAATCACCAATAGTATAAAGACTAGAATACAACATACCGATTGAAACAAATACCGGTTGAGCTCTAGCTCATACATATAAAGGGGATCTCAATACAAGTGTGTGTCCATAAATGACAATCACAACATAAACATAAAAAATGCCAACAATCTCCCCCTTTGGCATTGATGGCAAAACTTAGGAAAATAAAATTTTGACATCTAAGTGTTTTACAACAAAAACATGCCATTAACAAAATTGCTCCCCCTAAGCATATACACTATCCCTTAATCAACACAATGTATAGCAATTTTGCATACAGAGCATGAACATTGAGATATCAGAGCATAAAGCATATATCAAAACATATATCAAAATTTTAAAACCAGATACTACTCCCTATTTGTCTCCAAAATAGATAGAGTACTTCTCCCCCTTTGCCAACAATGACAAAGTACTGTTGAACAACCTTGTTTCCATTTGATATTGAAATAATAAAAGTTTATGACAACAATGAAGAATATTTGTCAAAAACTGATTTATAGCCCTACAAAAATTGTTTCATGGATAGAGACCAGGACTCAAGTAGGGAGGTGGCCACTTCTTTCTCTGTTTGCATCTAGGATACCTGATCCTCCATTGCATCAACTATGCTCAGCTCCTACGTGACTATTAAGGCATCCAGGTTCAGATAACAATTCTGAAGAATTTGCAGACGTGGAAGTAAAACCAGTTGTAGCTCCTGCAAATCTCTAGATCGTGTACTGATCTCTTGCTCCATTTTGGCTGACTGGATCTGGAACCGGTGAACGGTGAACGGTTTGCCTATAAGTTGCAAAGGAATCATAGGGTGGCTTAAATGTGCTCAAGTAGGACTGTAAGTCCGTTTGAAGCTTTTGCTTCTGAGTTAGCACATCATCGCAAAATAGATGGGGCTGACAGATTTTGCTTAGTAGCAAGTTTCCCTCATCCAAAGCATCCCTTATATCCTTTTGGTCTTTCAGAAGTTCAGACCGGAGCTCATTCAACTTTTTCACCAGAGCAATGTTAAGAGCCTTTTGATGCTCTTTCTTGACATTTGCCTCAGCTGCTTCTTCCAGGCTTTGCACCTGATCATCCATTACAATACATAGTAGTTTGAGTTGTGCTAGAGATGATTCAGTGTTAGGAAGATTGGTATCGGGGATCAAATCGGTAAGGGTTTCTACAGCCGCCTGAATTATGTCTTGCTCCTTTTTCCTGCGAATGATTTCAAGGTGCTCTTGAGCAACCTTGATGCTCTACATAAGCTCCGACTCACTTGCAGACTGGAGATCGATAGGACTGGAGATATCATTCAGTTTGGCTTAACTCCCGGTTGCCTTCGGAGTCTCCATTTGTGTGCTCTTCATCGCTTCCACTGCCTTGTCTTCTCCTTCCTTCTTCCTTTTCTCTGCTTCTTTCTTCTGTTCTTGTTCCTTGTCTTCCTCTTCTTTCTTTTTCCTCTCTGATTCCTTCCTCTTCTCCTCTTCTTTCTCTTCCTCTTCCTTCTTCTTCTTTTCTTCCTCTTCCTTCTTCTTTTCTTCCTCTTCCTTTTTCTTCTTTTCTTCCTTATCCTCTTCTTCTTTCTTCTTGCTTCTTCTTCTCTTCATCTTTTTGTTTCTCCTCTTCCTCTTTTCTCTTCTCTTCCTCTTTTATCTTTTTCTCATCTTCATCCCTCTTCTTCTTCTCTTCCTGTTTCTTAGCCGCTTCTTGTGTGTCCTTGGCCTTCTCACTACCCTGTTCGACTTGTTGCCCTTGTTTTGTTCCCTCAAAAGGTATGTCCTGAGTGACATCTTCTACGTCCAGGGCATCGACATCAATAGTGTCGATCGGTTCTTCAACTGGGTTTCCTTCTTCATCAAAAACTTCATCCGGTTTGGATATGACCGGTTCTTTTTCTGCTTGCAGGTTGACCATTCATGCTTTGTGAGCTTGAATAACATGATTCATATACTAATGAGTGTCTTTTTCAACATCATCAACTCTTCCCTCCAACAGCCAGAGTCTTCTTCTCCTTGTGAAGAAGAGTCCTTTATTTTGGTCCAAAACATCAAATAATTCTGAATTTGAGAGGTCGGGAAAGTACTGTGCAAAGACTTTCTCCCTAATCTCCTGTTCTTTTTTAATGGCAATGCACCATTTATTATCTAATACTTTATATAAAGAATCCTGTGTTTGAGATTTAATCTCTAATGGCGACCGGTCATTTTTACACAAATAAATAATAATTTCCTGTAATACTTCTTCTTTCTCCTCATCACTAAAATCATCATAATAATCTACTAAATCATGAAGTAATTTTCTCCTAATATTCTTTATTGTCCTTTGATAATGTGTCAAAGGTTTGTATGAGGAGATATCAATATTTACCGGTGCAAATGTTGTCGGTTCATTCTTCTTCATTTTCTTTATCTGTTTGGCCTTCTTTGGCTTTTCATCAGACTCGGTCTCTTCAGAGTCTGGTTCATTTGGCTTAGTCTTCCTTTTTCTTTCAAAGACTTTTGCTAGTGTCACTTTCGGTTTCTTCTTTGCAGGTGACCGCTTGGTCACTCTTGGAGTTGCAGTAGTAGCCGGTGTCGATGCTGCAGGCACTGCCTTTGCTTTCTTTGCAGCCAATTCTTTTCCTTTCTTAACAGAGGGTTCCTTGGCCGGTGCAATCCTCTCCAAATATGTTCTGGTCCTCTTAGCCTTAGGATCAAGAGGTGAGGCAATAAGGATTGAGGCATACCCTTCCAGCATATCATACATCACCTCATAGCCCATTGGCTCCACTTCTTCCATTCTAGGCTCAACAGCCTCCATTAAGCATTTGTCCACCTAGATGGTGAAACAGATGTTATCTTCATATTTCTTAACGATGTCACCTTAGATCCTTACCCTTTGACTCATCTTCCTTCTGAAATCATCAAAATATTTGTTCAGCACATCAGGGTAACCGATTCCAATGGCTTGTATGCTTTCCTTGATCTGCTTGGTCACCGGTTGGTTAGGAGACCACTGGACATCTCCTACTCCAGGAAAGTAGCCTTAGAAATAGAAAAACAACCCAACCAATAGTTGTCTGAACTTGAATCTCAATGCATTATCCTGTTTAATCGACTTTAGATTAGACAGGAGTTGCCTCTTCATACCGGTGCATAGGTCAAATGATGCGTCCTCTTTAATCATCCGGTAAGCGGCATTTATCGCTGCAGCAGATATAGAATTAATCCTGCTGGTTGAGAATGTTTTGTAGCCTATCACCATGTAGGCATATTTTACCAAATCATCCTTGATAGGATTAACTGTCATACCTCGTGAGTCACTTGTTGAACCAGTGAGCTTGGCCATTTCCATTTTGCTTACTGTTCTTAGGGCTGGCACTTCCCCTATGTTACAGAAACCGATGACTACATGAATTGCCTGTGGCGTGATATCATGCGTCCTCTCCAAGTACATCTTGTCACCATGGACTCTGCTCAAAATGATCCTGATATGATCCTCCATAAAGTCTTCCAGAAAGTATACTGCATTATGGAGTTTCTTCTTCTCTAGGATACTAAACTCTGGTTTGATTTTCTTGTCCTTGCCACAAAATAAACCTGACTAGGTGTGAATAGATAAAGACCCTAGGTCTTCTATTTTGCAATCAATATAATTAGAAATTCCCTCTTCAACTATTACTCCAGCCTGAACTTGTGATAGGGCATTATATTTGGACTTCCTTTGAATGAAACTTTCCGACTCAATGGATGTACTAGAACTGGTATGAGATGCGGAAGCCATTGTAGAGTATTTCAAGAACACAAAACATACCTTTACAATGAAAATTTAGGGCTCCCTAATTCTGCTTCACTCCACTCTTTGTCGATTGCCAAATCACCACTTTGTGTTCTCCACGACCGTTTGCAAACTAAGTTTGAATCTCCTTCAAGACTTGTCAATTTCTTGAAATCTTAGCTCAAATCGTCTTTTCTTCGCTCTACACTTTGAAAAACTTTTCTTCGCTCAGAAACAGATAGTGAGAAATGATTTGAAATATGCTTTTATACATGTCTCTCACCTACCGCCATTAATGCTCCTTTGTTAGGGCATAAACCCTAATTTGCCTCTTTTACCGTTTTCGGTCTTCTGCCAAGCGACAGGTATTACATACCGGTTAAGGTCTTTTACCGGTGTAACCGGGGGGTTCACAATCATTTCATTGTTTGCTCCCCCTAAGCCTCTTTGGAGCTTAGTTTGTCGGTTCTGATATTTCCACACTAGGGGCAAAAACCGGTTCCTCTTCCAACATTGTTGGTTTCTTCCTCCAAGTTTTGTTCATGTCCGCTTGAACTATTTCAACATCAATTTCTCCTTTTTGAGTGACTGGTATATCATTAGATATACTCTTTCTGCTTCTCCAAAATCTTGCAATGTGACCCAGTTTGTTGCAGTGATAGCAAACCAATCCAGGTGCTCTCCAAGGTCCATTGTTCATGTTTTCATTCTTCCTTCTGCATGTAGCAGTAGTGTGACCATGTCCATGAAAAATCCAACAGTTTACTCTCCATCTGGTTGCCGGTTGATAACCATTGCTGCCTAACTGATAATTGTAAGCATTAAACCGGTTAGGGTTCCAGTTCACAAAAGATTTCGGACCAGCTCCTTGGGTCCTCTGAGGATATCTTCTGGTATTGTTCATGATAGACCTGCATTCAAATGCTCTATGCCCAAACTTGTTGCACGCATAACAATGACCATTGAACTTTTTGCAAACAGGTTTGAATTTTTGCTTACATTTTCCTTTGAGTGTCAGTTGCTTTTTTGATGCTTCAGCATTTGTTCCTAAGGATTCTCCTTCCTCATGTCCAAAGAAACCAAGTCCATTGGTATTCCTTACTGGTCTAGATGACTCAAGCTTTTTCTCTAGCTTGACAGTACTTTTGCTGAACTTAGCAAGTATTTCCTTTGACTCAGAGAGTTCTTTGGAAATAGCAGTATTTGACTCCATTAGGCTTGCATTTTCAAAGATGGCTATGTTTAGTTCATCTTGTACTCCTTCTTTTTCCATTCTACTCTCATGAAGGCAAGCAGTCAGTGCACTAATCTCTTGTTTCAACTTGGAGATCTTATGATCTCTATCCTTTACCAGATCTTCAGCTTTCCTTCGGTTCTCAAGCTCTTGACTAAACTAGATAGTCAGTCCTTCCAACTCCTTTCTCAGATTGGAGTTTGAATCATTCAGCTTATTTACTTCTGTAATCATGGCTTCCATATTTGCTTCATCTTCAGAACTATTTTCAGATAGCTCCATCAGATTTTCTGCATGTTCTCTCCTTTTTGCTTGAGATGCCTTGTATTTGACCATAAGATCATCATAGGCTTGCTCAGACTGAGTGAGTCATTGAGTAAGTTCCCTCAAGATGTATTCCCCCATATCTCTTTCCAAGTGGTTAAACTTATAGAAAGGTTGGCTCTGATACCAATTGATGAATACTAAGGGGGGGAGTGAATTAGTATGCCAAAAATCTCTGTACTTCGACACTTAAACAGTCGAAAGATAAACTGGTAAAACGGTTTAACAGACAGACTGGTTATCATACATGCAAACCAAAATGCAAATAAAGCATTCACCCACAAAAGCAATACAACCATAACACAAGATATTTGACGTGGAAACCCAATTGGGAAAAACCACAGTGAGATGGAACCCACAAGTCACTATGTGCAGAATAGAAACCAGACCGGTTAAGGTCTTACAATGTTCTTCACCAGAACAGATCCTATTAGGAATCTCAATCTCTGTTAGGAGATAAGTTTGATTAAAGACTACCTTGTTAGAGGATTTTAGATTCACAAAAGTGAACCACCTTGTTAGAGGATTTTACAAAAGGCTTTTGGGCCTACTCGGTTAAGGGCTACAGACTTGTCAAAGATGTGAGTAATCAACAAGTATTTGATCTATCTAATAGCACAAACTGCTTGGTTAGATCCAGTATAGCTCACTACTAATGCATTACAACATTACTTTAGTCTTCTTTATCTCTCTCTTAGTTACAACTTGATCTTCTCAGATAAGATCGCTCTTACAATAACTCAACAACCACCTTAAACCCTAGTCACAACATAAACCCTTTCAGCAACAACCTAAAACCCTAGACATGATGTCCTTTTAAAGGAATCTGATTTCATGTTGGTCCAATAGGATTACATTACAATTTCCTAGGTTCAATGAATCTAGACATACTCAGTAACACGACACAAAAAGCACCGTTAGTGTGTCGGCACCGTCAATCAATCGGTGGATTGGTAACTCATCACAAAATGCTGGTTGGTAACTCATCACAGAGTATTACCGGTTCATACAAAATACCGATTGCCGGTTGACAAAAATGAAGACTAGTAAGAATGTGTTATGTCACTTTGCTCCCTCGTACCACTTGAGATCTACGAGTCGCTTGGGTCGACATGCCGCTTCAGACCGGGAAACACATTCTGCAAAATCACCAATAGTCTAAAGACTAGAATACAACATACCAGTTGAAACAAATACCGGTTGAGCTCTAGCTCATACATATAAACGGGATCTCAATACAAGTGTGTGTCCATCAATGACAATCACAACATAAAAATCAAAAATGCCAACAGCTATACCATTATGTTGTGGTGTCCTTGGTGCAGAAAGTTGTTGCTTGATACAATTCTCATCACAGTACTTAGTGAATTCCTCAGAAGTAAATTCACCACATTGATCCGTTCTCCAAAATTTTATCTTTTTGTCACTCTCTTTCTCAGCTAAGGCCCTGAATGCCTTGAACTTACCAAAAGATTCATTCTTATCCTTGAAGAATGTGACCCACATCATCCTTGAACAATCATCAATGAAGATCGTGAAATATCTATCACCTTGAATGCTTCTTGTTCTTATTGGTCCACATAGATCTGTATGAACCAAATCTAACAAGTGCTCTACTAAGAAGGACTTGCTCTTGAAAGTTGAAGAAGTCATCTTTCCTAACTGACATTCCTTACAAAGAGCATTAACCGGTTTGTCTAGCTGAGGCAGACCTCTTACTGTCTTGCACTTACTCACTTTAACAATGTTATCAAAGTTTATATGACAAAATCTCCTATGCCAAAGCCAGCTATCATCTATCTTTGCAATCAAACAATTTCTAAATTTAGGATTAAGATGAAATAGATTACCTCTAGTTTGTTTCCCAGTTGCAATCAATTCACCTTTGTTGTCAAAGATTTTGCACATAACATTTCTAAAATCCAGTGGGTATCCTTTGTCATTAAGTTGTGTCACACTTAGAAGATTGTTATTTAGGCCTTCAACCCAATAGACATTGTCAGTACTACTCTTCCCATTAAGAGAAATAACTCCCTTACCTTTAACCATACAGGGTGAGTCATTGCCAAATTTGACAACACTGCCATCAAATTCCTTCAAGGAAATAAATTTGCTCCGATCACCAGTCATGTGATGTGAACAACCACTATCAATGATCCATTCATCAGATTTATCCATCCTAGATACTAGTGCCTTCTGATTTGATATATCTTCCTTAATAGCTGCAAACACAATATCTTCACTAGCATCATCATCGGATTCTTCATCAGTAATACCACTATCAACCGCTATAAGACAATCTATCTTGCCTTTGCCCTTAAACTTCTTGAATTTGTCTCTCTTGTATTCATTTTCACCATTAGGGTAGTTAGCTGCTATGTAACCAGTCTTGTTGCATGCAAAACATTTTAAAGGTAGCTTACCTCTATATTTCCCAGTGCCTCTAGGCAGTCATTTTTCCAACAATGCTTCAAGTTCCACTAAGTTGTCTTCATCATCAACATCTCTGCTGGATCTAGATTCATAACCATGACAAGTATCTCTACTTTTTCTCACAGATGGGTTAGAGACAGAAGCTCTGAATGTGGATTTTGATTTATGTATACTACCATCATAACCATTTAATTCAAAAGCAGTAAGTTTGCCAATGATAGAGTTAAGAGATACCTTTGTTTTGTCAATGAATTTCAGCTCCTGAATAGCTACAAATCGGATAACATAGATCGGTAGCAAGGTTCTCAGTACCTTATTGATCACTGTGGCATCTTCCACTTTTCCTCTTGCACTCTTTATTTCACCAACTATCTCTTTTATCCTTTGACCATACTACTAGATATTCTCACCTTCAAGCATTCTCATGTCATCAAACTTTCCTCTTAAGCTCTCCTCTTTAGCAATCTTAACATGTTCATCGCCGCTATAGATCTCTTCAAGTTTTTTCCATACTTCATATGCAGTTTCAAGACCATGAACATCTACATATTCAGCATCAGACAGGGAACTGATAATAGCCTCCAATGCTTGATGATTTTCTTGTTGTTCTTTCTTTTGATCATCAGTCAGGGTTCCAGTAGGTGCAATATACTTAGTTTCTGCATGATCCCAATACTGACTTCCCAGACTCTTAATGTAAATCTTTATTTTGTCGCTCCATATCCTATAGTTATCTTTGTTGAACTTAGGACCTTCTTTCTTCATCATGATCTACAAGATATTTTCCTCAATTTGTTAGGCTTTTAGGTTAAAGAGGACCTGAGATGCTTTGATACCAATTGATGGTATGATGAAAGAATAAGTACCTGATAGAATAATGAGAGGGGGGGTGAATCAGTATACTGAAAAACTGATACAAACTTCCCAATCTCATATTCAAATTCACAAAGTAAACTTTCACTTATCAAGATCAATACTCAACATCAACTGGTTAACTGTTATAACAACTTAACAATAAATAACTTCAATCTTGTAAACATAAAAAATGCTTAATCATATCTCAACATATTCAATCTCTCAATACTTCCAGTTATCATGCCTTATCAGAAATTAATCAAATCAATAAATAAGATCATAACCACAAAAACATTCACCACTTGACACAAATGTTTATACATGGAAAACCCAAGTAGGTAAAAACCACAGTGAGATGAGACTCACAAGGATAGCTATATGAACTCTTCTGAAGTTTGCCTTGTTAGGAGCCAAGCCTGTTAAAGCTTTTACAATAAGTCTTGTTAAGAACTGATTCTGTTAGGAATCACTCGGTTAAGGGATTTAAAAAATGCCTTGATGAAAAAGAAAAATACCCTGTTAGGAGTAACCTCGCTAGAGGGTTTGAGAATCCAAGCTAATGGACCACCTTGTTAGAGGATTTAATAAGTAACCAAGCTTATTAGAGCTTACCCAGTTAGGGGATTTCAATTTTGTTGTAATTGTTATAAAACAATAGGTTTTCTTGATCTGTTTGAATATCACTACATTTTCTTGATCAGATCCTTTTAAGCTTCAATTGGCCTTTACACAAACTGCAGATCC
Source organism: Cryptomeria japonica (assembly GCF_030272615.1). Classification (NCBI taxonomy): domain Eukaryota; kingdom Viridiplantae; phylum Streptophyta; class Pinopsida; order Cupressales; family Cupressaceae; genus Cryptomeria; species Cryptomeria japonica. The sequence goes on along the minus strand of NC_081414.1, from coordinate 116,018,031 downwards.
ATTCTCCGGTTAGGCAACCACACACTCAACTAGTTTTCAGCCAACACTTTGCCAACTCTCTTACAAACAACTTCATCGATTTTAAATACAAATCAATTAGGTCAGTAACACAACAAAAACCTAATTCTCTCATAGAGATTACAAACAAGTTGGTTCAATCTTGACCATTAGAAATCATAACATTATTTTCACATTCTTCAAGAAAATTCTAATCGCTCTATGATCACTACTTCATCGGACTTTGTAACTCATCACGCATTATACATTAGATGCAATCCACTTTGCTCGTTCCCTAGACAATCAAACATACAAACAACGCGCTAAAAACAATCTGAACTAATCCTCATTCAATGATCACATGTGTCTCCATCATTACCACTCATTATTAGATCTTAAACCAACAAAATTGATTGGTTAGGGTTTAACCAAAAAACAACTGGTAGGGTTTAATGGTTACATTGCATAGAAAAGGGTTTAACCTTATACACTGGTTTACCGGTTCAACTCACAAACTAACATATTGGTTTATAATATCTTCCTCAAAGCTCTTCCTGCCAGTTACAAGCCAATACCAATAATAACAACAATATCATAAATACCATTACCAGTTCAATTCACATCAATGACAACATAACATATCATTAATGCAATCTTAATGCAAATGCCAACACAAATATGTTCCTCGAAAAACAAGTAAACCTACACACAAGAAACAACATCTCAAATTAGATTTCAAACACAATGTGCTTTTCAAACTTAAGTAAATGAATTAGATAGCTAGATCAATGTGAATGCAAGATACAACTAGAAGGAAACAATATTAATAAATAGAACATGTCACTTGAGTAGTAATTTAAGATAAAGTGCATTGAACCTGTGGGAAACAACATTCCATCGCTTATTTCTTCTTTTGTTAACTTTTTCCTCTCCTCTATGCAACGTAATAAATAGTAACTAACACCTTCTACATTTTCAAGCTCCGCTATAACTGCAAATACATGTCCTGCAAAAAAATTATTGGTCAATTTAGTTTAAATAATTTTTGAGATATACAAAAATAAATCTATCATATGTATCACATGAAATTTAATTTAAACATGTAAATTTAAATACATGTACCATTTTTTATGAATCCTGAAATATGGTCATAATCGGTATAAATCAATGGATGTCATCGAAGATTTCATCCTCATCTCCATTATTTGTATCAGTAACATCTAGTGGCACCAATTTTCATTCATGGACATATCCACATTCTTGGTTGATGCATTCTTCATAGTTTCCAGAAATACTGTCAAAACAAAAGCATGAGTAATCCCTTGTGTACAATGACCACATGTGACTATACGTACTCATGACATAATGTGAGGATCTCAATTTCTCTATCCTCTTGCATCCATGCATTGATCTTCTATCCACGTCTTCATTTGAAACATTTATAAAAAAATAATTTGCACATGTAAATATTTAATTCAATATTAAGTAAACTTAAATTTTAGTATCTAGTAATTTGTATATATTGAAATAAAATCAATAAGTTTGAAAGATCATGCTTACCTAATATCTCCCAAAACACTCTGTATGGTATGACTTGATCAGATGATCTGGATGATGTACTACCCTCATTTGGTGCAAAGTGTGTTATGCACCATTCAACAACATCATGTGCATCTTTTATACAAAATCCCTGATAATTCATTTGATACTTTCTTAAAGTGCATTTCATGCAAGTTCTTGCACCATCATGCTCACCCTTTTCATGTCCACTCTCGAAGAAACTCCAAACATGTGGTATCTTTTGGTTTAGGTGATATCTACATAGTGCATAAAATGGCCTCAACGATTTGAGTTGTGTCGCACATCCATCTGACCAAACAAAATGCTTTTCAATTTGTATGCCCCTTTTTCCAAATATCCAAAAAACTTCTTAAATCAATGTTCCACAAAATGTGTGTCATGCTCTTTATCATCACTAACATAAAAGTGATATTCTTTCTTAATGACCCATGCTTCAAATGTACTTTCAACACCATCTACATTTCTTTGTGCATGTCAATAACACACCTAAACCATAATAGTGATCTGCTCTAAAAAGTAGTATTCTGATTGTATTTGTTTTTTATGAACAAAAGAGTAATTTTCTGCAAACTCGACAACTAATAAAATTGTTCTAGGTGGGAAAGTGTCTCTAAGTGTTTGGATTTTTTGTTCTTGCCACTTAGCAAAAAAAAAATGACGTATATAGGGTTCAATCAATTTGCAAAAATTAGCCATAAAGGTTCCAACAGGTATCTCATCTTCAACATATTTTAATCTTGTGGATTCTTTCCCAAATTTTATTTCAGACTTTATGTACTTGTAAGTCTTACATTTTACCATCCTTGTTATGTCGGTATCTTCATTTCTCAAAGGGAATTTAGCCAAATTACCACAAGTTTCACATTTCTATTTATGCAATCTATTTGACCTGTTGCATTATCATCTGATTTGTCACATAAAATTGATGCTATGAACTAACTTGGTCGTTTAGGGGGAGCATTTTGAAAACCAACACTTTCTTCTATAATATTTTGAAACACTTGATAGTAGAGATCAAATTCAATATGATAATGACAACAACAAGTTTCAAAAGCTTTGTTCATATCCACATAATATGGCCTTAATCTTTCAAACATTGTTTGTCCAATCTTTATGTGTGGATTTGAATTACAAAATGAAAATTACAATTCATGTTGTGTGGTGTCCAAGCAGCTCTTTATATGTAGCACATATGCATTAGGCCCAATCCTATGTTTAATGACATCTCTACTATTTGATGATGGACGAGTATGATCATTCCAAAATGTAGTGATCAGGTTCCTAACTCCATCTTCAATCCTGTCAGAACAAGGAGCTCTACACATTATTGCCCAATTGCCTTCCAATGTACTATCATCCAAATTCAATCTCCTTTTCACATAATGTGATACTGTCTTCCTACTGTATCCAATCTCAGATGAAAGTGAGGAGATTTGTCTTTTTTGGGACATGTTTTTATTTGTAATAGATGTCAATATCACTCTTCTTGAAATGGCCTTATCCATAGATCTAGAGTATTTCCCAATTGAACCCAAACTAACCTTAACATTTTCAACAATATCTTTTTGTAAGTTGGAAAATTTCCTCTTTTTCAATGTTGTATCTACACCCAACAATTTTAATGGCTCTTTTAACTCATTATTAAGAAGTTGAATTGATAATAGTTGGGCCTTTTCAAGTGTATCAAGATTCTCAAACTCAATAATTATTTCCGTTGACTTTTTATTCATTCTCCTCCTATTAGTATGTGTAGGTTGTTTAGCATAATATCTCAATTTGTCCACATCCATTTCAATTAAATGATCCAAGTTTCTGTAAGTAATTTTTCTCTTTACACATTGAGCTAGATCCATATTCTCATTCATACCAGTAGAAGGAAACAATGTTGACCCTTCTCCAACTTCCTTTGCTTCCAATTGGGCTGCTCCTTGTCCAACATTTGCTTGAGCTTCTTCGTGTTGAGCACAAGCTACACATAGAGCAAAACAAAAAACATTTTAATCTAGATAGCATAAATTTAATTATATAATGTCTTAAAATCCAAAGAGAAAGAAAGATGGACTAAAAATCTTTACTTACCCTTAAGAAGTCTAATTATAGGAGGGAGATATATAGAGAGAACTAAAGATGTGATGCATGCATACCTGTTTGAGCTTGGTTTGACCCTTCTCCAACTTCTGCAGCTTGAGCTTCTACTTGAGCTTGTGCTTGACCTATATTTAAGAGAGTATGAGAGAAAGAGATAGAGAAACTAAACATATTTAATCACCTAAGAAGACTAAAATGATCTAGAGAGAGAAAGGTCCTAAAAATATTTAATTACCCTTAAGAAGACTAAAAGGAGAGAGATAGAGAGACAAGATGTGCATACTTGTTTGATCTTGGGTTGATCCTTCTCCAAATTTTGTAGCTTGAGCTTCTACTTGATCTTGTGCTTGACCTACAAAGAGAGTATGAGAGAAAGAGTCTTTAATAACCTTAAAGAAGACTAAAAGGAGATAGAGAGGGAGAGAGAGACTAGAAACTACTTGTTCACCTAAGAATACTAAAGGGGGAGAGAGAGAGAGAGAGAGAGAGAGAGTCTTAAGTGTTGGCATTGACAAAACCGGTTAATCCAAAGAACCGGTATATTAGCTGAGATTTGTCATTGATGTCTAACACTTACCAATGGAGTGGTGTATCTTAGTAGCAAAGGTGATGACTTGTAAACAACATGGAAGTAGCATAAGAGACAGATGATCAAGGTTTAATCAGCTCAAGGGAAGACAGACTAAGCTAACCAGTTTTTCACTCAAGAATATCAGTGTTGATGTCAGATCTTTAGGTTGGTCATTTTAATGATGATGAAGTAACAGAAGGTGACCTAGGAAAGAAGGCTTGATGTTGTATGCAAATTGGAACCTTGTTGGAAAACAAGTAAAGAGGCCTGATGGAATTAATGCAAACCAGCATCAAAGTATGAATCGGTAATGAAGAGTGTAGTGGTATACCAGTACACTAGTGAAGCAAAAGGAAGATAGGTGGGCACTGTAAATCTCAGAGCGGTGATCAGTTACACAGTTGCAATGGCAAAAGGTGAGTTGGTGAGATTTTAGCAACACCCAGCTAAAGGTTGGTGAAGTCAACTTCAGTTATCATGCAGTTAAGCCATGATTACTTGCAGATTTTCTGGTTCACATTTAAGAGATAAAACTTGACCCAGAAGTCACTATTTTTGGGGAATGCAATGGTAGAATTGGTTGAGTAGTTGGCGGAATTGTTGTAGGGCATGCAGAGCAAGAGCGGGTAGATTTAAATTTGACATCTACAAAAATCTATGATTGCATTGATTAAGGAAACACCCGAAGGTGACGACAGAGAATGTATAAATTATTATGAGGTCATTCAAAATATTTTTGATCGTAAAATTTGCAAAGTGCAAATCCTATGAGAGGCAATCTTAAGTGAAGAGTGAAGAGTGAGGAAGTGCTAAATGATTTAGTAGAGCAGACTGTGTGTGAAGTAGACTGGCAGAGTGTAGAGTTGAGGGTATGAGCAGAGGGCTGGTGTAGTGCAGAGAAGACACAACTAGTGGAGACAAAGAATGACTTTCATTGTGATCTGATCAAGCTATCAGTAATTATTCCAGCAGATCAACTTCCTATTTCTTTATAACCATAGCAACTCAAAATCCCTTAACCGGGTGGACTTTAACAGGTCCCTTTGTAAAATCCCTTAACTAAGTGACATCTTAATTGATGATCCTAAGTCCTTTAACCAGGCTACCTTTAACAGGGAAAAGGTAGTAACAAGCCTTAAATAAAATCCCTTAATCGGGTGGCACCTAACAGTGTCTTTGTAATATCCTAATAGGGATGGCTTCTCACCGGGCATACTCAGGAAGAGTGCAAATTTTGTGAGTTTCTACTCACACTATGGTTTTCTCTCATTTGGGTTTCCACGAGATAACTCTTGGTGTTACTATGTATCTTTTCATGCATGCATGTTCTTTTGCAATAACGGTTTGTAGTGATGAATATTAAGTTAGTGCAGACTTGAGTTAAAAGATTTAATTTTGAATAAATGGTAAAGTGTCGATTCACCCCCCCCCCTCTCAGCATCGGTTGAGACTAACAATTGGTATCAGAGCTTTGGTCCTTAGATTTAGAAGAGCTTAATAGCTTAAGGAAAGATCCAAGATGATGCGAAAGGAGGGTCCTAAGTTCTCTAAGGAGAATTACACCTTATGGTGTGGTAGAATGAAGCTCTACCTAAGAACCTTAGGAGAACAATATTGGAATCATGAAATCATAGAGTACAATGAACCTATAGGGGTTCTCATTGTAGATCAGATCAAAGAAAGGAAAGACAACACTGCTACTATGGATCTGTTGCTAGAACTCTATCTGATAATGAGTATGCTGAGGTTCAAGATCTAAAAATAGCCTATCAGATGTGGAATAAGTTGAAGACTATTTATGGAGGAGATCCTCATGTTCAAAAGGCTAAAGTGGATAGCTTGAGAGGAAAATTTGATCAGATGAGGATGCAAGAAGGAGAAAATATAGAACAATATAATAAAAGAATAAAGGATGAAGTAATTTCCATCAGAAGTGTTGGAGGAAATCTTGAAGAAGATGATGTGGTTAGAAAAATCTTGAGAACCTTGCTACCACAATATGCCATAAGGGTTTCTGCAATTCAGGAACTCAGATCCTTGGGAACAGTTAATGTTTCACTTGACTCACTGATAGGTAAGTTGACTGCCTTTGAACTGAGAAACTATGATAACAGTGTACAAATATTGATGATGCCTCCAAAGCTTCCATGATGCATGTACCAACAAGGAGAAGAAAAGAAACCGGAAATAGTTCTACTACAAGAACCGATCATTCTCATGAATGTGATAACTCGTTATCTGAAGAACATGAACAAGATGAAATTGAAGCTCTATTAGCAAGAAGGTTGCCAAGAGGAAAAGGAAAGTATAAAGATAAACTTCCCTTGAAGTGTTTCTCTTGCAATAGAATAGGTCATATTGCATACAAATGTTCTAACAATGATAGGAAGGACAATTTTAGAAGCTACAAAGACAAGAGCAAGAAGGAGTTCTATCTTGTAGAAGAAGGAGTTACCAAAGAAGAATCAGAAGGATCTAATGGAGATGGAATTGCATTTGTAGTGGTAAAGGAAGACAACACAAAGGAAGGTGATATGGCATTGATCTCTAGTTCAAACCGGTGTGGAGACTGGGTAATTGACAATGATTGCACTCACCACATGACCGATGACAGAAACAAATTCCTCAGCATGGAGGACTACAATGGAGGAACAGTGAGATTCGGCAATGATGCTCCTTGTGTAGTAAAAGGTAAGGGATCTATTACCCTAAATGACAAAACAAACTATGAAGATGTTTATCGGGTAGAAGGGCTAAAATATAATCTATTAAGTGTTTCACAACTTAACAATAAGGGTTACCAGTTAGAATTCAATGAAGGAATATGCAAAATAAATGACAAATCAGGAAGTTTGATCGCTACCGATAAATAATCTAGTGGTAATTTGTTTCACCTAGACACAACCATAGGTAGTTGTCTAATGGAAAAGGTAGAAGAGAGTTGGTTGTGGCACAAAAGATTGTGTCATATTAACTTTGATAGCATAGAAAAAGTTAGTAAGTTGATGTCTGTCAGAGGTATGCCTAATATTATGAAATATGAAAATTCTATGTGTAAAGAATGCCAACTAGGAAAGTTGACCGGGTCTAGTTTCGGCAAAAAATATTATTCATCTAAAAATGTGTTGGACCTAGTTCATACAGACTTGTGTGGTCCTATGAGGACCAAGATTTTCTATGGGGACTGATATTTCATATTGTTTGTAGATGACTTTTCAAGAATGGTGTGGGTTGTATTCTTGAAAGAAAAATTTGAAGCCTTTCACATGTTTAAGGTCTTCAAGGCTTGAGTAGAGAGAGGAACTGGTAAGAATCTAAAATGTTTGAGATCAGATAGAGGAGGAGAGTTCACCTCTCAAGAGTTCATGAAATGTTGTGAAGAATAGGGGATTATGAGACAGATGTTTGCACCTAGAACACCTTAGCAAAATAGGGTTGTTGAAAGAAGGAATAGAACACTGATTGATTGTGCGAGGACTATGATGATATAGAAGGATATTCCACGTATCTTCAGGAGAGAAGAAGTAAACACTGTTGTGTATACCTTGAACCGAATACAGATGAAGAAAGGGACAAACAAAACTCCCTATGAATTAATGGTGTGGATACTCACCCAATGTGAGCTATTTCAAACTATTTGGAAGCAGATGCTATATCAAGAGGGATGAGTACTCTAGAAATTTTGATCCCAAGAGTGATGAAGGAACCTTCTTAGGTTACTCCACAAAAAGTAAAGCATATCGGTGTTTGAACAAAAGGACTAGTAAGATTGTGGAGAGTGTCAATGTCAAATTGAATGAGACACTTTACCGATCTATGATTGGTAAGTTGCATTATGCAGTACACGGTAGATTGGATATAGCACAAGTTGTTGGCTTGGTTGCCAGATTTGCTACAAACCTGAAAGAGACTCATATGGTGTCAGTCAAGAGAATATTTAGATACCTTAAGGGTCTGATGAGTATGGTCTTTGGTATCCACATAAGGGAGATTTCAGCTTAAATATCTTCACCGGTGTAGATTGGGCAGAGAACATTGATGACAGAAAGAGCACTAGTAGAGGTGCATTCTTTCTTGGAGATAGGATTGTATCATGGACAAGAAAGAAAAAAAATTGTATCTCTTAATCTACAACTAAGGTTGAGTATGTGGTTGTTGCAATCAATTGTACACAGATAGTATGGATCAAGCAATTATTGGAAGGTATCCAAGAAAAGGTGACTGAACCTATGGTGATTCACTGTGACAACATCGGTGCTATAGACATATCCAAGAATCTGATGATGTATTCCAAGACAAAGCATATAGCTATCAAATATCCCTACCTCAGGGAATGCGTTCAAGACAAGGAAGTGAGGTTGGAGTATATACCAACAAAAGAACATGTGGTTGATATCTTCACCATGCCACTATAGAAGGGCGCCTTTGAATACCTCATAGGTAAGCTAGGGGTGATGCCCCTGCCTGCATTAAAGTAAGTAAAAAGAGCTCTATATCAATCTGGTATGATTTATTTATGAAAAATCTCTAAGACTAGATTGATAAGTGTGGACTACTCTAGTTAGGGGGAGCAGTCTTGTAAGTATACTGGAATACATCTTTGGCATTTTTGTCAAAGGGGGAGATATGATTATAGTGTTTGAGTAGCATTGAGCTGAAGTTGTTGAAGTAGAGGGTTGCCTAAAGTAGTTTGTTGGAAACAAAGTATTACAGTGTTAAGGGGAGATATTCATTACTCAGAAAGAAAGATATGAAGAAAGTACATGTAGGAGCAACTGATAAGACACATTCTTAAGTGTTGCCATCAATGCTAAAGGGGGAGATTGTTGGCATTAACAAAATCGGTTAATCCAAAGAACTGGTATATTAGCTGAGATTTATCATTGATGTCTAACATTGATCGATGGAGTGGTACTGATGGAGTGGTGTATTTCAATAGCAAACGTGATGACCTATAAACAACATGCAAGCAACATAAGAGATAGATGATCAAGGTTTAATTAGATCAAAGGAAGACAAACTAAGCTAATCGGTCTGTCACTCAACAAGATCGGTGTTGAGGTCTGATCTTCAGGTTGGTCATTCTAATGATGATGAAGTCACAGAAGGTGACTTAGGCAAGAAGGCTTGAGGTTGTATGCGAACCAGAACCTCATTGGAAAATAGGAGAAGAGGCCTAATGGAAGCAATGTAAATTGGTATCAAAGGATGAACCGGTAATGAAGAGCGTAGTGGTATATCGATACACCAGTGAAGCAGAAGGAAGATAGGTGGGCACTGTAAATCTCAGAGTAGTGATTGGTTACACAATTGCAATGGAAAAAGGTGAGTTAGTGAGATTGTAGCAACACCCAACTAAAGGTTGGTGAAGTCAACTTTAGTTATCATGTAGTTAAGCCATGATTACTTGTGGATTTTTTGCTTGCATTTAAAAGAATAAACTTGACCCAGAAGTCACTATTTTGGGGGAATGCAGTGGCAGAATTGGTTGAGTAGTTGGCAGAATTGTTGCAGGGTGTGTAGAGCAAGAGTGGGTAGATTTGAATTCGAAATCTACAAAAATCTATGATTGCATTGATTAAGGAAACACCCGAAGGTGATGACAGAGAATGTATAAAGTATTTTGAGGTTATTCAAAATATTTTTGATCGTAAAATTTGCAAAGTGCAAATCCTGTGAGAGGTGATCTGAAGTGAAGAGTGAAGAGTGAGGATGTGCTAAATGATTTAGCAGAGCAGAGTGTGTGTGAAGTAGACTGGTAGAGTGCAAAGTCAAGGGTATGAGCAGAGGACCGGTGTAGTGCAGAGCAGACACAACCAGTGGAGATAGAGAATCATTTTCATGTGATCTGATCAAGCTATCAATAGCTATTCCAGCAGATCAACTTCATGTTGCTTTCTAACCATAGCAACTCAAAATCCCTTAATCGGGTGGACTTTAACAGGTCCCTTTGTAAAATCCCTTAACTGGGTGACATATTAATTGATGATCCTGAGTCCTTTAGCCAGGCTACCTTTAACAAGGTAAAGTCACTAACAAGCCTTAAATAAAATCCCTTAACCGGGTGGCACCAAATAGTGTCTTTGTAATCTCCTAACAGGGATGGATCCTCACCAGGCGTACTTAGGAAGAGTGCAAATTTTGTGAGTTTCTACTCATAACGTGTTTTTCTCCCATTTGGGTTTCTATTAGATAACTTTTTGTGTTACTGTGTGTCTTTTCATGCATGCATGTTCTTCTACAATAGCTGTTTGTAGTGATGGATATTAAGTTAGTGCAGACTTGAGTTAAAAGTTTTAATTTTGTAAAAATGGTAAATTGTTGATTCACCCCTCCCCTCTCAGCACGGGTTGGGATTAACATTAAGCGGAGATATTATTTATGTACAAAGGTGATTAGGGAGAGAAAGAGAGAAAGATCCTAAAATTTTGAAATCACATGAGACTTGAAATGAGAGAGAGAGAGAGAGAGAGAGAGAGAGAGAGAGAGAGAGAGAGAGAGAGAGAGAGAGAGACAACTAACTACTCAAGTTCACCTAAGAAGACTAGAGACAGAGAGAGAGTCCTAAGGGGAGAGATTATTTAAGTTCAAAGCTGATTAGGGAGAGAAAGAGATAAAGATCCTTAAATTCTTTAATCACATAAGACTTGAAAAAAAGGGGAGAGAGAGAGAGAGAGAGTCTTAAGGGGAGAGACTAAAACTACTTGTTCACCTAAGAAGACTAGAGAGAGAGAGAGTCTTAAGGGGAGAGACTAGAAACTACTCAAGTTCGCCTACAAAGACTAAAGGGAGAGAGAGAGAGAGAGAGAGAGAGAGAGAGAGAGAGAGAGAGAGAGAGAGAGAGAGAGAGAGTCTCTTAAGGGGAGAGATTACTCTTAAGGGGAGAGATTATTTAAGTACAAAGGTGATTAGGGAGAGAAAGAGAGAAAGATCCTAAAATTCTTTAATCACATAAGACATGAAAAAGAGGGGGGGGAGAGAGAGAGAGAGAGAGAGAGAGAGAGAGTCTTAAGGGGAGAGATTATTTAAGGACAAAGGTGATTAGGGAGAGAAAGAGAGAAAGATCCTCAAATCTTTTAATCACATAAGACATGTGTAGCATCATAAAATTAAGCCCCTGTCCCTACTCCGCTCATATTTTCCTTCTTGATACTTGGAGTTACTTAGTGAACTTGGTTTTTCTTTGTAATTTTTGGTATCCTTGCTTTTCATGACTCATAGTGAGGGGAACCTTGCTATTTGTATTCATGGTTATCTCCCTCTTGAACTTCCCTTTTACTTTGTCAATCAAATTCGTCAGATCCTTAGTTCACTGGGGGCTTGGTGTATCTTACCTCCTTGACATGGTGAAAGTCTTTTGATCTTGTTTCCTTGTACTTTACCAGTAGTATTGGCATACGCTTATACTCCTGCTAAAGTGGGGGCTAAATGTAGCGTCATAAAATTGCAACCTTGCAATTTTCGACCACATTTGGGTCTTCGCATTGGTGGATGAATCCCTAAGCTTGATTGGAGACCCGAGACATGATCAAAACACCTAAAACTTGCACCCTGCACTGCTTTTTGTCACTGCCTGTCCTAAATTAGGGCAGGACGAGGGCGTGGCACCCTTGTCCCTATCCTAAATTAGGGTAGGACGGGGGTGTGGTGCCCCTGTCCCTACTCTATTTTGGGCCTCCCTTGACCTAATCCTGCATTGGGCTTGTCAATTGTGAGCGGGAAAAAGTTTTCCTATGTCAGCCTAAGACGGAAAATCAGTTAAAAACCCCTAATTGGTAAGTATATAAGGAGAATTTCCCCTCCTATTTGCATAAGTTCAATAAGTTCAATAAGCGAAATCAAGCATAAGTGATCATAAGGCAAAATTACAAAGCAACATTATCATTAAGCATTCAAGAATCTCTTCAAGAATTAAGCATTTCAAGTCTCCTTTCAAGGCTAAGTGTTGCATTCAATTCAAGTATTCAACCATTGAAGAGGAGATCTCTACCAGCATTCAAGACATTCTATTCCATATATCCTTTCAATCAATTCTATCAACATTTCAATTGCATCCTCTCTTGAGATGGATTTTACTTTAGATATTTCCTTTCACTTACTTGCAAGTATTTTTCATCACTTGGTTAATTCTGAAACAGAGTTTGACCTGAAGGCAAACCCTCAATCCCAACAACATTTCCTCTCTTTTCTGTGTATAGGTTGCGGGTGCGCAACTGTAATTGCAGGTTTAGGCTTCATTTTTCAGAGACAGCAAAACCCTTTTTGGTGCACGGATTTTTTGGAGGACCAAGTACACTTTCAACCCGGTCCTGATAAATTTTTCTCAAATTTGCAGGGGAGCTTCATCTTGATATCTTACTACTAATTCCAGGTGCACAGCTTCATCCCGCATCTCTATCTCAAGATATAATCGTTTCTTTGTCATCTTCATACTTAGTCTCAATTCGCTTGATTCAACTTGTCTATTTTAAAAGAGGGTTACTTTACTTTCCAAATTCATTGTCAATTCCCTACAATTCATTTAGAATTTGATCTCTTTCCATTGGGATTGGATCTAGTGAATTCAACCCCCCTCTTTTAAATGTAATGTGCATGAGAAGTTGAAGGGAATCCTTTGTGAAACTTTCACTCCTTTCTTGATGAGGGTAAAGATTTCCACTTGATCTCCTCTCATCACTTTTCACCCCATTACATTTTAGTGAACCCGACATCTTGAATGCTTTACATTAAAAATTATTGCATATTTTCATTTACAAGTATAATTTTCTTGCAAAACTTAGTGGTTAATTCATTCAAAACCCTAGTTGTTAAAATTGAAATTGAACTTGTCTTTTGCAAAAATTTCTATCTATTGTTTTAGATCTAAAAATTGCATTGCTTATCAAATTTAATTCTTTCATTGTCTTGTTCAATTTGCATATCAAATTTACAAAATTAAGTCGTTAATTGTCGAAACCCTAATTTTCAAAAATCAACTTGAATTTGTGCAAAAATTGAATTTACATTTAATTTTCAAATTTAGGACTATTTTCAGACTTGTCTTCTTGCCTAAAATTCAAATTTTCAATTTCCCTCCTTTTTCCAAAATTCAAAATTTCAAAATTCAGTGGTTAGGCCCTAAAACCCTAATTTTCAAATTTACTTGGATTTTGTGCAAATTTCAATCAATTCCAGTTTTCTAAATATTATTCAAGGTGGCCCTATCCATTAGGTTTGATGTTTTTCAAATTTGCAATTCAAATTCTTATATTTTTTCAAAACCCTAATAGGGTCCTATTTTGACATTCAAACCTTAATTTCGCCTATCTAAAGTTCGTAAAATTAACCAATTTTTTGGAGTTAGCTCTAAAATCATCATAGCTTTCATCCCTAAATTTTTTTTTAAAAGTTGGGCAGACCAAGTACACTTTCAACCTGGTCCTCGGCTTTTTTCCCAAAATTTCGAGAGAGTGCTATGACTGTATTTAATTGCTTAAATCCATAAAATTAGCTTATTTTGCCGAATTTTGATACCTCTAAAATAAAAAATACTTCCCAATTTCAACATCACAACCTTCAAGAAAACATTTAAATTAGGTGGTTAATTATAATCTGCCCTGATTTTAAAATCTTAGTTTTGTCAATTTTAATTTTGAAATTAGTGGTATCCCATTGTCCCTAATTTTAAAATTCTAATTTATTTTTATTCATCAAATTTTCCTTAAAAATTGTGTCATTTATTCTTTCCACAAAGTTCAAATTGTCTAATCATAATTTTCTTAGATTTTTGCATTATTCAATTTTGCAAACTTTGTTCCCCAACATTCAAAATTCAAATTTCAAATTTTCCCTCCAGTGCATGATTTTTACAACTATTAGTCCTACCTATACTATCCCCGTTAGAAGAAGCATTAGAATTAAGGCTTCCCAAGGTTTAATTCCCGAAGAGATGGAGCCTTATTTGGGTGACTTCTACAATGAGGATATGGCTAATTCTTCTCATCCTAATAACATCCCTATCTACCCAATTGATGATTCCAATGATGAAGAAGAAGCTTTGACTAGAGTTTCCATAGATCAAATTTCAAAATAGGACAATCAATTTGACAATTTCCAATAATGGATGTCCCAAGAATATCCTAATAGTGAAGCTCTTCCATTAATTGAAGGTCTAAAATACATGATTCAATGGAATTGATATATTGCATGGTATTTCTCATATTGTTAATTCTAATGTCATGCCTATAAAGAGTTGTGTTGAGAACTTAGGTTATTCATAACCTTATACACAAATCAATCATTCTATTCTTTTGACCACTTCAATGACTAGTATTCCTACTTTCACTTCAAACATCATGGCTACATCAACTCAAAATGTCATACCTGCAACCATTAGTCATGGGGGAAATCCCTCTTCCTCAATCAATCCTCCATCTTTATCTATGCCTTCAATGAGTACTCATATTGTCTCTCAACCAATCAATATGACACAACAGGGCAATTCATCCAATCATTTTATTCCTCCTTTTATTGTCTCATTTCTTACTCAATCATCACCCATGCCTAATTACCATAGTGTTCCACCACCCTCTTCTCAATCAATGCCTTCTTTCAACAACATCACACTACCTTCTCAATCAAACATGTCTAACATAAATTCTTCAACCAAAGCAACCATTAATAGCCTTGCCCAAACTGTATCATCATTGCAACAACAAATTGCTTCTATGAGTCAATCCAAGTTTAGTGTGCCCACATTTGATGTTGTGAGCCCACTCTCTCTTGTTTTTGTTAGAGTTGTACCTCCTAAACATGTTGAATTCCCTCAATTGGAATTCTATAATTGAAAAGTTGATCCCTTAACACATGTCAAAACATTCCAAACTTTGTGTACTGACTTTGCTTATGATCAAAGATTGCTTGCCAAATTGTTTACTAGAACACTACGAGGATAAGGCTTTACAATGGTATTTCTCTTTGACTTCCTATTCTATTACTTCTTTTCAACAATTATCAAATGATTTTATTCAATAATTTTAAAATAACATAGGTCCTAATATCACTTTGACTGATTTAATGCATTGTAAACAAGGTGTTAAAGAAAAAGTGGCTGATTTTATTGGTATATATAAGCATTTGTGTTCTCAAATTTCTTTTCTAGTGCCTGATAATGATATTCAAAGAATTTTTGTTTCTATTTTGCAAAAATACATTAGGGAAATACTTCTCCTTTCTAAGTTTACTTCCTTTCTACAATTGTGTGCAACACTTCACAATTATCAATTGACTATGAGTCAACTTGAGCAATATACTCCTATGGCTCCGAGTGATAAGGGTAAGAGTGCTCAACAACCATTTACAAAGTTCAAACCAAACAAAGGATTCATCAAATTCAATGACACCATCAACAACAACAATGTGAATGCTACAACAAGTGCGCCTCCTATTTCTAAATTTTTCAAAATAGAAAGACAATTCACTCCTTTGAATGAATCTTTGCATAGCATCATGTATCAATTATTACAAAGAAATGTTATCAAAATTCCTCCAATAAAACCACTTGGCCTTTCTAAGGCATCCTCACCTTACTTTGATAATAATTCTTTCTGTCAATTTCATCATCAACCTAGTCATGATATTGAGAAATGTTTTGCATTAAAAAGTAATATTCAAGACCTGGTTGATAATAATAATATATTAGTGGCACGTGTGAACAATAAGGGAAACAAATCACTGGCTCCTCTTAATCAAAATCTTAAGGTTTTCACTGATCCTTTACCCTCTCATACCTCTAATGTGATTGAGATTGAACATACCTCTTTCTCTCCCTCTGATTTCACTACCATGGCTCCAAATTTGGTGAATATGGTAGAGACACAAGAAACACCTAAGAATACATGTATCGCATTTGACCCTAGTGAGACCATTAGAGCACCTGATGGCCCTTTATACATAGTTGTGAAGATCCAAGACAAACCTTGTCGTGTTTTTCTTATTGATCCCTCTTGCATGGTTAATGTCATCACTGAAGAATATCTTTATACTTTACATTTGCATAATCCAATCTATTATGACACTAATGTGGTTGTTAAATTATTTGATGGATTTTCTTGTCCTACTATTGGTTCTATCACACTCCCTATTGAGGTTCACACTAAATTTGTAGATGTCAACTTTGTTATCATTCCTTCATCTGAACAATTCCATGTGAAGTTAGGCTATCCTTTTCTATCTTCCATGAAGGCTATTGCTTCTCCAATCCATAAGTGTTTGAAATTTCCCCACGATGGATAAATGATAACTATTAACCATAGCTTATTTCGACCAACTGAAAGAAGTGATGATCTCTTTCAATCCTATCAAAAATTGAAGAAAGATATGATCTTATCCTTAAGCCAATCTATAACTCCAACACTTGATATTCCCATCATTCTTGAAGATGAAGTTCTTCCCCTAATGGATAGAACTAATCTTCCTCCTAAGGAAGATTCCCAACATATTCTTGTGGATGAAACTATGCCTTCTCCTAAGAAGAACAATAAAATTCTTCCTAAGGTTAGACCTGTACCTCCTCCTCATGATGGACCTGGTCTCCTTCCTACACTGAACATTCCTTCTTTATATGGTGCAGTTTCACCTCCTTTCTCTTATAAAGAGAAGAGGTCTACCTCTCCTCTTGTTCAACCTAAAATACCTCAACCCAACCATCCAACTTAAAGATAAAAGCATTCCTCCTTCAACAAATATTCCTCCATCTTCTCAGCCTTTCACTAAGACTCGACGGAATCATTGTGCGAGAGAACGCCGATGAAAACTTCATGCTCGAGCTCGTTAAGCTATTCCTCAAACTATTCAATCTCCTAAAACACCAACAGTTGACATGATTTCCTTTTCTCCTAAGCAAGATGTTGAACCTAAATCTCCAAATCATAAGTTGCAAAAAACATGTGATAGTTTACTTCTATTCATGTTAGAGATCATCTTTCTATAAATCTTGATGAAGAAATAGGTGAAAATGTTATTCATGATGGCAATACAGCTCCTAATGCTTCTGATAGTGAACATGAATATGTTGATGTTGACAAACATTTATCTGCAGAATTTTCAAAAGCCTTAATCCCAACTCCTTGAATCGAACAAAGTGACTTAGCACATGAGCATAGTCCTTGTTTGGATCTTGTGATAGCTCCATCTTTTGTGCTCAATGTCGCTCTTTGGCATGTTTATCACCTTCCCGAAATAGTGATCAGTAAGATCAGGAGGTGGATGTTGTGCTAGACTAGCTACATTAGCATTATAGATCCTCTACCTCCCTCTCTTTTCTTTTTGTTTTATGACTATTCTCATATTTGTATCCCTATTCTTCTATTTGTTGTCCCCAGTGATGTCTACTTGAGGATGATACAAATAATTGAGATCTCTTTTGGTCTCTTTCATGTTGACTGAAAAGACACATGTGTTCCCTTTCTTCCAAGGTGGTTTCCTTTCTTTAGGGAATGAGGACTATTGTATGCATATATACATGATATACATGAGTTATCATATAGCATACTAACCTCGAGGGAAGTGAAACCACCTCGTGCTTTGTGTTTTTTGTTCATTATCCTTGGGTTTATTCCTCAATTGAGGGATAAATCCTTGTGATAATGTGCTCCCTCTCTTTCTCTCTCTTAGGTGTATCCTACCTTAAAGCAATTGCTCCCGATAAGGCGTGCACGATCACTTTAACATGGTGGCATACACTCTGCTCATATTTTCCTTCTTGATACTTGGAGTTACTTAGTGGACTTGGCTTTGTTTTTTAATTTTTGGTATCCTTGCTTTTCATGACTCATAGTGAGGGGAATCTTGCTATTTGTAGTCATGGTTCTCTCCCTCTTGGTCTTCCCTTTTACTTTGTCAATCGAAGTCGTATGATCCTTAGTCCACTGGGAGCTTGGTGTATCTTGCCTCCTTGACGTGGTCAAAGTCTTTCAATCTTGTTTCCTTGTACTTTACCGATATTATTGGCGTACACTTATACTCCCACTAAAGTGGGGGCTAAATGTAGCATCATAAAATTGCGACCTTGCAATTTTCGATCATATTTGGGTCTTTGTATTGGTGGATGAATCCCTAAGCTTGATTGGAGACCCGAGACATGCTCAAAACACCTAAAACTTACAACCCGCACTACTTTTTGTCACTACCTATCCTAAATTAGGGCAAGATAGGGGGCATGGCACCCCTTTCCTCCTAGGACAGGGGTGTGGTGCCCCTGTCCCTGCCCTATTTTGGGCCTCCCTTGACCCAATCCTACATTGGGGTTGTCAATTGTGAGTTGGAAATTTTTTTCCTATGTCGGCCTAAGACAAAAAAATCAGTTAAAAACCCCTAATTTGCAAGTATATAAGGATCATTTCCCCTCCTATTTGCATAAGTTCAATAAGCAAAATCAAGCATAAACAATCATAAGGTGAAATTACAAAGCGACATTTTCATCAAGCATTCAAGCATCCCTTCAAGCATTGAGCATTTCAAGTCTCCTTTCAAGGCTAGGTGTTGCATTCAAGTCAAGGATTCAACCATTGAAGAGGAAATCTCTACCAGCATTCAAGACATTATATTCCATATATCTTTTCAATCAATTATATCAAAATTTCAATTGCATCCTCTCTTGAGGTGGATTTTACTTTAGACATTTCCTTTCACTTACTTGCAAGTATTTTTCATCACTTGGTTAATTCCAAAATGGGGTTTGACCTAAAGGAAAAACCCCAATCCCAACAACATTTCCTCTCTTTTATATGTGTAGGTTGCGGGTGTGCAGCTGTAATTGCAGATTTAGGCTTCATTTTCAAAGATGAAATACCCTTTTCGGCACGCGGATTTTTCAAAGGACCAAGTACACTTTCAACCCGATCTTGAAAAATTTTGCTCAAATTTATAGAGGAGCTTCATCTCGACATCTTACCACTAATTCCAGGTGCACAACTTCATCCCGCATCTCTATCTCAAGATATAATCATTTCTTTGTCATCTTCATACTTAGTCTCAAATTTCAATTCGCTTGATTCAACTTGTCTATTTTAAAAGAGGGTTCACGGATTTTTTAGAGGACCAAGTACACTTTCAACCCGATCTTGACAAATTTTGCTCAAATTTATAGAGGAGCTTCATCTCGACATCTTACCGCTAATTCCAGGTGCACAACTTCATCCCGCATCTCTATCTCAAGATATAATCATTTCTTTGTCATCTTCATACTTGTCTCAAATTTCAATTCGCTTGATTCAACTTGTCTATTTTAAAAGAGGGTTACTTTACTTTCTAAATTCATTGTCAATTCCTTACAATTCACTTAGCATTCGATCTCTTTCCATTGGGATTGGATCTAGTGAACTCAACCCCCCTCTTTTAAATGTAATGTGCATGAGAAGTTGAATGGAATCCTTTGTGAAACTTTTACTCCTTTCTTGAGGAGGGTAAATCATTCCACTTGATCTCCTCTCATCACTTTTCACCCCATTACAACTTGAAAAAAAAGGGGAGAGAGAGAGTGTGTAAGAGTGAGAGAAAGAGAGATAGTCTTAAGGGTGGAGAGAGAGAGTCTTAAGGGGAGAGACAAGAAACTTATCAAGTTCACCTAAGAATACTAGAGAGAGAGAGAGAGAGAGAGAGATTCTTAAGGGGAGAGATTATTTAAGTTCATAGTTGATTAGGGAGAGAAAGAGAGAAATATCATAAATATTTAATCACATAAGACTTGAAAAAAGGGGGGGGGAGAGAGAGAGAGAGAGGGAGAGTCTTAAGGGGAGAGAGTAAAACTACTTTTTCACCTAAGAAGATGAGAGAGAGAGAGAGAGGGGGGGGGAGATTATTTAAGTACAAAGGTGATTAGGAAGAGAAAGATCCTAAAATTCTTTAATCACATAAGACTTGAAAAAAAGGGGGGAGAGAGAGAGAGAGGGAGAGTTGTAAGGAGAGAGACTAAAACTACTTGTTCACCTAAGAAGACTAGAGACAGAGAGAGAGAGAGAGAGAGAGAGAGTCTTAAGGGGAGAGATTATTTAAGTACAAAGGTGATTAGGGGGAGAAAGAGAGAAAGATCTTAAAATTCTTTAATCACATAATACTTGAAACTACTTGTTCACCTAAGAAAACTAAAGTATGTGATATAGAGAGAGAGATCCTAAAATTCTTTAATCACATAAGACTTGAATAAAAGGGGAGAGAGAGAGAGAGAGAAATAAACTTTTAAATCACCTAAGAAGACTATAAAGATATATATATATATAGAGAGAGAGAGAGAGAGAGAGAGATCTAGTCTTAAGTAAGGGGATAGATCCTAAAATTCTTCAATCACATAAGACTTGAATAAAAGGGTAGAGAGAGAGAGAAAATAAAATAAAATAAAATCACCTAAGAAGACTATAGAGAGAGAGAGAGAGAAAATTAAATTAAATTAAATCACCTAAGAAGACTATAGAGAGAGAGATATATATAGCCTTAAGTAAGGGGATAGATCCTAAAATTCTTTAATCACATATAAGACTTGAATAAAATGGGAGAGAGAGAGAGAGAGGGAGAGAAATAGATCCTAGAAGTCTTTAATAGCCTTTAATAAGAGTAAAAGGAGAGAGAGAGAGAGAGAGAGAGAGAGAGAGAGAGAGAGAGAGAGAGAGAGAGATCTAGTCTTAAGTAAGGGGATAGATCCTAAAATTCTTTAATCACTATGAAGAGAGAGAGAGAGAGAGAGAGAGATCTAGTCTTAAGTAAGGGGATAGATCCTCTAATTATTTAATCACTATGAAGACTTGAATAAAAAGGGAGAGAGAGAGAGAGAGAGAGAGAGAGAGAGATAAATAGATCCTAGAAGTCTTTAATAGCCTTTAAGAAGACTAAAAGGATAGAGAGAGAGAGAGAGAGATAAATAGATCCTAGAAGTCTTTAATAGCCTTTAAGAAGACTAAAAGGACAGAGAGAGAAAGATTATTAAGGGGAGAGATTATTTAAGTACAAAGGTGATTAGGGAGATACATAGAGAAAGATCCTAAAATTATTTAATCGCATAAGACTTGAAAAAAATGGGAGAGAGAGAGATAGTCTTAAGGGGAGAGACTAAAACTACTTGTTCACCTAAGAAGACTAGAGAGAGAGAGAGAGAGAGAGAGAGTCTTAAGGGGAGAGATTATTTAAACTTACTAAGGTGATTAGGGAGATAAAGAGAGAGAAAAATCCTAAAATTCTTTAATCACATAAGACTTGAATAAAAGGGAGAGAGAGAGAGAGAGAGAGAGAGAGAGAGTCTTAAGGTGAGAGACTAGAAACTACTTGTTCACCTAAGAAGACTAAAGAGAGAGAGAGAGAGAAAGAGACAAATATCCTAAAATTCTTTAATCACATACTTGACTTGAATAAAAGGAGAGAGAGAGAGAGAAAGATAAGTAAACTTTTAAATCACCTAAGAATAATAGATATATAGATATATATATATATATATATAGAGAGAGAGAGAGAGAGAGCTTAGGTGATTAAGGAGAGAAAGAGAGAAAGATCCTAAAATTATTTAACCATATAAGACTTGAATAAAAAGGGAGAGAGAGAAATAGATCCTATAAGTCTTTAATAACATTTAAGAAAACTAAAAGGAAGGAGAGAGAGAGAGAGAGAGAGAGAGTCTTAAATAAGGGGATCTATACTAGGAAACAACTAGAGAGTAGGAGAGTAAGAGAGAGATCCTAAAATATCTTTAATCACATGAGACTTGAATAAAAGGGGGGAGAGAGACAGAGATCCTTTAACAACCTTTGAGAAGACTAAAAGGAGAGAGAGAGAGAGAGAGAGAGAGAGAGAGAGAGACTAAATGGATCAAGAGAGAGAGAGAGAGTCTTAAGGGGAGGGACTAAAACAATAACAATTTCATATTTAATAATCTAAAAAGACTAAATAGAGAGAAAAAGAGAGAATCTTAAAGGGAGAGAGATACTAAAAATATTTAATAATCACCTAAGAAAACTAAAAGGGAGGGAGAGAGAGAGAAAGAGAGAGAAAGTAATTTTTTTTTAATTTCATTAATTTAAGTGGGTTGGTGAATTGTAAATTGTAAAGATGCATACCTCTTTTCTTCATATGATATCTTGCCAATTCTCATTCACGACATTTTTGTTCCATTTCCAGTGAATACTTTCGCACGGCCTTATTTACCCTTGTCCTTTTATTTTCCATCTCCCTCCTTTCAAAAAATGCCTTTTGAAAATTCCACAACAAGAAAATTCACTTTAAAATTCCTTCTTTGTGAAAAATGCAAATTAATCTTCAAATTTGATATGTTAAAAATGAAAAAAAAAAAAGCATCTATATTTATATGAAATTGTTTATAACAAAAAATAAAATAAAATTGGCCGATAGGGGTTTCTATCGAACGTCGACAGTTAAAAAGGCCACGTTTGATAGAAAGTGGTAGTTATTACAAAATTTGTGTCGAGGGGGGTTCGATAGAAAGGGGGTTTGATCAAACCCCTTTCGATAGAACATATGTTCTATTGAAAGTGCTTGGTTTTGGACTCCCCCCAAACCTCTCATGGTTTCTACAGATTTTTGACCTTCGAAGCTCAAATTGGGGGCTCAAATGGACGAAATTGGACAAACCCAAATGCATGATAGTAGTACTCGAAGCAAGCTTTCTAATGACTATTATTTTAATATATAAAGAGTTTATTATGATTTTTTTTTTTAGATTAACTAAACATAGGTTTCATACCAAACATCAACTTCCGAGTTCAAAGGTTATGGAAAAATAGTAAAAAAGTGAAAAAAATTCTGAAAAATATATGTGCACTAGGTATTGAAGTCCTCTTTCCAACAAAAAAAATTGAATTTGGATACATACACAACAAGTTATGATCAACCAAATGAACATATGTCAAAATTACAGTTAACTTGACTTCAAAACTTAATAAAATATGAAATATTAAAGATAATGTTATGAAACCAATTGGAAACATTAGATATGGATGTACTAAATTCGAAAGAATCACATTCATATCTATTTTAGAAAAAAAATTATGCCATACCAAATGAGTATCACTCTTTAAAAATGTTGTTTTTTGTAAAAAAAACTAGTTTTCGAGGGAGATAGAAGAATGAAAATAAATTGATTCAAAAAAATATATTTAGAATCTAAACGCAAAATGTCACAAATCACTAGTTCACATCATCTACAAATTCCTTATGGTTTAGCAGTAATAAGTGTCTGAATGTGAGGTTTTTTCTGAAAATGAAAATTGAAGTGTCAAAGTTAGCAAAAAAGTGTAACCCACTATTGTGGGTTCACCAAATCTTATTATTCCACCATCATACCTTTCCACGCTCACAAATTTTCTTTTGTCACCAGTCATATGATGTGAACAACCACTGTCAATCACCCATTCATCTTTCTCTTCAACCTTCGCAACTAAAGCTTTCTCTTCAATAGTGTAGCTAGTGGAATAAACGGGTACATATCTATCTTCTTTAATAGAAATAAACACAACTTCATCTCCTTTTGATTCTTCATCTGTAACACCTTCATTAGCAGCATAATAACACTAATTCCTAGACTTCTAGTTAGGCTTGTAAGGCTTATCATACTTCTCATACTTTTCATATCTATCATTTCTATCATACTTACCAAGCTTGTCATGTCTGTCATACTTAGTCATTCTCTCTGAGCGTCTAGAAGCAAAATGTCCTATCTTATTACAAGAGAAACATTTCAAAGGCAACTTTCCATCATACTAACCAGGTCCTTTAGGCAATCTTTGGGCAATCGATGCTTCTAGCTCATCTAGCTCTCTTTCTTGCTCTTCCATCTCTCTTCTCTCTCTTTCATATCAAGATATTCTGCACTCATCTGGATCATATTTCTTCTTACTGAATGCAGATGTGGATGCTCTAAATGTTGTCTCAGACTTTCCCCATGTGATTCTCCAAATTTTCTCATCTCAAATGCAACAATCTTTCCAACCAGCATATCTCTTGTCACTATAGTCACACTCTGGATCTCATCAATACCAGCAACCTTATGTTTGTAGGCAGGAGGCAAATATCTTAGCACCTGAGCAATAATTTCATCTTCCTCAATGGTTCCACTAGCACATATGATACCTAGGACAAAGTCATTCACCTTAGCCATGAAAGAGTGTATGTTATCATCATCTCCCATCTTCAACGTCTCATATTTTCCTTTCAAACTTTGCAACTTAGCAACTTTAACCTATTTATCACCTTCATATAGGATCTCAAGCTTCTCCCATATTTCATGTGTGGTCGAACGTCCCATTACATTTTTCATCTCAGAATCAGTCAGGGCACCAAGCAATACTTGATATTTCTGATACTTAATATAAGTACAGATCCAATAGCCAACAAGATGAGAGGGGGGGGGGGTGAATCATACAAACTTAATCATCCATAAAACATCATATTCAACCTTGGTAACATATATCAATCATATAATCAAAAACTGTCAAACATGCAAACTCAAAAGCATATGAACAATATAAACCTCATAACACCAAATTTAACGTGGAAACCCAAATAGGGAAAAACCACTATGGGATTTTGGACCCACTAAGAAATATACTCTTCTAGAGTATGCTCGGTTAAAAGCAAATCTTGTTAAAGATTACAAAATAAATTGCTAGATGTGACCCGGTTAAGGGATTTCCCTCAGATCTGTTAGGATCTTCACTTTGTTAGAAGTGACCTTGTCAAAGGATTTCAAACACTCTATCAGAATGTCACCTTGTTAGAGGATTTACATATAAGACTATTAAGTCACTCGATTAAGAGATTTCCTGTCACTTTAATAAAATAACAGTAATACAATCTATCTGCAACTTCACATCTAAAATGCTAAAGCAGATTCCTATTTGTTCAATACAATCTAGACATAGAACTAATCTTGTCTATCTATTGGGCATCAATACTCTGTTATTCTAACAGGTCTTCAAGCTTTTGTGCTCGGTAATCACTATGTAGCATCCCTCTGCATACACTTGCCCGCATACATTGTTTATCAACAGTTCCTTAGTTATAAACAATCTTCTAATCGCTTAATCTCCTTGATCACATTTCCCATGATCAATCATAGCCATCAGATCTTCAATCTTGTCCCAGTTCATTGTATCTTTCGATCTGAAAACATTTTACCCCACCTCGAAACTTGTACATTCACCTTGGAACTTGTGTTAGGGTAATGTGGTTTAATCTGAGCTATAGATCTTCTTGCCAACTTTCCATTGCCTTAGATTCGTTAACAAACTTATTCTACAGTTTGCCAATCATTGATCCGCTCCAGCTCATCAGCATCTTTCATTAAATATCACATGTAAACATTTAATGCATTCTGTTATAGCTCGGTTACAACTCGGTGAATACTCAACTTTACTCGGTAGACATTCTGTCTTCATTAACTGACTACGATAACCTTAGGGTTTACCGACTAGGTTCCTTAGGGTTTACCGACTAGGTTCTTTGCTTGATAACATAGTATAGTATTAACCTTTATATTTTACAACATATGTATGATGTTAAAACAACCTAAAACATCAAGATCTCATCATTGTCTGACTCGGTAGAGTTTCCCATTGAATAACTTATCCCCTTATTCATCATATTCTTTCCTGTGTCTTTACCGACTTCTTTATAATCTTCATATAATATTTCTTAAGATATGGCAACATCATACTGAATTAGAAAATCAATTTCTTGACATCAATGACAAAATAATAATATCAAGACAATAAAACATCTTTAATCAGTTATGTCCATAATCATCAACAACCTTCTCAATATCCTTGTAATATTGCCAACAATCTCCCCCTTTGGCATTGATGGCAAAACCAATTGATTTGACCTTGAAAAATTCAGATTGCTATGATTCTGAAATGCTAAAATGCTCTCCCCCATACATCAGACTTCTCTTCTATTTTCAGTCTTTATTTCAATATGTAGTCTTTTCTCGGTTTTCTCCCCCTGGGGAGGTCTTCTCCTTCTTGGTCTTCTCCTTGGTCTTCTCCCCCTTTGACAACAATGCCAAAAAGAATAGAACTAACATATAATTTTTTTATGTAAGAAGTTATTTCCTACTATTGTGTATCAACTGAGTCTCGATCAGAGCATTTGTTTACACTTCCTATCCCCTGTATCATTTTCTGTATTATCCCAGTATTAATTTCAGTACACTTTCAGAAAAACTTTCTAAAGTGTATCACTCCAGCATCAGCTCCCTAAAAGATATTCAATAGAGTCATCGAAGTGATGCTTTCACCGAACTCGGTCAGTGAGTAAAAGATAGGGGTAGGACCCCTAACTTACTTCTGAGATATTCAAAAGTGTCCTTAGGTAGTGGCTTGGTGATTATATTAGCTATCTGCTCCTTTGTGTTAACATATTCCAACTCCACTTTGTTCTCTTGAGCTTCTTCTCTAAGATAATGATATTTGATAGATATGTTCTTTGTCTTAGAGTGCATAACAGGGTTCTTTAAAATATTAATGGCACTATTATTGTCACAGAATATAGTTACTGGCTCGGTAACTTTCTCATTTATACCTTCCAACAGTTGTTTGATCCATGCAATATTTGTACAATTCAGTGCTGTTGCAACATATTCAGCTTCGATTGTTGACTGAGAAATACATCCTTGTGTCTTGCTAAGCCAACTCACTAGTCTTTCTCCTAAGAAGAAAGCTCCTCCACTTGTGCTTTTTCTGTCATCAATGTTGTCTGCCTAATCAGCATCAGTATAAACTTTTAAATCAAAATCATTTCCTTTCTGATATACTAAGCCATAATCTTTAGTGCCTTTCAAGTATCTGAAAATTCTTTTGATTGTTGTCATGTGTATTTCCTTAGGATCTGCAGAGAATCTTGCAACAATACCTACTGCATGTGCTATATCTAGCCTGTTGTGAACAACATATTATAGTTTTCCAATCATGGATCGGTAGAGTGTCTCATCAACAGATGCAGATTCATCATTCTTTGATAGTTTGTAGTTGGTAGTCATAGGAGTACTTACTTGCTTTGAATCCTCCATTCCAAACTTCTTCAAGATTTCCTTTATGTATTTGGATTGAGTAATGAAAATCTCATTTTTCATTTGCAGTATCTGTAAGCCTATAAAATACTTTATCTCACCGATTAATGACATCTCAAATTCTTTGCTCATTTCATTTCCAAAGTTCTTGCATAGAGAGTCATTTCCAAAAAATATAATATTGTCAACAAATATGGCTGAGATTAGTATTCCATTTTCATCATTCTTCATGTACATGTTGCTGTTCTCACTTGTCCTTATAAAACCAATCTTAATCAAATAAGAGTGCAATCTTTCATACCATGCTCTAGGTTCTTGTTTCAGACCATATAAAGTTTTGTTCAATTTACATACCTGATCTTTATTATTGTCCTCAACAAATCCTTCAGGTTGTTCAATGAAAACTTCTTCTTCTAATATTCCATTCAGAAATACAGATTTGACATCCATTTGATATACCTTGAAGTTTTTGAAATCAGCATATGCCAACAATGTTCTAACTCCTTCAAGTCTAGCAACAGGTGCAAAAGTCTCACCATAATCAATTCCTTCATCTTGGGCATAACCTTTGCAAACCAATCTTGCTTTGTTCCGAATGACCTCACCTTTCTCATTTAGCTTGTTTCTGAAGATCCACTTTGTATCGATTACATTTTTGTCCTTCAGTCTTGGGACCAGTGTCCATGTGTCATTCTTCTTGATTTGATCAATCTCTTCAGTCATAGCATTTATCCAATCTTCACTATTAAATGCCTCTTTCACTATTCTTGGTTCAAATTTAGATATCAAACATGTGTTCTATCTCAATTTGTTCCTTGTCATCACTGGATCATCCTTATCTCCTATAATCTGACTTGGTGCATGGTGTCTTCTGACATATTTGGCTAATGCAGGCTCGGTAGGCTCTGTATGATCTTCTTCAGCACTCGGTAACTGGATATCTTCCTCATTTCCTTCAACGGTTATCTCGGTAGGACTTCTCGGTTGCACATAGACAAATTTATTATAGTCTTCAGGTTCTTTGGAATTCCTTTCATCAGTTCTTTCTGCAAATTCATCAATTTTCACATTTGCACTTTCTACTATTTTGTTAGATGATTTAATCAGACATTTAAATGCTTTGCTTCTAGAAGAATATCCTAGAAATGTTCCTTCTTCACTTTTCTGATCAAACTTGCCATTTCTATCATCTTTATGAACATAGCATTTACTTCCAAATATTTTAAAGTAACTTACATTAGGTTTCTTGCCATACCAGAATTCATAAGGTGTCTTCAAAGTACCTTTCTTTAATTGAACTCAGTTTAAGGTGTAAACAGTTGTGCTTATTGCTTCTCTCCAAAATGTTTGTGGAACCTACTTTTCAATCATTAGTGTTCTAGCACAATCCACAATAGATCTGTATCTTCTTTCAGCTATTCCATTCTGTTGTGGAGTTCTCGGTGCAGAGACTTATCTTTTAATACCATGATCATTACAAAATAGGTGGAACTCATCAGATGTGAACTCTCCTCCTCTATCTGATCTAAGACATTTCAGTTTTCTCCCTATTTCATTTTCAACTCTAGCCTTGTACCACTTAAACATTTGAAAAGGTTCTGATTTTTCTTTTAAAAACATTACTAACATTATCCTTGAATAGTCATCCACAAATAATATGAAATACTTATCACCATAATAACTTTGAACTTTCATAGGACCACAAAGATCAGTGTGCACAAGATCTAAAATTCCCTTACAAGTGTAGGACTTACTTGTAAAGTTGGATCTTGTCATCTTGCCCATCTGGCATCCTTGGCACATAGCATTCTTAGGTTTTTCAAGACTCGGTAGACCTCTTACTCTGTGCTTCTTACTTATTTTGATCAGATTATCAAAATTAAAATGACAAAACCTTTTATGCCATAACCAGGTATTGTCAATCTTTGCATACAAACACTTATTGTGAGTAGAGTCAAGGTGAAATGTATTACATTTTGTTTGTGTCCTGGTAGCAGCTAACTTTCCATTCTTTTCATGAACTTTGACAATTCCTTTCTGAAATTCTATTTGGTAACCTGTGTTGTTTAGTTGTGCTACACTCAACAAATTATATTTCAAACCTTCAACCCAATAAACATCATTGCATCTTTCTTTATCAAGAAGTGTTATGGATCCTATACCTTTTACCGGACATGGTGCATCATTACCAAATCTAACATAGCCTCCATCATAATCTTCTAACATAAGAAACTTGTGTTTATCTCCAGTCATATGATGTGAGCATCCACTATCTATAATCCAAGAATCATTAGTGTTTATGTGAGATATTAGGGCTTTTTCTTCATACCTTTCTTCATCTGATCCATCCTTGATAGCCACATAAACAACGTCCTCTGTATCAGTCTCATCCGATCTATCATCTTCAGATTCCTCATTAGCAATTAAGCATGTCTTTCTATCTCTTCTTCTGAAGTCTCGGTGTCCTCTGTAATGATTATCTTTTTGTCTGTCATCTCGGTAATCTCTCTTTTCAGTGAAATATTTGTCAGGACAGTTAGAAGCCATATGTCCAATCTTATCACAATTGAAACATTTCAAAGGTAGTTTTCCTTTATACTTACCTTTGCCTCTCGGTAACCTATTGGCCAATAGTGCTTCAAACTCTTCTTGCTTTCTGATTTTTTCATACAGTTTATGTACCTCCTCCATGTTCTTCCGAAATATTTCACTTGCTCCATTGTGATCTCCTTCAGAGTACTTATACTTTCTCTCATTGTAATCATTAGATTCATTCAGATGAAAAGAACTAAATGCAGATTCAACTTTATTTATCGATGACCCACTATTATCAAAATTACTTAACTCAAATGCATATAGCTTACCAATAGTAGCATCCAAGGAAACTAACATATTAGGTACATACCTCAATTCATTGATTGCAGAGACTCGGATTGCATAGGTAGGTAGAAGGGTTCTTAACAACTTACTTGTCACATCCTTTTCTTCAATAGTTCCTCCTGCTCCTTTGATTTGATTTACAATCTCCTTTAGTCTTGTACTGTACTGGGTTATGTTCTCACCTTCATTCATCCTCATAGATTCAAGTTGTCCTCTTAGACTATCAACTTTTGCTCTTTGAACATGTTCATCTCCTCCATATACAGATATGATCTTAGTCCACATTGCCTTTGCATCATTGCAGCCTTCTAGATCATTAAACTCAGAATCGGTCAATGCAGATGTTATTTTAGTCATTGCTTGAATATGTTCTTGCTTTGCCTTTATCTCTTCCATAGTCAATGGATAGGTGCTCGGTGCAACAAAATCATTCTCCAGATATTATAAAGCATATTTTCCAACTCTTGATAGATGTAGCTTCATCCTTTTCTGCCATGTAGAGAAACTTGACTTATTCAGCTTAGGTGCATCCCTCTTATACATCTTTGGATCTTTAACTCAAGTGCCTTTAAACTTTCCTTTCGGAGTCCAAAGCTCTGATACCAATTGATAGTTTTGATACTTAATATAAGTATAGATCCAATAGCCAACAAGATGAGAGGAGGGGGGGGGGGTGAATCATACAAACTTAATCATCCATAAAACATCAGATTCAACCTCAGTAACATATATCAGTCATATAATCAAAAACTGTCAAACATGCAAACTCAAAAGCATATGAACAATATAAACCTCATAACACCAGATTTAACATGGAAACCCAAATAGGGAAAAACCACTGTAGGATTTCGGACCCACTAAGAAATATACTCTTCTAGAGTATGCTCAGTTAAAAGCAAATCCTGTTAAAGATTACAAAACACATTGCTAGATGTGACCCGGTTAGGGGATTTCCCTCAGATCTGTTAGGATCTTCACTTTGTTAGAAGTGACCTTGTCAAAGGATTTCAAACACTCTATCAGAATGTCACCTTGTTAGAGGATTTACATATAAGACTGTTAAGTCCACTCGGTTAAGAGATTTCTTGTCACTTTCACAAAATAACAGTAATACAATCTATCTGCAACTTCACATCTAAAATGCTAAAGCATATTCCTATTTGTTCAATACAATCTGGACATAGAACTAATCTTGTCTATCTGTTGGGCATCAATACTCTGTTATTCTAACAGGTCTTCAAGCTTCTGTGCTCGTTAATCACTATGTAGCATCCCTCTGCATACACTTGCCTACATACATTGTTTATCAAGAGTTCCTTAGTTATAAACAATCTTCTAACTGCTTAATCTCCTTGATCACATTTCCCATGATCAATCATAGCCATCAGATCTCTTATCTTGTCTCGGGTCATTGTATCTTTTGATCTGAAAACATTTTACCCCACCTCGAAACTTGTACATTCACCTTGGAACTTGTGTTAGGGTAATGCGGTTTAATCTGAGTTGTAGATCTTCTTGCCAACTTTCCATTGCCTTAGATTCGTTAACAAACTTCTTCTATGGTTTACCAATCATTGATCTGCTCCAGCTCATCAGCATCTTTCATTAAATATCACATGTAAACATTTAATGCATTATGTTATAGCTCGGTTACAACTCGGTGAATACTAAACTTTACTCAGTAGACATTCTGTCTTCATTAACTGACTGTGATAACCTTAGGGTTTACCGACTAGGTTCCTTAGGGTTTACCGACTAGGTTCTTTGCTTGATAACATAGTATAGTATTAACCTTTACATTTTACAACATATGTATGATGTTAAAACAATCTAAAACATCAGGATCTCATCATTGTCTAACTCGGTAGAGTTGCCCATTGAATAACTTATCCCCTTATTCATAATATTCTTTCATGTGTCTTTACCGACTTCTTTATAATCTTCATATAATATTTCTTAAGATATGGCAACATCATACTGAATTAGAAAATCAATTTCTTGACATCAATGACAAAATAATAATATCAAGACAGTAAAACATCTTTAATCAGTTATGTCCATAATCATCAACAACCTTCTCAATATCCTTGTAATATTGCCAACAATGCTACCTTCACTCTAATATTATGTTCAGTTTCCTTGATCTCATCAGGAGTGGTTGGTCCATTCAGAGGAACAGTATAGGCATTCTTTGTAATCTTCTAGTAATATTCACCAAGACATTTCAAGTGCACTTCTATCTGGTTCTTCCATATAGCATAGTTACTTCCATCAAACCTTAGACTTTCCTTCTTAAAGATAACACCTTTATTTGCCATCTCAGATCTCCTCAAGTTGTTAAACTTATACCGGAGGATCTAGCTCTAATACCAATTGTTAGCAACAACCAAGAAGGAAGACTGAGAAGGGGGGTGAATCAATCTTCACCAGATCAACAAATTTAACTACAAAAATAGATCTAATAAACTGCAGTAATAAGACATATAAGAAAATTGAAGGCACAACACACAACACCAAGATTTTGATGTGGAAAACTCGGTTAAGGGAAAAACCATGGTGGGAACCTACCCACAATAAGATGATACTCTGTAATAGTATGTGAAAATATTATAATGGGGAATGCACAGGCATTCAGGCACACTACCTAGATCTCACTGCTCAAATATAATGGCCCGGAAGGCTACAACCCTCAGGGAAGTCTCACTAACTTACAAAAAGATTTGAACTACAATCCGTAAGAAATGAATTGAAAGAATAGCATCTCCAAATGTTTGATTATAGTTCTCATTAAGCACAAATGTCTGCTTTGCAACACCAATCTCTCCACAACACTCATTCACCGAATGATAAATCACTTTCTCGCACATACACCACTCTTTGATAATGTAGACACAACATCGACACCTAAATTACATGAATATATCACTTAAATATATAAATCATCAACCTTAATAACAAGGTCGGCTAAACCCTCAACCCTGAATTACAAAATTACATTACACGATACAAATATTGACCATTGGACCAATATTATAATTTACATATCATAGCATGGACCTAAATCAAATTCCCAAATGCACAAATCCACCAGAAATCACACCAAGATCAACTGCAACACACTACACCACTAGGAAAACCGCATAACATAAAAATCATCATTGGTTCATTGAAACCACCAAAATCTCACACAACGATCAATGTAGATCACCAAAACAAATAGAACACAACTAGGAAACACCAACAAGCATGTTAGAATCATCAGTAACAGCTAAACCAACACCACTTATCAAATCTTCATATGTCAACGTCTGAAAGCTCAAGAACATAACCAATCAAGAAGTGTCACAAAGAAAGATAACTTGTAGAACACCAAATCATGATCTATCTGAAATGAAGATACACAAGACCATCCCAAACAATATCCCAAAATATCAGCACAAGATCTTATCACACTAGAATATACCGAAGGAAATACTGAACTCTACAAAATAGTGATCAACAAAACAAAATTGCAAACCAGATCACAAGACCTTCCCAATCTGCAAACACCAGAGCAATACACAAGAATATGTTGACAACATATCCTAGAAGAAACAATAACCAACAATATCCAACATAGGCCCCATTCAAGCTCCAAGAATTCTCTAATCCTAGCAGTATTCATCATAGTAGTGATGATTAGGTAATCCCCCCAAGAGTCTTTCCAAAATAAAACAGTCCTCCCATCAACAATGTCCCACGATAAATGATCAATGATAATATCTCTACATTTCAGCATAAAGTTCCAAACTTTGGACCCACTTGGTGGACCAATTATTCTAAAGATTCCATTACGACTACAATCCTCCAGGTATTTTCCTTTCATGATTCAAACCCATTTGAGATTAGGATCCTTATACATCTTTCATACCAGTTTAGCTCCTAAGTCTTTTTTCTGCCATAGCTGGTTTCTCGGGCCCACACCTCCTGCCCCTTTAGGTTTACATATTTTGTCCCAAGCTATCATTGTCATTTTCCCCTTTTTTCTAATCCTTGCCAATAAAATGTTCTCATTTTTTGAATTAATTTTGAGTGAGCCCCAACCGAGAAGGAAAGGTAGGACATCAAATAAATAGGTAGAGATAATAGGACATCTTTGAGCATTGTCACTCTTCCAGCCCAAGTTAACCACTTTCCCTTCAATGAGGATATCTTTTTATCCATCTTATCTCCAATTGAGTCCCAAAATTTGGTAGATCCAATCCTTTTATCTAAAGGAAGGCCCAAATAAGTGCAAGACAACTTTCCAAGTCTAAAACCCAAAGTATTTAGAATAGCTATCTCCTCCTTGGATTTGATAAATAAAAACAAGACTTCATATTTCTCTTGACTAATCAATTGCCCTGACACCTTTGAAAATTGGTTTAGGATATTCTTGAAGTGTATTGCCTCCTGCTTATTCCCTTCCCCAAACAACATAGTATCATTAGCAAATTGTGATGTGAGATGACTTGCACCGAATTGGTAATCTGAATACCTCTAATGAACCCTATATCTTGAGCTCTATTGATGGATCTTCCTAAAGCCTATGCCATGATGATGAAGAGAAAAGGGGATATTGGGTCCATTTTCCTTAAGCCTTTGGACAACTTAAAGAAACGCTTAGGGGAACCATTAACAAGAATTGATAATGTAAGGCTATAAATACAAAGGAAGATCATATTAATCCATTGACTACTAAAACCAAAGGCTTCCAAACACTTATAGAGAAATATCCAATCAAATTTATCATATGCTTTCTTGATATCAAGTTTGATAAGCATACTTAATCGTTTATTATTTTGAATGGAATGAATAGCTTCTTGAGTTATTATCATCCTAGAACAAAACATGTTTGCTCTTCAAAAATGATAGAAGAAAGTATCTTCTTCGATCTATTGGCCAGGGCTTTAATCAATATTTTATATAGGGTGTTTCATACAGAGATAGGTCTGAAATCATCCAAGCACAAAGCATTTTCCTTCTTTGGTATTAGCACAATAAAGGTGTTATTTATCTCTCTCAAAAACCTCCCTAAGTTCCTTGCAACCTCTAGAGCCTCCACTAACTCATTCCCTAAGATATGCAAATATTTTTGAAAAAAAATGTATTGAGAACCCATCTGATCCAAGGGCTTTATCTGGATCCATCTTCTTAAGAGACAACTCTATTTCCATAGCCAAGAATTTATCTATAATAACCAACCTAGGAATTTATCCTCCAACAAAGATGATTAAGTGAGATAATCTAACCCTTCCCAGTTATTTAAGATATTGTTGAAGAAAGATACAACTTCCTTAGTGATGCCAACTTGATCTTCTATGTATCTACAATCATAACCTCTTAGTCTACAAACTATACTGATGCTTCTTCTTAGCTTTGTGCTATTATGAAAAAGCTTCAATTTTTTATCACCTTCTACCAACCATGTTTCTTTGGATTTTTGTCTCCAGAGGATTTCCTCCCTTGCCAACACCTTTTCATATTCACTTAAAAGCTCTTTCTCCTTCAAGAATCTATCTTGATCCATGCCTACACTGATTACCTCTTCATTCAATTATTTCAGATATTCCTTAGTGTTGTTCTTAGTTTAAAAAATATTTTAGAAATGCAATATATTCCATTTTAGAGTTTTAGTTTAACTGATTTCAATTTAGAGACAAAGTGAAAAAGCTTTGACCCTTCAAATTGATCTTCCCCCCACCAAGTTTCAATCATCTCAAATAATTTACTATCCTTCATCCACATCTTTTCAAACTTGAAGGGGAAGTTATGAGGTATTTTGTCACCTATTGTGATCAGTTGCACAGGAAAACATTCTGACCTTGGGTGTTCTAGTTTGAAGGACTTCATCTCAAAGCGTTCTCAGCTATATATTTGAAACCCAATCTCTTGTTGTTCTAGGTATAAATATCATTTTGAGTAGCCAGATCTACGAAGTTGTTCCTATTAACACAATCTCTAAAATTCGTTTGAGGCTACAACTCCTTTTGAATCTTCTCCTTTTCTTTGACAAATGGATAATAGCATTAAAATACCCTCCTAAATTTGTATGAGGGAATGGTATATGATTCATAAAGATATCTAACTCATCCCACAATCTTCTTCTTATTGGTAGCAATAGGACCATAAATATTGATCAACACATAGCTCAAATTACTACCAAAACTTTTAATCACCCCTCTAAGCCAATGTTTACTTTCAACTAAAATTTCAAATGAGACCCTTCATGGATTATAGAGGATGGCTCAACCTCTAGATGCTTCTGTTAGACATCTCAGATAACCGGTGAACAACTGTGAGGGGGGGGTGAATCAGTTGTTAACAGATTATAGAACTTTAAGCATTAAAACCTTAATACCAGAATACATAAACCAAATACTGAAATAGAAGATTTAACAATTAAGCACAAATATAATCCATAGAACATTTACCAACCATCCACAAAAGATAACACCAAGATTTGTACGTGGAAAACTCGATAAAGGGAAAAACCACATTGGGAAGCCTACCCATGGTCAGATAATACTTCTACAGTAAACTTATGTGATTACATAAAGAGGGGCGTGCATATGGAAGAAGGCCAACAGCCTAGAGTGCAATGCTCATCACAAAAAGGAGCCTCACTAACTACAAAATAAATCCAGACTACAATCTGGAAAGAAGAGTGAACTGCAAGAATAACATCTCCTATGTCTGAATATAGTTCTGGTTAAGCTCAATACCGAAGGTCTTAAACCTCTTTCACCAACCCAATTCGATCACCTTTGATCGACCAAAACCTTTGCATATGATTACAACCTTATTCGCACACAGATAAACCTATAACCTTAAAACCCATATACCCATGATCTACAAAGAGATCTTACATCATATTTATACCAACCTGGGACCTAAACAATTAGGTCGGCCACCTAAAAGATAATACAATAAATTCATAACATAAACCTGCAATCCAATTATCAACCAAGTTGGCCTAAGACCAAAACAACATAATCCAATCAATAGATCCAACCGGAAACACATCAAGATCATCCACCAACACATTACATAAATCGGTCCATAACCTAGCCAAATAAGATAGCATTAGGTCCGGACCCAAATCCAACACCACTGATCAATAGGAACATGAACAAGATAACCAACAACATCTTGAAAGCCATCTAGAAGTTGCACCAACACCACTTATCACGTGCATCAAAAGATCTTCAACAAAGCTCTGTCGATAGAACTCTTACCGGTGACCAAAAGGCTTACTAGAACAAATGATAGCTCCCGAGTCATCAAATCCTAAACCAACTGATCGCGATACACATATGAATAGCATGAATGACAAATCTAAACCAATTCCACAAACCAAAGCATACCTGATCAATATCATAATCCAACCGCTCTATTGGAACCTACCAGAAACCGGTAAACAACCAAAATAGTTGATGTTGCCATTAATGACAAAAAAATCAATGCAATACATAATTAATTCCTCCATTTTCCAACAATCTCCCCCAAAGGAAGACAACCAATAATATCCCATAAGATGGTATTATAATGAAGTTAACAAACTCCCCCTATGAATGATATCCTTGTTAAGCTTTGTTTTTCACATATATCTCTCCCCCTTTGACATCAATGCTAAAAATCTAACATAAACATCAAAGAAAAATCATAAATCCATTGAACCACACAGCTGACTACTCCCCCTAAGTAGTACCACCAACACATCAATCCAGAATGAATAGTAGCTTTGTACATGCATACTGGAATGATGCTAATTAGCATCACTCAGGTCTCTATCGGAGGGGCAGAAACCCCCAATCTATCTCTGAAGTACTCAAATGATTCCTTAGGAAAAGGTTTAGTGAAGATATCTGCAATTTGCTCTTTAGTGTTCACATAAACCAATCTGACTTTATTTGCTTCCACCTTCTCCTTCAAAAAGTTGTACTTGATAGATATGTGCTTTGTCTTAGAATGAAATGTCGAATTCTTTGATATGTCAATAGAAGCAGAGTTATCACAGTGAATAACTACTAGTTCATTACAGTCCACCCGTATATCTGTCAACATTTTCTTCATCCATAGAACTTGTGTATAGTTAGTAGCAGTAGCAACATACTCAGCTTCAGTAGTAGATAAATAGGTACATGACTACTTCTTGTTGATCCATGAAATAGGTTTCTTTCCGAGAAAGAAAGCTCCATCGGATGTGCTCTTCCGATCATCAACATCTCCAGCCCAATTTGCATCTGTATATGCACATAATGTAAAATCATCATTTTTAGGATACCACAAATCATATTCAGTTCCTTGCAAATACCTAAAAATCCTTTTCACCACACTCTCGTGATTCTCTATAGGATCACTCTGATATCTTTATACAATACAAAGTGCATTCATTATATCTAGTCTAGTCTGAGTTAGATATAACAAACCTCCAATCATAGACTTGTACCTTGTAGGATTTACCGATGCTGATGCATCTATCGTAGTCAATTTCTCACTTGTAACCATAGGTGTACCAACTGGTTTAGAATTTTCCATACCAAATTTCTTCAACAACTCCCTAGCATACTTGGTTTCATAGATGAAAATACCTTTACTAGTATGAGTAATCTACAAACCTAAGAAAAATTTCATCTCCCCAATCATGAACATCTCAAATTCATTCTTCATATTTTCAGAGGATTCCATACATAACTTATCCTTGCCTCCAAAAATGATATCAGTATTACCTTTAGTGAAACCAAATTTTCAAAAGATATTTATCCAATCTTGCATACCAAGCTCTAGCAACTTGTTTCATATAAAGTTTTCCTTAACCTGCAAACCATTTTTTTGTCATCTGAAAGTGAAAATCCATCAAGATGCTCAATGTAAACTTCCTCTTCAAGATATCCATTCATAAATGCACACTTAATATCCATCAGATAAACCTTGTAGTTCTTATGGGCAACATAGGCAAGAAATAATCTCACGGCTTCAATCCTAGCTACCGGAGCAAAAGTCTCATCATAATCAATTCCTTCCTTCTGAGAATATCCTTTACAAACCAATCTAGCCTTAATCCTCACAACTTGTCCATCTTCATTCAATTTATTCCTAAATACCCATTTAGTCCCAATACCATTCTTATTTTTAGGTCGGGGAACTAAAGTCCATGTATTATTCTTTTCTATCTGATATAATTCCTCTTTCATAGCTTTCATCCAACAATCATCTTTACATGCTTTAATTACTGATGTCGGTTCAATTTGAGAAATTAAACATACCTCATCAACTGCCAACCTTCTTCATGCCATCGTTCCTTTATTCTTATCTCCAATGATTTGATCTTTTGAATGATTTAACCTAACATACTTAGGAGTATTCTGAATTTCTATTTCTCTACTCTAATCTTCAGTTGCTGTTGAATTTTCTGATACTATGGGAGTAAGATGCTACCGATTCAGTTATAATCATTTCCACTACCGGTTCTCTCTCATAAGTTCTGATTTGATTTCTATTCAGCTCATCCACCTTGACATTAGTGCTCTCCACAATTCTCTGTAATCTTTTGTTATAACATCTATATGTTTTGCTTGCATTAAAATAACCAAGAAATATCCCTTCATAACATCTAGGATCAAACTTTCTAATGGAATCATCTCTTTTGATATAGCATTTAATACCAAAGATTCTGAAATACTTAACTGTAGGTGTATTACCAAACCATAACTCATAAGGTGTCTTACTGGTGTCTCCTTTGATATGAACTCTGTTGAATGTGTATATTGACTTTCTCACAGCTTCTCTCTAGTATATATGAGGCAGATTAGCTTCTATCATCATATTTCTAGCCACATCCAAGATAGTTTTGTTCTTCCTTTCCACAACTCCATTTTGTTGAGGTATTTGGGGTGCAGATAACTGTCTCCTTATCCTATTCTTCTCACAATAACTATTAAATTCGCTAGATGTGAATTATCCACCCTGATCAGACTTTAAGCATTTAATCTTTTATCATGTCTTTGTCTCAACTTTAGCTTTAAAGATTTTAAACTTTTCAAATGCTTTATATTTCTCCCTTAGAAAAGTAACCCACATCATTCTAGAATAGTCATCAATGATTAGCATAAAATATCTATCACCCTGAAAACTCTTGATTCTAGCAGGACCACATAAATAAATATGAATAAGATCAAGAACATAATTATATTTGTCTTGTAAACTCTTATAAGAATTTCTGACTTGCTTTCCCATTTGACATTCCTTACATATCAAATTATAGGGCTTCACAATCTTAGGTATATCTCTAACTTCCTTAGTAGAACTGATCTTTACAATGCAATCAAAATTCACATGACACAACCTCTTATGCCATAGCCAAATCTCATCAATTTGTGCAATCAAACATGTCTTCTCACCAGAGTTAAAATGAAAGATGTTACCTTTAGTCTAAGTATCGGTTGCAATTTCCAATCCAGATCTGTCGATAATCTTGCATTTTCCATCCTTGAACTGTAACTGAAATCCCTTATCCACCAACTGTCCTACACTCAAAAGATTATGCCTTAAACCTTCAACATAATAAACATTATCAGTATCATTCTTACCATCCAATGATATAGTTACTATTCCCTTTATCATGCATGCTTTGTCATCTCCAAATATAACAAGACCGCCATCAAATTTGTGCAAAGATAGAAATTTCCTTTTATCTCCAGTCATATGATGTGAACATCCACTTTCTATCACCCATTCATCCTTGTCTTCAACTTTAGTAGCAAGGGCCTTTACTTTAGGTACCGGATCATCTTCTTTGATAGCCAAGAATACCC
This sequence comes from Cryptomeria japonica, assembly GCF_030272615.1. Lineage (NCBI taxonomy): Eukaryota > Viridiplantae > Streptophyta > Pinopsida > Cupressales > Cupressaceae > Cryptomeria > Cryptomeria japonica. The sequence continues at coordinate 115,977,035 of NC_081414.1, read as the reverse complement.
ATTCCTTTCTATTGTCGGATCCACTAGCTGAATCTTGTGTCGGTTCATCATCAGAATCTGTCACACCTTCCTCATCTGCATAGTAGCATGATTTTTCTTTGTTCCTCTTGTACTTATGCTTGTTTTGATAATCATAGTTAGGCCTAAAAGACCTTCTAGCTCTTTTCTCAAATCTTGAATTCCTTTCAGGACATCTAGATGCAAAATGACCTATCTTATTACATGCAAAACATTTAAAAGGCAATTTTCCTTCGTACTTACTTCCTGTCGGACCCTTAGGTACTCTTCTAGCAAATAGAACTTCAAGTTGCTCGAACTCTTTATCTTCTTTCTATTGGCATTGTGTTTTCATTGATGTCAACTGGTACCGTATAGTAACCGATATGGTAGGTTGAAGTGTATTGTTATCCTTGATGTCAAATAGTATTGCAGATCACCAGTATACAAGTTAGTGTTGACTTGTGTTGATGACAAGTATTGAAGACGTGTATGGTATGATGATCGGTAAAGTAATATGTTGACATTGAGATGTTGCCAACAGGTAAGCATGTGCCTGCCAATTTTGTAGGGTGAGCTAATTTGACAAAGTGCAAAATCGGTATGCAGGTGGATGTGAAACTACAGGACTCCCACCGGAAGACTAGGTCATCACAGGAGGGTGATATGACTGACAGAGTTTGGACTGCTGCAAGTTAGTAAGGTAGACAAAGGGGATGTCTACCAGATTTTGTGTAGGAGATGTATCTGCTCACACAAGGGGGTCATATTTGTGCAACACCAGAAGTAGAAGAGCACAATATGTTAATAATTGATTCTCTCGTGTCATTGGCCCATAGGAGATAAGGATTAACTTCTACCAATATGTGGTAATTATTTGTCTTATCTCCTGTCATGCATGAAACACATTATGACTCTCTAGGATAAGACAGAGTATGCAAAGGCAAGTAATTGGATGCATAGGCCAGATGAGTAATGTAGAAGATGAGGAATCCCCCTAAGGTTGAGATTAGAGATGTGCACCAGAAGACATGATGTGCTACCGGGGTAGAGAAGGAATAGTTAAAATGGTGAGTTTGCCTCCTTGGCAAACCGGTTGAGAATAGAACCAGTCAAATGAAGATGAGGCTTTGCAATTGCACACATGGAGTTACCAGTATGTAGATGGAAAGTGGTGATGCCACAAATGCACAATAGTTGGAGATGGATGGCATGAAGATATCATGCACACTACAGGTATGAAGGCAGACACATGCCAATTGGTAAACAAGAAGGATACTAGCATACTTCCAAGTGGACTGAGAGACAAAAGTGAAGTGCTCTTTGTCTGATGAAGATGCACATGTTATGTCATTTGAGATTGTTGTTGAGGAATGACATGATTGATGACCGGGTTGACATGATTCATTGGCACGAGGAACGTGAAGGTATGAAGGTTAACCAGCAAAGCAAGATATACTGGCAGGGTTAGAGAACCAATAAGCAAAGTGGGACCGATAGTATGAAGCATACACCGGTTGTGTGATATTGGTCGATGACCATATTGGATCGACATAGTGAGCTAAGGTCGATGTCAACAAAGGTGCCATGTGGAGTCAAGGTAGCAGACATGCATGAAGTAGTAGATGGAGTGTGCACCGACAAGGTTGTTGCGGAGTTGGTCGACATTGAATGAAGACCCTGTAAATCATATATTGTGTTGCATAGGCATGCGGCTCGAGGAAGGTCGAAGGGAGGCATCGATCTATGTGTAATGTCCAGGTGCAGAATGAGGTTGGTGATGCAATCTACTGAACCATTTATGGTGATTGACCTAGTGCCTTTTTCAACAAACTGTCTATGTTTGCTAAACTTAGCAATCATGTATTGGAAGCTGCAAGATTGGCAAAGCGTGATTGATTTGTTGCAGGTTGTCGATCTCTGGAAGAAGATTTTATTGGATTTAGGTTGCCTCGAGGTCAATGAAGAAACCCTAACTGCTTGAAGTTTTAATTGGTTTTTGGCGAGAAGACTTGCTTATAAAGATGCAAGTCAAAATTGATGATGCGGTGTTGTTGGAGGATGTTGCTAGAAGGTGTGATGCCAGTTGAAAGAAAAGAGTTGATCTAACTATGAGAGTTAAGAAACTAGGCATTTAGAGGTGCAAACTGTAAGAAGGTTTAGCAAGGGACTAACCAGTAAAGGTCTGAGATTTTGGTAAGCTGAAAGAAGTACATCAGTCAAGACAACCGGTAGTGTTAGAATCGACAAGAAAGAAGTAGCAGCAGAAAAGAAGCAACAATAGGCAAGGATTAAGTAGGGTTTAACTGATACTATGGAAGCAACCAGTAACTAGGTGGAAAGGTAGACAACCGGTAGAGATTGAACCAGTAAGGGAGTTGCAGTGAGTAGAGGTGAGTAGAGGAAGAGAGTGAGAAGAAAGAAGACAAGGCAGAGGCCAAGTAGAGGAAGAGTTAGGGAAAGTGAGAAGAGAACCGATAGAGAGTAGAGAAGAGGTGGACCGGTGAAGAAACATATCAGTGAGGTTACAAAATTTATTTGTAACCAGATTATAATTATTGTATTTTTATCTATTGTATCTCACTGAGTTGGAGCTCGGTACAGGGGTTGGTGCTCCTTGGGTTGGTGCCCTAAACTTTGTAATCAGATTCTCATTGTGACTGGATTGGAGCAGTAGTCTCCAGCATCTTTTCCCATCTTGGGTTTTCCTCATATATACCAATGTCATGCGATGTGCCTTTGTGTGAATGCATTGTGATATTTTTTTTTTATATCATTAGTAGGTTTACTTAGTGTTTGCATTGCTAACCGATACTCACTCTTAGTAGTAAATGTTTAAGATTTTTTAGATACCACTGATTCACCCCCCCTCTCAGTGGTACATTATGTTCAACACTTTCTTCATTTCCTCCAGTTCCTTAGCATATAAGGCTTTCCAATCACTCTTGTCGGTAGATGATTTAGATGCATGAAAAGCAGGTTCACATTTTGCAACTCTAGAAGAACCAATTTCCTCGAGCTCAAAAGTAGATAACTTCCCAACCAAGGTATCTCTATTAACACAGGTGTTTGCCATTGTTCTCAACTCATTAATTACAGTAGCTTTCATCTTGTAAGTTGGTGGCAAAGATCTCAATACTTTAGAAACTATTTCATCTTCACTCAGAGATCCACCACAACACTGAATTCCCAGAACAATTTCATTTACTCTCTCCATAAAAGAAGTAATCCTTTCATCTTCTTCCATCTTTAGGTTCTCATATCTCACCTGATAACCATCAAGTTTAGAAATTTTAACAGTAGGGTCACCTTCATTCAGAGTCTCCAATTTATCTCATATAGCCTTTGCAGTTGATTTGTCGGTTATTACTATAATTTGTTGATCAGAAAGTGCACACAAAAGGGCTGCTCTAGCTCTACAATCATTTTTCAATGTACTTATCCAAGCCTGCCAGAGGAGGATTACCAGATGTAGGATTATGAGGTATATATCCTTTCTCAGTGATCTCCCAAATCTCCTTGCCAAGACATCTCAGATGAGTCTCCATCTGAATCTTCCATACTCTGTAATTTGTTCCATCAAGCTTAGGAATTTCTCTCCGGAAAACAACTACAGATGAACTTGATGAACTTGAACTATTAGATGCCATAGGATCTTCCTCAAGTAGTTAAGCTTTTGTAGAGAGGACCAAGAATTGATACCAATTGTTAGACAACTCAGATAACCGGTGAACAACTGAGAGAGGGGGATGAATTAGTTGTTAACAAATTATAGAACTTTAAGCATTAAAACCTTAATACCGGAATACATAAACCAAATACCGGAATAGCAGATATAACAGTTAAGCACAAATATAATCCACAAAACATTTACCAACCATCCGCAAAATAAAACACCAAGATTTGCACGTGGAAACCCCGGTAAAGGGAAAAACCACAGTGGGAAGCCTACCCACAATCAGATAATACTTTTGTAGTAAGTATGTGACTACATAAAGAGGAGTTTGCACATGCAGGAAGGCTAATAGCCTAGATCACACTGCTCATCACAAAAAGGAGCCTCACTGACTACAAAATAAATCCAGATGACAATCTGGAAAGAAGAGTGAACTACAAGAATAGTATCTCAAATGCCCAAATACAGTTCCGATTAAGCTCGGTACCAGAGGTCTTAAACCTCTTTCACCAACCCAATTCGATCACCTTTGATCGACCAAAACCTCTACATATGATTACAACCTTATTCGCACACAGATAAACCTATAACCTTACAACCCATATGCCCATGATCTACAAAGAGATCTTACATCATATTTATACCAACTCGGGACCTAAACAATTAGGTCGGCCACCTAAAAGATAATACAATAAATTCATAACATAAACCCACAATCCAATGATCAACCAAGTCAGCCTAAGACCAAAACAACATAATCCAATAATATATCCAACCGGAAATGCATCAAGATCATCCACCAACACGTTACATAAACCGGTCCATAACCTAGCCGAATAAGATAGCATTAGGTCTGGACCCAAATCCAACACCACCGATCAACAGGAACATGAACAAGATAACTAACAACATCATGAAATCTATCTAGAAGCCACACCAACACCACTTATCACGTGCATCAAAAGATCTTCAACAAAGCTCTGTCGGTAGAACCCTCACCTCCTGGTGACCAAAAGGCTTACTAGAACAAATGATAGCTCTTAAGTTATCAAATCTTGAACCAACTAATCATGATAAACATCTAAATAGCATGAATGACATATCCAAACCAATTCCAAAAACTAAAGCATACCGAAGCATACCAGATAAATATCATAATCCAACTGCTCTATCGGAACCTACCGAAAACCAGTAAACAACCAAAATAGTTGTTATTGTCATCAATGACAAAACATCAATGCAACACATAATCAATTCCTCCAATTGCCAACAGCTTCCTCTGCCTGAATTGTTGCTACTTACCAATTCCCCAATATTTTTTTAAAACCTATCATTTCATCTTTGGTCAATTGTGTCTCATGTAGTAAAATTATCTTTGTATTTGCCAAGGAGATACCGCGGTTGACCAAGCACTTTTTTTAAGGCGCATTCAAGCCCCTAACATTCCATGATAGGAGCATCATGGCTCCTTGAGAAGGTTCTTCCCCTTCCCTGCATTCAGTAGAGTGGTGATTAGTTTGGTCTCCTACAAATCCATCCATCAATTTGAGCTCTACTAATGATTTCCTACCTCTCCTCTTTCCTGCAGACATCCCACAATCTAGTTTAACTTTGTTAGGACAACACTAACATATGCCAAGGGTATCCTCAACCTTGAACTCTACTTCTGATTCTTGGTTATTTCCTTTTCCAAATAATAGATCCTGATCTGCATCATCTACTTCCTCTAATTCTATTTTTTTTAATCAATAATTATTTTTCTTTCAACAAATCATCACTTTCCTTAATTTGTGGTTGAGAGATAGAAAGTAAATCACATATTGTCTCCATTTTTTATGGAAGATGGTCTTCTTCTCAAACAATAGACTCTCCCTCTACAATATTATGAATCTCTCTCTCTTTTTCTAAACTAGGAGAAGCCAATGGGGCCTTACTTTGATCCACATCTATGTTTTTTTAGAGGTAAATAGTTGCAAGGGGAAACACCCATTATATTAATATTATAAAAGTTTACATGCAAAGCTATATCAAATATCTGCTAACTAAAGTATAATTTGACTCCAACCCCTAACCACATATGAATCCCAATGACTATAAAATGGACCCAAACCTTATAACATATTCAAGCAGCATTAAACAAAAATTGTCGATTACAGACCAAAATTATGGAAATGCATAAAACATCTACTGACAGACCTTATATCCTTAAAAAAAATTATTACAATATCACTTACAAGGTTGTGATTCAAAAGGGCCTTCTCAAACTATTGAGGGAGGTCCATATCAATCTACACTAGCATCCCTTCATTTGGATTTGATGTCTCCTAGTTGGCGTCCATCTCTGAGTCAGCCTCTTGTTCCTTCATTCTACGAGCCAACACCTCAACACCATAGGGAACTCCATGTCGTAGTTCACATGCACTTCTGAATGCACCACTTCATCCGAGTGACAGAAGTCTTTTGAGTCCCATTCTTCACCATAACCAAGACCTCATACATTCTCTAGGATTTCCTCACCATTTTCCATAATTCTAATGTCTTGGTGCCTATTCAAACCCCCTACCTCAATATGATTTTTCTTCCAAGCTTTATCAAACCTTGGCAAAATGCCAGTGACACACAATAGAAACACAATGTTGCAGTCCTTCGCACTACCACCAACCTCTGTTATTCAAGGGATTGCACCACCACATACTTCTTCACTTCCACACCCCTACAAAGAGACACATAGTAATTCTGCAAGGGAGCGGTGCACAAATTGTCATCCACGTTGTCTAAAACAACATCAATTTCCCCTAGCAAACAATGCGTAAACACCATTTGAGAAATCTTTTTCACTTTGGTCTTACTTACTCCCATGTAGATCAACATGGCAACAAACATGGTCGGGATATTTGAATTAACTTGGTAGTTGTGTTATGCTTTAAGAAATTCCCCGCCTAGCATCCTCTTGATGACATGCAAGATGAGCGGATTCTTAGAAGTCATAACTGATAACAGCCTTTTCTCTGAGATTTCCCCCAAAAAAGCCATCTGGCATTTCGTGGCTTCCAACATTATCAGTGTATCCATAACTACATGCAATAGCTTCACTCTCACTCCACCTTGACTCTTCAATGAGATAGACAACAGTAATGTGAAAAGAGAACCCTGCTAAGCCTAAAAACAATCACAATCCTTTAAATTACATGATTGCCTATTCCTTGTGAGGCATCCAACATAATTCATGAATTAATTACACCCTTGTGCCACACAACTTCCAATCTTTCCAAGGCATTTCCCAAGTGTGAATATAAGGTTTTATCTCACGTCAATTGTCCTAACGTATCATGACAAAATCTCTCAAACTCAATGCATACTTGTTAATCATCACATTTTCCCATATGAGATCAAACAAAGAGATGCAAGAAAGAATATATTCAAGAAAGCCATAATGATACCATCACCCACATCCCATCCAAAGTGGCTCATTAATATTACTGTCAATACTCAATATTATACATGTCCTGTCATCACTGCCGCTTTGGCCAACATGTCTGCTAGCTCATTTCCTTCCCTATAAGCGTGGCTTATCCTAAAATCCTCTAGACTATCCAACATGGTTTTGATAGGGCGAAGCATCTGATTAAGGACCCAACTAGGGGTCTCATTTTTCTTGATTGCATTAACCACATTTAATGAGTATCCTTCCAAATGAATTTTTTGTGCCCCAATTTTGATTCTAGCTTGGATCCCATGTATGGCAGCTCAAAATTCTGCCACATTATTAGTAGCATTCCCAATATGATTTGCCTCCTCTACCAAACAAGTTCCATGCTCATCTCTTATTATGCAACCAATGCCACTAGGCCCTGGATTACCCAAAGATGCTCCATCAAAATTCACTTTCACCCACCCAGACTAAGGAGCACACCACTACATCGAAGGTCTGGGGTTTCCAAACAAGGCATGACTATCACCACCAAACAAGGACAAGATTGTGAGACTGGTGAAGGTCAGTTTAATTTTGTTGTCCCAACTGGTGAATGCATTCTTCTTAAGAGTTTTCAATTTGTCTACCTCATTGACTAGATCCACTAATTGAATTTCAATTTTATGACATAAACTTACAGAATCCATATTTTGTTTTGAAAAATTCTACAATTGCATTCTTTCCATATCTCCCAAATTAGTAATGAATGAAAAATCTTCCATAGATCACCAAACACAGACTTTGAAGATTTCCAAGGTCACATTCTAAACCATTCATCAATCCCCAAAGGCATAGGGTAGAAATGATTTAGCTTGCACATAAAATGTCACCAACATCTACTAGAGTATTCACAATTTAGAAGCAAATGATCCACCAATTCAGAATATTTCCATAGAGGACACATCTGCTAGGTCCCTGAATGCCAACTTTCATTAATTTGTTGTCTGTAAGAATTTTCTTTTGTAATGTCATCCAGGTGAAGACTCTAGCCTTCGGCAAGCAATGCCTATTCCATAGAAGCTTAGTCAGTCAGGTTTGTTTTTCTATGGCTGCTTCCTTGATTTTATATCCCAGGTCTACTTTAAATTTCCCATCTTTGGAACCACACCATTTGATAACATCTCTATTACCAGTTGGGATTATCATGCGATCTTTAAGATATTGCTTAGGTATCCTTCTATTGTTGGTCAATATTGAGGTTGTCCAAAGGTTGCCACACCCATCATTTCATTCTATTTTGATGGATCATCTCACCATAATCATTGACTTTGCTTCCCCATTTCCTCATTGTTAATTCCTTGATCCATCCAAACTGCGATTTAGACCAAGAATATGCCCACCCCCCAAGAGTCATACCAAAAGGAAGCATCCTACCCATTCCCTATCTCCCAAGAAACATGATTGTTAATGATGTCTCTACAATCCACCACATAGTTCGAAATTGTTGAGCCTTTTGGAGGGTTGAGCATTGTGAGGATCCTCTTAGGTTCAGTTGAGTCAAGATACTTATTTCTAAGTATCCTTATCCACTTTTAAGATCCAATGTTACAAAAGGCCCATACTAATTTATCTCCCATGGCTAGATTCATGATTGACAGTTGTCTAATTCTAGCACCCCTAGCAAATTTTAGTTTGCAGACTTTGTCCCAAGCCACTAAAGGTATCTTATTTTGATCACCAACCCCATTCTAGAAGAATTTTCGCATGATCTCAATTAGTTCCCCCTCCATAGCCATTGGGATTTTGAGATAGGCCATTGAATATACAGGAATCACATATAAAATAGATTTGATCATATTAAGCCTCCCAAAACATGAAAGCCATTTACCCTTCCAAATTTCTAACTTGTTTTTACAACTGTCAATAAGTCTTTCCCAATAATTGACCTTATTGATACCTACAAACAAGGGGGTGCCTTGAAATATACCAAGAAAGTTGGCAACTCTCAAATTGAGAATTCTAGACAAAACTCTTTGTAGTCTAGGTTGGGTATTGAGAAAAAATACTTTTGATTTTTCCAACTAATATATTGACCTGTTTCCATACAATATTCTTCAAGACAAGTCTTGAGAGCTCTAGCCTCCCTCCTACTGGATTCACAAAATAAAATAGTGTCATTAGCAAAGTGAAGGTGAGTGGTGTGCTCAACTCCAATTGCCACATTTACCCCATACCATGAACCTTCTTAGTGAAGCTTACCAATGGTTCTACCAAGGGCTTCCGCCATAATGATGAAGAGAAATGGAGAGATTGGATCTCCCTATCGGATACCTCTTGTAGAAGAAAATAATCCATGGGCTACTTCGTTTATTAGTACATAGAATTTGGGGGTTACCAAGAAACTCTTGACTCAACTAATCCAACAACTCCTAAAACCAAATTTCTCCAATACTTATAGAAGGAACTACCTATCCACCAAGTCATATGCTTTTAGAATGTCCAATTTCATAATCATATAAGCATCCTTGGATTTCCTTACTGAGTGCAACATTTCATGGTTTGTGATAGTTCCTTTCACAATAGATCTTCCCAGAGAAAATCCACTTTGTTCATCTGAAATGAGGTTTTTAAGGATCACTTTTAACCTGCTCGCAATGATCTTAGTAGCAATTTTATAAATTGTGTTGCATAAGACTATGGGTCTAAAGTCTCCCATCTCTCAAGGACAACTTTTCTTTGGAATTATTGCTAGGAGGTGTGATGTATATCCCCCGACAAAGTCATTTTTCTCCTTGATTCTTCCATAGCCAAAGCTAAGTCTCTGTCAACAATATCCTAATACAATTGGAAAAAAGCAGCAGGAAAACCATCCAACCCAGGAGCCTTATCCAGGTTGAGTTGGAAAGTAGCTTTCTTGACCTCTTCCAAATCATTTTTTGATATAAGTCCTTGTTCTATTCTTCATTAATTACTAGAGGGATGGAGTCCAAGATTTTATCACTTATATGTTTGTCCACTTGATTGTCTTTGTTTAAAGTTGATTCAAAGAATTTTACTGCCTCTCTACTAACCTCTTCTATGTTTTAGGCTATGCCACCATCCATTCTCCTGATTTCAGATATTCTTTTCTTATTTCTATTAGCAATTGTTGATCTATGAAAGAATTTGGTATTTCTATCCCCTTCCCTTAGCCATATTTCCTTGGATTTTAGCCTCCAATGGATCTGTTCCCTTTTTAAAATCCCATTGAGATCTTATTTTAATTTATTTTATTTTTGAAAATCCATATTATCCATGCCTCTACTAACCACTTTTTCATTTAATGCCTCAAGTTTTGCTTCCACTCTTCTTTTCTCAGCAAAAATGTTTTTGAATTGCTCCTTGTTCCACTCTTTAAGTTTAGTCTTGATGTATTCCAGGTTATTGTTTAATTTGTATAAGTATGAGTTGTTTCCCATAATTTATTTCATTCTACCACTTAGCAATCAATTCTGATAGGTTGGCATCTCTGATCCATATTTTTTCAAACTTGAAGGGGATGCCTGCCCCTGGGTGATCTGGATTTTCTATCAACTGAATAGGAAAATGATTTGACCCCAATAGTGGAAGAATGTTTGTTTCCTGAAGGGAACCCTATTGATTACAGTCACCAAACATCATAAATTTGTCTAATCTTTCAGTTATATTTGTGAAACCCCACCTCCTATTCATCAATGTGAAGAGATTGTTCTTTGGGATGATGTCCATGAGTTGATCCCTATCCATAAAACTCTGAAAATCTCTTTGTATAATAGTAGTTTTTTGTAAACCTCCTGAATTTTCTTGTGAATTCAGAGTGGCATTGAAATCTCCTACAATGATACCCTTCTCATTGCAACATAATTCCAATCTACTTGAGATGTGTTGCCACAACTCCCTCTTCTCCAAAGTAGTCATTAGTCCATACACATTTATAATGAAAAAACATTCATTATTATTCAAAAGTCATTTTTCTATTTTGACAACATATAAAAATGATGTCAAATGATGCCAATACCCCCTGATGCACCTTCGGCTTCCACAAACTACCCTGACCATTATTTCCAAACCTTCATATTTTTGTTAATTTCATTTCTACTTCATTTTGTTTATTGCAATAGTCAAATATCCCCCTTTTTCCTCATCAATTTGACGCTTGATCAAGTGCCATTTGTCAGGGGTGTTTAAGCCCCTGAGATTCTAGGTTGTGATCCTCATTGCCCTTAGGGAAGGGGTATGCCCTTCCTTGTTGTGATTTTGGTTTGATCTGTAGCCATAGCTGTCATTTCCAATTTAACTTTATTTGATAAATGCACCCTCTCCTCCTCTTGGGTTTGATGTTTGGTCTACTGATCTTAGAGATAGTAGTTTCAAAACCCTTTTCCTTGCAATCTCCTAGCTCTTCACCAACACTCTCCACCTCTTCTTCCCATTTTGAGTCCTCCTCTTCATTTGTTATTTCTTTCATCGAGTTATTAAGGAGATCTTTGACAACAAATTTTGGTCCTACCACTGTATTTTGATTAACCTTACTAACATCCAAAGGCTGCTTGCTCAAGATGTCATGGGCTTTTTCCTGAGAAAATTGGGCCACCATCCTAACTTCCTCTTTGCTTGATGAGACTCCAAGTTCCTCCCTATTCTTCGCCTAAGACCATTCCATCTCTAGTGGTGGAAGGCCTTTGATCTAGAACTCAATTTCATATTGTAGTGATTTAGGTTCCATCAATAGGGCTCATAGATTTGCTTCATTAGCACCTCCTCTCACTATAAGGCTTTTTGGATTTGCAGAGATTACTGCACTTGTCTCCTTGCTTAATTGGGTGTTTTCTTTGAGGGCAGGGGATGGAGCACCCATAATTCCATCTAGAGATAACATCATTTGTGAATCACTCCTGCTCAATTCATCCTTCAGATGCACGGATTCCACAGATTCAACTAGTGGATCATTGAATTGCCTATTCCAACTCATTTCCTCTTTCTCAGTGCCATGAATTAGTGTCTTTGCTTGAGTGCATTGATGTGCCTTCGAGATTTTAGCTACTAGTTCACATTTCAGTCCAATGTGTTCTTTTTTGAAGCATTTAGGACACATAAACATTTTATCTTCTCTCTCAATCCTCTGAGTCCAGACTTCTCCTGCTCCATGAATTTTAACACATGTTGTCATGGTTGAGACCTAGCTTACATTAACACGTATTTTTGCAAATCTCCCCCATATTCTATCCTCCAGGATATCATCAGCTAAAATGAAAGTTTCAAGGCTTTTGATCATTTCCTTAAGCATCTCTATATTCCACTACTCCATTGGGATATTATATAACCTTACCCAAGTCGAGCTCTCTGCTAAGGTATGGGTCTTGGGATTGAAATTAGGACACCAACTGATCAGATGGACACCTATTCCATCCAGCATATAGGGACCGTTGTTTAAGGCTTTCCACTAATCATCTTTTTTTTCAGGAACTCTATCAGGTAGTAATTGTTTGGAAGAGAATTAACTTGGATTCTCATTCCCCACTGTCCCCTATACCAATCTGCCAAATTTCCTTTGTCCTAGGAACCCCCACCTCGTTTGACAAACATCCCTTTATTTCGAAGTTTTTCTCTAATTTTCTTGATTTTAGTTTCTCCCAAGTAAATCGATTTGGGGGGGGGGGGGGGGGGGGGGTGGGTTCACAAGGCTTACCTTTAAGTTCTTCAAAATTTTGAGAGAGGCCACCATCCTTTGAGCAACATGTTTTCCTTTTCCACTCCTTGCTGGTGTGTGTGTGTGTGTTGGGGGGGGGGGGGGACACATGATTGCTGGTTCTCTAGTTGTTTGATTGATCCGCTGGAGGTATTTCTGTTTGCCCGAGTCTTCCACCTTTAGCCTTCGATTACTTCTTCCCTATTGTTGAATCCATGGGGGGCTCAAACATTTTTTATTTCTTTTTATGAACCCTATGTTTTGGCTAGTTCCCATTTGTATGTCTTCTTTTTTCTACTCATGATTAAGGGGAAAGCATTTATCGGACCATCGGCCACCTTCAAAAACCCATTGCGTAATATGTGTCAACTGGTGATTTTGTTTCGGATTCAACAACCTACAATCAACATAGGTTCCATTTCTACTTGCAAAGGGGTTTCACTGGATCTCAGGATTCAGAGCCCTTCACTTCTCCTTTGTTGCATGAAGTCAAATGGCTTCTAGGGGGAAAGTCTCTTTTGCCTCTTGAGCCCAGATTCCTACTTCTCTGGTAGCAACTCCATGTCCATAGACACGCTCTGCAATGTTCCCGCCAATCTGTGCCGACCTTTGATTCAAATGTTAGCTCCTTTGCGTCACCTCAAACCTCAAAATGATTTTTATTAGGTTAATTATTATTAATGATCCACATCTATGTTATTATTAATAGAGTCTCTCATATTTAATTGAGTCTTGGAGGTCATTTTATTGTCAATGCACAACTAACTATCCTCTAAAGTTATTAAAGATAGTCGTTGGTTAATTTCTTGACTTGGGGCATCAACTTCACTCCTAAGTTGAGTAATCTCTTATCTATTAATTGCACTTGTCATATCCATCTGGTTGTATCCCTTCTTCTCCATGCCTAGCCTCTCGACCAAATAAGACTCTCCAACCTCCACTGATTTTGTATTACCTTCAATCAAGTCCAAAGATTCTCCCTCTTCAATATCCTTCTCAAGAACTTGGCTTGCGATGTCTTTTGGAGGCCCTACCTCCATGGACTTACCCCCCTTTCCTTCCTTTACTTAAAGACAAGAAGTTGTTAGAGTGATCCTACTATCTACCTCACCTATCAATGGGGATTTACCTTTTACACTTTCTATACTCCCCAGTTTCTTAGGATTTTTTTGAGAATCTACACCTGCTTCCAGACAATCTCTCCTCCCTCTCTATATTATGCCCAATACCAAAATCTTTCCCTTAAGAGACATCTGCCAGGTTGTTTGTCTTCCAATACTTTCACTTTTTTATGCCCAATACCAAAATCTAATAAAATTTCTATTTCTTTATAGATTCCTAGGTTTGAATAAATCTCCACATAAATATTTGCTACATCCCTTGATTTGCCATTGAGAAAATCCTCTTCCACCCCCAGAAAGGAGCCTAGGGCATCTCCCATTCTAATCAGGGCTTCCCCATTCCAAAATTTAGTTGGTAATCCTACCAAACTAAGCCAAATTGGTGATATTTTAAAATTGTATTTAGTAGGATCAAAGTTGGGGGTTCAATTAATTCTATGGGAACTAGATATTTTGCAGAAAATTGGTTTCCCATATAGGATTTCAATTTTTAAATTCAAATCAATGCATTCTATAAGGAAAAAAGCATTTTGAAGAGGTCAAATAATTATCTTTCCTGAGTAGAAGTTCCTCCACCAGTCCATTATCTCTATGTTGATTCCTCCAATGCCACATCACTTCACCAATAATGCTTTATCCTTTAATTGATATGCGTTTGGAGCTATGGGGTTTGATGGCATCATAAATAACTTTCTACGAAGACTCTTCCTTGTCTTATTTTTTTCATCTTATGATATCTCTTATTACTAAGAACCCTCTGGTTATCACCCTCTAAGCCCCGTCTCCTCCTTCTAATCTGATTTTGGTTTTGAATCGATGGTTTCCCCTATGGATTTAACCCTCCCTAGCACTCGCTGAAGTATAAAGAGGAACCTTGGAAGCTTCAAGCATTGAATATTCCTTATGAACTCTTTCTACTTTTAGGGTCCAAATCTGAGTGCTTCTTGAAGCACTAAATATTGGATGATCCACCCATGCCGAGAGGAATCCTATTTGATCATGTGACAAATGTGGGCAAATACTAATTTGTAGGTATGCCGACAGAGTTTGTGGGTCCATTTTGCTAATGACCTTAAACTTTGTTGGGAATACTCTGTTGGTAGATAAGCTGCAAAAAAATTTGTAGACCTCATTTGTTTTTTCCTTGATGATTTATTCTAACTCAAGTATGTATCTTTTATAATTATGATTTTGTATATATTTTTTTGAAATCGTTCTATTTTTTATTAATACTTTTTGAAAATCATAATTTGTTTTTTATCATTTTGATATATACAATATAATTTTATAACATTTAATCATAAAATTAAATATTTTTTATTTAGTCATTAAAAAATACCTATTTACACTTTTTTGTTTATATTATATAATTTAATAATTATTAATAATTATTTAATTAAGATCAGTTATAATTAATATTACATGTTTAAAATTAAAATAATATATAAATTAATAATTAAGTTTAAGAATAATTTTAATATTATAATTATAACAACTGGTATTTGTTTTAATTAAGTAAAAGCGGGTTTTTGAAAGGAACCCAAACCTTTTACAAAGCAAGAAATATAGAAAAGACTAGAAAACACTGTGCCTGATCACTTCAAAAAGATAAAACAGATCCCAACCTAACAAAAAGGGACCACAACATTTAAAACAAAGCATTGCATAAAAACACCAGGACAAGACAACATCCGGAAAGCAGAACGAAAGAAAAAGATAGAAACAAGACAACTGCCAAGACAGACAGAGACAGCTATATACTTTTCATAATATCCTCAGCTTGGACAACCATCAGCTTCATGTTGTCCGTCGAAGTCTTTAACTCCTGCAGCTCACGCCCTTTGATGTCGCCCTTGATCCTAGTATTGGCTCTAGTTCTCTTCGCATGGCCTTTTTTGTCTGGTTGTTCCTTATAAACTTCCTTCTCAGTATTGCTCTCAAATCTATTGATCGAGATGTTCATGTTATCCACCGAGGCTTTAAGGATCTGGAAATTTTGTTCTGCAATCTTCTTAACAGTGAGCTCCATCTTATCAATTCTGCTACCCAGATTGTTCATAGCAGTGTCCATTTCTTTCCCCTCCTTATTTTCTTCCATCTCTTTAACCTTTTTTTCAATGGCAATAATTTTACCCGCCATGCTTTCAATGGCTTCCGCATTATTAATAGCAACTGCCAGTTCTTTAACATTTTCTGTCAGGGGTTTCTTTCCCACCGTAGCTCTTTTGACAGACAGCATATCTTTCTTCAAGCTACTGGTATTTGTTTAATTTATGAAGGTTAATTTAAAAAGGTAATAAAATTTATTAAAACTAATTACTAGAGTTATTAAAATTATTTAATCTACGAAAATTAATTTATTAAATTTAATTATCAAAGTTATTTAATCTATTAAAGTTAATTTATTAAAGTTGATATTAAATTATTGATATTAGCTTATTAATTTAATAAATTATTAAAGTTAATAATTTATTAAATTTATTTAATAAAAATTATAGTTTTTTTTTTCAAACTTTAACATACCGGAGGCCACATTCCAAATATATATTTAAAACCAAATGAATATACATATTTTAATTAAATATTTGGTTAACCTTTGAGTGCTAGAAATATTAAGGAAATGTAGTAGTAAAAAATACACATTGATAAATTTTAAATATTTAATATTTTAACACTGATGGAGAGCTTGGAGTTATTATACTTATAATAGGCAATCATTTAACTTTAATCAATTGACTTTTTGTACCAATCAAAAGTGATAGACAATCACTTAACTCTAATTAGTTTGATTATTTGCACCAATCAAAAGATTATTTATTTTGCTTTCAAAATAAATTTGATTTTAATAAAGTTGAGATTCATATTTTTAAATTAGAAATTATTATGTCGAGAGGCATAACCTACAATGGTATCATATAGGGGTCATCACCAGTAACGGTGTAAGAAACAAGAAGTGCTTTGTATTCCTGGGGAAGTGAAGATTAACCTGAGTTGTCACTGTCCAAGCTGTCAACTCACTGTCCAAGCTGTCAACCCGAGCAGTTTCTTTAACAATAGCTACAAATGCAAAGTGGTCGTGCAAATGACAGTTACAAAATGAATCATCTGGCTATATGATTCACATTCTCACAGTTACAAATGCAACAGACAATCTGGCAATTACAATCACACATTCAACAACCGAATACAATATGAATTAACTAATGCTATATTTGGAAATCACTTAGTTGGCGCGAATGTTACATTTTATTATTGAGGTGGAAGAGCATCCGCGTGGTGGAAGAGCAGACATTATAGTTTCATCTTCAATATCATGTATTTAAATGAAGTAAAGACTTTTTATTTTTAACTCACAATCGCTACAATCTTTGTTATACTGGAACTCCTGAAAGAACAATGTATGTTTGTCTTTGAATTTAGTTTTCTTTCATTATTCATATTATTTGAGCTTACTTTTCTTGCATAGATTATGAATAGCTACAATATTTGGATGCCTGAAAATAGTCTTCCTCTCTAGTGAGTGCATGTCATATGAGTGCTAGCAATAATACATGTATTAAAGTTTATATAATCAGTTAGTGTGGTAGTTGACATAATCTAGTCAGTATTCATATAACATTGTAATAGATGGACACAGTTTCAGTTCCCATGGAGTTTCATAATTCAATGTGCACAAGCCCTAATTGCAGGGTTCGGGTTCCATTAATGCGAGCGATAATCGACAACATCAACCAATGGATTTGTAGTAACCGAACGCAAATAATGAGATTACTTGAGAAGCTAGAGTAAGGTATGTTTCCCTTTAATGGAAGCCATATAGGAGAGAGAGTGTAAATTGTGGGCTTTTGAGCCCAAAAAGATTATTTTTCAATATTTTTCATATCTAGCACACAGTTGAAGATGGCCACTCCTAGTGAATAGATACTGCATTGATTTCCAAAATCAAGAATAATCGCAAGACAACCATGTCAACATTTTGTTGTAAAGATCAGTGACTGTAAGAACCCTCGTCCTTGTCACGATAAATAAGCTCATGAAAATCGTAGTCCACATTTATGAGCTTCTTTATCCTGAGAACTCGAGATATATAGGTGCTATATTGAATATTGTAATTTGAGCACCGTTGGGCATCATACAGTGAATCATATCAATTAAGATCACATGTAGGATATGACAAAGTGGTTGTTTGCAATATGATTTACTTACAGTATGAGCCACAACAAATCCATAAAATTCTACTTATCCATCCTTCTTCCTGTTAAAAGTTGGGGTTAGTTATTGATTCCCCCCACAAAAATTATTCCTTGTATTAATCATTTATGGACTTATTTGAATGGTTGCCCCATCACTTCAGTCTCTGCCCTCTATCCATTTCTTTTCTCTCTTATCTCTGGTTTTGCCAATCATAGATCTATTTGGGTATCCTCAAGTATTGTGATGATCTTATAATTAGCTTTGCATGAACATATGTCTGGATGCATGCTTCCCCATTAGGCGTGCATGTCTGCCACAGGAAATCCTTTACACTATTGTTTTGTTTGAACTGTTTTAAAATGTCTACTATATTTTGAATTTATATTAATAACTTTTGGTTTTTATTAAGATAATGTTGCGTGCATAGGATATTATTGTTAATTATTTTTTCTTTAGAAAAGTTAAGAATAGGAATAATGAAAATAGAAGCAATATTTTGAAAAAAAAAAAGAGGAAAGGATCTTAATTTTCAATTTAGAAAGATCAATAAAAAATTTCATGTTTCTAAATCTTAACATTCTATATTCAAAAAATGAAAAAAAAAAAAGAATTTTTATGTTTCTAAACTTCAACCATACAAATATAATAAAAATATAATGTTTCTAAATTCAAAAATCTAAATATACTAAACAATTTCAAAAATACTATATAATATCTGATATAAAAATATATTTATTATAAAGTTTCTAATTTATCTTATTTTTCTATTTATTGTTAGTTGAGTTACACAAAAATCTAAAAAATAACATTTAATTTTTAATTTAGAAACATGAAAAACAATGTTTATGTTAATAATTTTAATTGCATAAATATAATATTTCTAAATTCACAAACTCAAAGTTGCATATATACACAATTTTTTTTAAAATAATATATGTTTTAATATATAAAATAATTATTATTAAAAATAGTTTCTAATTTATCATGTATATGTTTAATTCTTTTTATGAAAATTTGAAAAATTAGTTCCATTATAATAGTTTTCTATAAATTTTTAAGTAAATCTATAAAAAAATTAAAAGGTTAAAAGAAAATAATTTTAATTAAAAAAATTTAAGCTATTGAAAAATGTGTTTATTTTATGAGAACAAATTTTAAAGGTATGTATTTCATAAAATTAGTGAAATAAGGAGGAAAAATCATAAGAATTGTATGTAATGAAGATTTTTATGAATGCATAATCCTACAATAGTAACCCCAATTGTACCATAACTTTAACCATAAAAACCTAATCTTACCATAATTGAAACCTAAACCAAAACTTATCTCTAACCCTATAATTAAACATTACCTACATTTTGAACCCTAACCCTAAACCAATCCCTAACTCTAACTATACCCTAATCCTAATTTACTTCTAACGCAAACCCTTACCTTAATTAAACTATAAATCTAATTTAACCCTAAGCCTAAAGTAATTAGATCATAATCATAATTCTAATCCTTATTAAAATCTATTATATCTATAACTATACTTAACCACTTATAATCAAACCCTATCTTTGACAATATACCTAATCTAGACCTAATTGAACCTTAACCATAACTTAACCCGAAACTTAGTCATAACCCTAGAATTAAGCCCTAGCTACAAGTTAAACTATACCCTAACAATACTTTAACCCTAGCCCTAGATTTAACCCTAATCCTAATCAACTCTAACCCTAACCTTAATTGAACTTTAATACTTATTGAACACTAATACTTTTTCAACCCTAACCATAGTCTACCCTAAGCCCTGATCATAATTAAACCCTCACCATAATCAAACCCTAATCATCATTAAACCCTAAATCTAATTAACTATAACATTAACCCTTAACTCAAAACCCTATCCCTGACTATTAACCAGGATGTAGACCCCATCCCTAACTATAATCCTAACCCTAACCCTTGACCCTAATGCTAACTATAAGCATGATATAAACCTAACCCTAGATATAACACTAACAAAAATCTTAAACTAACACTAACCCTAACCATGATGTAAACCCTAACAATAATTTAATCCAAATCCTAGACAATAAACCTAACCCTAAGCATGGTGTAAATCACAACCCTAAACATAACCCTAACCCTAACCTAACCATAATTCTAACCCTAAATTTGATCATAACCCAAAACCCTAATCATAATTGAACCCTAACTCTAATTAACTATAACCTTAACCATTAACCCTAAATGTATCTCTAACTTAACCATAACCCTAAACTATAACCCTAACAATAATCCTTAGTCCTAACCCTAAAACCTAACCCTAACCATAACCTGTAATTTATCTCAAACCATAACCCTAACCCTAACCTTAACCATGATGTAGACCCTATCCCTAACTGTAATCCTAACCCTAACGTTAAACCCTTTAATACTAATCCTAAGAATTATGTAGACCTAATCCTAACCATATCACTAACAATAATCTTAAACCTTAGCACTAACCCTAACCATGATGTAAACCCTAACCATAATTTTATCCATAAGCTTAGACCCTAAACATATCCCTATCTCTAACCATGATTTGAACCCTTTTGTAATAAAACCAAATCCTAACCCTAGCCTAACCATAATTCTAACCCTAAACTTTATTGTAACCCAAACCCTAAACACGATGTAAACCCAAACCATAATCTTAATCTTAACCCTAACTCCTAACCCAAACATAACCCTAACCATGATGTAAACCTTAACCATAATCCTAAGCATTAATTGTAACCATAATTCTAAGCCATTAACCTAAGCACAATCCTTATCCTAACCGTAACCATGAGGTATATAGATCCCTAACCTTAACACTAACCCTAATCATTATGTAAACCATAACCTTAATACTAAACCCTAACCCTAGCCTTAATATTAACCTTTACATTAAATGCAAACTATAACCATAAATATAACCCTATACCTAACTTCAACACAAACCTTAAACCTAACCCTAACCCTAACCCTAACCATGATCCTAACCCTAACCCTAATCATCACACTAAACATAACCATGATGTAAATCCTAACCCTAGCCCTAGCCCTAAACCTAAACCTAACCCTACCCATTATGTAAATCCTAAATAAAATCCTAACCATAACCCTAACCATGATGTAAACCCTAACCCTAACAACAATCCTAATCATAGCCCTAAAACCTAACCCTAACCATAATCATAACCTTACCCCTAACCCTAATCAAAATGTAAACCATAATCGTAACCATAACCGTAAACCATAGTCCTACCCACAACTCTAAACCATTACCCTAATCATATCCCTAACCTTAACCTAACCTAATCATAACCCTAAACCCTAACTCTAAAAATAGGGAATGACTCTACAACCCTTAGGATCCACCAATCATCTATTACAATGTATTGATAATAAATGAAGGGTATTGATATCTTTGTGCATCCTAAGTGTTGGATAGTTGTTTCTCAAAAAATAACCCTAAACCTAACCCTAACCATGATGTACACCCTAACCCTATTCATAATTCTAACCATGATGTACTCCCTAACGCTATCCATAATTCTAACCATGATTTAAACTCCAATCGTAAGAATAATGTAAACCCTAACCATAAGCATAAGCATAATTATAACCCTAAACCTAACTATAACTCAAACCCTAAACCCTAACCCTAACCATGATGCAAATCCTAACCCTAACCATAGCCATGATATAAAAATTAACATTAATCCTAAAACTAACCCTTAACCCTAACTCTAACTATAATGTAAACACTAATCCTAGACATAATCCTAATGATAACTGTAACCATAAGCCTAAACATAAACCTAACCCTAACTCCAACCTCGACCATGTATAAACCATAACCCTAACCATAATCCTAACCATAAATCTACACCTTAACCCTATCCTAACCATAACCATAAACCCTAACACTAACAATAATCCTTGGCCCTAACCCTAGAACATGATCCTAACCAAAACCCAAACCCTAACTCAAAACCTTTCCCTAATCCTAAGAGTAACAAATCCTATCCATAATCCTAATCCTAACCTTAAACCCTAACCCTAACCTTAGCCTCAATCTTAAACCCTAACCCTAAGCATGATATAAATCCTAACTCTAATCCTAAACCTAAGCCTAACCATGATGTTAATCATGACCCTAATGCTAACCCTAATCCTAACCTTAACCCTACCCTAGCCATAATCCTAACTATAGCCCTAACTATAATCCTAAACCTAACCTTAACCCCAACCGATGTAAACAATAAACCTAACCATAACTCGAAACCATAACCCTAATCATAATCCTTACATTAAGCCTAATCATTAGGCTAACCTAACTAAAATCTAAACCCTAACCCTAACAATAATCCTACCCTGAACTCAACCCTAACCCAAATTGAAATTTAATCCTAATCTATTCCTAATATTAATCTAGCCCAAACCCTAATCCTAATTGAACTTTAATACTAATTTAATCCTAACCTTAATGTAATTGAACCATAACCATAACCATAATTTTAACTCGGATTACTTTGATGTAAACCGTAAACCTTATTGTAACCTTAACACTATACCCTAACTATAAACTTAACCTTAACACTAAACCCTAACACTAACCATAATCCTAACCATAATCGTAAATCCTAACCCTAACCATAATCCTAAACCAAAACAATATCCTAACCTTGATTGTAACCCTAACCATGATATACACCCTAACCATCATCCTAACCTAACCTTAAACCCTAACCCTAATCATAACCCTAACCATGATGTAAACCTTAACCTTGACCATAATACTAACATTAAATCTGATCTAAAACATAACCATAAACCGAATCCTAATCCTAACCATACCCCCAATTATAATTCTAACCCTAACCCTAATTGTAATTATGCTCACTCTAACCCTACCTTTGATGTAAACTCTAAAGATAATTGTAACCCTGACACTAAACCCTAATCATAAATTTAACCTTCTATTAAACCATAACCATAACCCTAACCCTAACCCTAACCCTAACAATAATCCTAAATCAAAACCAAACCCTAACATTGATGCTAACCCTAACTGTGATATAAACCCTAACCATTATCATAACCCAAACCCTAACCCTAATCATAACCCTAACACAATCCATGATGTAAAGCTTATCCCCGACCATAACGCTAACCTTAACCCTAACGCTAACCATAACCATAATACTTTCCATTAAATAAAGTTTAATATATCTTACATTTTAGTATTTGCTTTGATCTCTCAACACATATATATTATTAAAAATAGTCTAAATAGATATATAAAATTTCATATATCTCCACTTAAAAATATAATAATATAATTTATTTAAATAAAAAGATACTTTATAATTATATATTGATTTATTTTATGTTTTCCATGTCACGTCGTGTGACTGCTACTAGCATATATACCTTAAATTTTAATTTAATCTATATAAAATACACCGAGAGATATCCTTCTCGAGGTGCCTATTTGACTCTAGGGTGCAATTTCATTAAAAATAGGCACCTCGAGAAGGATATCTCTCGGCATATTTTATATAGATTAAATTAAAATTTAAGGTATATATGCTAGTTTATCTACAATATAATTGGATGAAAAAATTTGGTGTTATAGGAACAAATTTAAGGGTTTTTTATAGATTTTTTTATATTTAAAAATAAATGTCTATTTTAAATAATTTTACATTTTTTATTCATAACCTTGTCAGTAAAATGATTTTTCTATATAAATGTGTAATGGTGGGAAAATGATGAGTGATGGATCAAGAGGAAAACTACCCTTTCCCTCAAAGAGAGATCAGAGTTTCACTACCGATTATCCTTCAAATACTTTTCACCATTACATTAGGAACAAGGGGATGAGATAATTCACTAGATTCAATCTCCACACGAAGATGATAGATTGAATTCCGAATGAATTGAGAGTGTTAGGATGATCCCCCTTTTCCTTGTTTGAAATGGAAAGGAGTTTGATTGTCTTATCTAGTGCAAAAGTGAAAAAGAATCGATTATAACTTGAGATCAGAATGTGAGATGAAGTTGTGCACCTGGATCTAGCAGTAAAATGTTGAGATGAAGTCGCCCCGCGAATTTGATGAAAAGTTGTCCGGACCATGGCGGGAATGTACACGGTCCTCCGAAAAATCCGTGAAATGAAAAGGGTTTTTCTGCCTCTGCAAATGGAGCTCAAATCGAAAAGTACAGTTGCGCACCTGCAACCTACACATAGAAAAGAGAGGAAAATGGGTTGGGATTGGGGGTTTGCCTTTAGGTCAAACCCCAGTTTTGGAATTAACCAAGTAATGAAAGAAAGTACTTGCAAGTAGATGTAAAAGACTAAATTGTAGATCACCTCAAGGGAGGTTGTAGTAGCAATGTTGATAGAAGCGCTTGTGTGGAATTGTATTTTGAAATCAATCTCCTCTTAAATGGTTGAATCCTTGACTTGAATGCAACACCTAGTCTTGAAGGGAGACTTGAGAATGCTCGATGGTGGAAAAGAATGCTTGAATGCTTGATCGCTTGTGCATACTCCAATCTTATCCAGCTTCAACTTATTGAACTTATCTAAATGAGAGAGTGAATGCCCCCTTAAATACATGTTGGTGGATTTGAATTTCGTCATGGGTCGACATCGGGGGAGTTTCTCGCCTGAGGCACGACCAACAATGCAACCCTAGGAAGGGTCCTGCCCCAAAATAGGGCAGGGATAGGGGTGCCACGCCCCTATCCTGTGAGGACAAGGGCTCCACTCCCCTGTCCAAGGGGGGATAATGGAGCCACACCCCTGTCCTACCCCTTTCTCCAGGGCAGAATGTGGATGGGGTGATGCAGAGGCCAAGGAAGAAGTTGTTTTCACAAGCTGAGCACTCTCCGGTCTTCGATCAGGCTAGAGGATTCGAGCTTGCATACGTGGGGACCCTAATGCAGTCGAAAATTGATAGGGTCGCAATTTTACGACACTACATTTAGCCCCCACTTTAGCGGGAGTATAAGCATATGCTAATACTGTCGGTAAAGTTCAAGGAAACAAGATTGAAAGAATTTTACCACGTCAAGGAGGCAAGATGCACCAAGCCCCCAGTGACTTAGGATCTTACGACTTCGATTGACAAAGTAAAAGGAAAGATTGAGAAGGGGAGAACCATGACTACAAGTAGCTAAGTTCCCTTCACTATGAGTCATGAAATCAAGGATACAAAGATTACAAAGCAAAACAAAGTTTCACTAAGTAATTCTAAGTATCACAAGAGGGAAAATATGAGTGGAGTGTATGCCCCCATGTTAAAGCAATCGCACGCGCCTTATCAGGAGCGATTGCTTTAAGGTAGGATACACCCAAGAAAGGAGGGAGCACATTATTGCAAGGATTTAGCCCCCAATCGAGGTATAAATCCAAGGATAATGAATACAAAACATGAGGTAGTGTCGCTTTCCTCGGGGTCAGAATGTTGTATGATAACTCATGTATATCATGTATGTACATGCATATAATAACCTGCATTCCCCAAAGAAGGAAAATACCTTAGAAGAAAGGGAAGAGAGGATGTATTTTGAGTCAACATGAAAGAGACCAAGAGAATATCTTGATGCTTTGCATCGTCCCCAAGTAGACATTAAGGGAAAAATAGAAGAACAGGGATACACATAGAAGAATGGTCACAAAAGAGAAAGAAAGGAGAGAGAAAAAGAGCTGCAGTACTAATATTGCTAATCTAGCACGACATCCACCTCTCGATCTTGCTGATCACTATTTCGGGAAGGTGAGAAACATGCCAGAGGAGTGACATCAAGCACATTAGATGGAGCTATCACAAGATATAAACAAGGACTATGCTCATGTTGTAAGTCACTTTGTTCGATTCTAGGAGCTAGGATTAGGGTTTGTGAAAACTCATCCGATAAATGTTTGTCCACATCAACATACTCATACTCACTATCAGAAGAATTAGGAGTTGTATTGCCATTATGAATAACATTTTCACCCATTTATTCATCAAATTTTAAAGAAAGACAAGCAAAAACATGAATAGGAGTAAAATCGTCACATGCTTTATGCAACTTATGATTTGGAGATGTTGGTTGAATATCTTGCTTAGGAGAAAAGGGAATCATGTCAATTGTTGGAGTCTAAGGAGACTGAGTATTTTGAGGGATAGCTTCATGAGCTTGAACATGATGTCTTCGTCGACGTTCTCTCGCACAATGATTCTGTCGAGTCTTAGTGGAAGGCTGAGAAGGAGGAGGAACACTTGAAAAAGTAGGAACGTTTCTCTCCTTGGTAGTGGAAGGTTTAGGTTGAGGTCGATCTGGTTGAACAATAGGAGAAGCAGGCCTCTTCTCTCGATAAGAGGAAGGATGTGGAACTGCGCCATAGAAGGAGGAATATTAGGTGTAGGGAGGAGACCAAGTCCATCATGAGGAAGAGGTATAGTTCTAACCTTAGGAGGAATATTGTGATTCTCCTTAAGAGAAGGTAAAGTCACATCCATGGGAGTAGGTGGAAAATTTTCCTTAGGAGGGAGATTAGTTCTATCTGAGAGGGGAAGAACCTCATCTTGAAGAATAATAGGAATGTCAAGTGTTGGTGATCTAGGTTGACTTAAGGATAATATCATATCATTCTTCCATTTTTTATAAGATTTAAAAAGAGCATCGCTCCTTGATGGAAGAGATTGAAATTGTTGAGGCTAAAAGAGATCAATAGGAACACTGGGGCTTCTTTCAGATGGACAAAATAAGCTACGGTTCACAATTATGATTTCTCCATTGTGAGGAAATTTCAAACACTTGTGGATTGGAAAGAAATAGCCTTCATGGAAGATAGCCAAGGATAGCCCAACTTCACACAAAATTGCTTAGAAGAAGGTATGATAACAAAGTCAACATCCATGGATTTAGCATGAACTTCAACAGGAAGGGTGATAGAGCCAATGGTAGGACAAGAGAAGCCATCAAATAACTTCACAACTACATTAGAAGCATCATAGATTGGCTTATGCAATCGTAAAGTGAAAAGATACTCTTCAGTTATGACATTAACCATGCAAGAGGGATCAATCAGGACACCACGACAAGGGATATCCTTAACCTTTGCAACTATGTATAAAGGGCCATCGGGCACTCTAATGGTCTCGCTAGGGTCAAATGTAATGCAAGGATCCTGAGGCAAATCTTGGGTTTCTACCATATTAACCAAGTTTGGAGCTATACAGGTGAATTCTTCAGAAGTGAGAGAATTAGGCACAATCTCAATAACGTTAGAGGTATGAGATGGCAAGGGATCAGTGAAAATATTAAGATTTTAATTAGGAGGAGCAACTGATTTATTCCCTTTATCATTCACACCTGCCACATATATAGTATTATTATCAATCAAGTCTTGAACCTTCTTTTTCAATGCAAAACATTTCTTAGTATCATGACTAGGTTGACGATGAAATTGGCAAAAGGAATTGTTATCAAAATAAGGAGATGCAATTTTGGAAGGATCAATTTGTTTTATAGGAGGAAGTTTGATAACATTTTTATGCAACAAATAAGACATAATACTATGCAAAGATTCATTCAAAGGAGTAAATTGCTTTTCTCTTTGGAAAAATTTAGAAATAGAAGGCACACCTATTGTAGCATTCACATGGTTGTTGTTGATTGGATCATTGAACTTGATGAAACTTTTTGTTGGTTTGAACTTCGCAAACGGTTGTTGAACACTCTCCCCCTTATCACTCAGAGACATAGGAGTAGATTTCTCCATTTGACTCACAACCAGTTGATAATTGTGGAGTGTTGCACACAATTGCGGAAAGGAAGTAAACTCGGACAAAAGAAGCTTTTCTTGATATCTTTTTGCAAATTAGAAATGAAAATTCTTTGAATATAATTATCAAGCACATGAAAAGAGATTTGATCACACAAATGCTTATATCTACCAATGAAATTAGTCACTTTTTCTTTAACACCTTGTTTACAATGCATTAAATCAGTCAAAGTGAATTTAGGACCAATTTTGTTTTGAAATTGTTGGATGAAAGCATTTGCTAATTGTTGAAATGAAGTGATAGAATAAGAAGGCAAAGAGCAATACCATTGTAAAGCCTTATCTCTTAGTGTTCTTGTAAACAATTTTGCAAGCAATCTTTGATCATAAGAAAAATCAATACACAAGGTTTGAAATGTTTTGACATGCGTAAGAGGATCACCTTTTCCATTATAGAGTTCCAATTGAGGAATCTCCACATGTTTAGGTGGCACAACTTTAACAATATCAATAGAAAGTGGGCTCACAACATCAAATGTGGGCACACTAAACTTGGATTGACTCATAGAAGCAATTTGTTGTTGTAAAGAAGACACAGTTTGAGCAAGATTGTTAATTGTCATTTCAGTAGAAGAATTGATGTTAGACATAGGTGACTGAGAAGGTGGTGTGATGTTGTGGAAAGAAGGCATGGACTGAGAATAAGGTGGTGGGATATTATGATAAATAGGCATAGGTGATGATTGGGTAGGAAAAGGGACACTTAAAGGAGGAATAAAGTTGTTGAAGGAATTGACCCCTTGTGTCACAATGATTTGTTGAGGAATAGTAAGAATACTCATGGAAGTCATAGGTAACGATGGAGGATTAAATGAAGAAGAGGGATTGCCCCCATGACCTATGGTTGTAGGAATGACATTTTGAGTTGAAGTAGCCACGATGTTGGATGTGAAAGTAGGAATAATAGTCATAGGATTAGTCAAAGGAATAGAGGAATTGACTTGTGTTGAAGGTTGTGAGTAACCTAGGGTTTCAGCACAACTCTTGATAGGCATGACATTAGAATCAACAATATGTGCAATGCCACACAATATATCAATTCCATTCTTATCACTTTGAAGCATGCGTTTAAGACCTTCAACTAATGGAATAGCTTCACTATTAGGGTATTCTTGGGACATCCATTGTTGAAAACTGTCAAATTGATTTTCCAATGTGGAAAGTTGATCTAAAGAAACCCTAGTTAAAGCTTATTCTTCATCATGAGATTCATCAATAGGCACATGGTTAGGATGGGAAGAATTAGCATGATCCTCATTAAAGAAGTCACCCAAATTAGGCTCCATCTCTTTGGGAATTAAACCTTGGGAACCCTTAATCCTAATGCTTCGTCTAACAGGGATAGGATAGGTAGGACTAATAGTGGTAAAAATCATGCACTAGAGGGAAAATTTGAATTTTGAATTGTAGAACAAAGCTTACAAAATTGAGTAATGCAAAATGTAAGAAAATAATGATTACACAATTTGAATTTTGTTGGGGAAAGAGGATGACACAATTTCCAAAAATGAAAGGAAATTGGAATTTTAAAATTAGGGCCAAGGGAATACCACTTACTTTTAAAATTAGAATTTTTAAAATTAGGGCAGACAATTATTAACCTCTTAATTTTAAATTTATTCTTGAAAGTCGAAATGTTGAATTTTGAAGGTATTTCCGATACTAGAGGATTCAAAAATCGATAAAATTAGCCAATCTTCTGGATTTAAGCTATTAAATACAGTCATAATAGTCTCCTAAAATTTCAAGCAAAAAGCCAAGGATCGTGGTGGGAACGCACATGGTCCGACCAACTTTTTTCAAAATTTTCAGGGATGGATATTATGATGATTTTAAAGCTAACCCCCCAAAATTGGTGAATTTTACGATCTCTAGATGGGTAAATGAAGGCAAACAGGTGAAAACAGGACCCTATTAGGGTTTTGAAGAAAAAGAGGAATTGAATTGCAATTTTGAAAAGGGTCAAACCTAATGGATATGGACACCTTGGAAATTTTTTATAAATCTGAATGTAAATGAAATTGATTTGAAATTCACACAAAATCCAATTAATTTTAAAAATTAGGGTTTGATGACCTAACCACTTAATTTTGAAATTCAAATTTTGGGAAAAAGGGGGGAAATTGAAAATTTGAATTGTAGGATTGAAGACAAATCTGAGAACAATCAGAAAATCTGAAAATTAAGTTGAAATCCAATTTTTGCACTAGTTCAAGATGTTTTTTGAAAATTAGAGTTTTAACAAGTAACCTCTCAATTTTGTAAATTTTAATTGCAAATTGAACAAGACAATGAGGAAATTGACTTTGGCAAACAAAGCGATTCTCATATCGAAGATAACCACAAGCAATTTTTACAAATCACAAGTTCAATGTTAAATTGAAAAACTAGGGTTTTGAATGATTTAACCACTAAGTTTGCAAAAAGTTGAAACTTGTAAATGAAAAATATGCAATTTTGTTCAAAGGAAAGCATGAAAGATGTCGGGTTCACCAAAATGTAATGGTGGGAAAATGATGAGTGATGGATCAAGAGGAAAACTACCCTTTCCCTCAAAGAGAGATGAGAGTTTCACTATTGATATCCTTCAAACACTTTTCACCATTACATTAGGAAGAAGGGGATGAGATAATTCACTAGATTCAATCTCCACACGAAGATGATAGATTGAATTTTGAATGAATTGAGAGTGTTAGGATGATCCCCCTTTTCCTTGTTTGAAATGGAAAGGAATTTAATTGACTTATGTAGTGCAAAAGTGACAAAGAACCGATTATAACTTGAGATCGGAATATGGGATGAAGTTGTGCACCTGGATTTGGTAGCAAAATGTCGAGATGAAGTCACCCTACGAATTTGACAAAAAATTTGTTCGGACCGTGGTGGGAATGTACACGGTCCTCTAAAAAATCCACGAAACGAAAATGGTTTTTCTGCCTCTGCAAATGGAGCCTAAATCCGAAAGTACAACTACGCACCTATGACCTACACATAGAAAAGAGAGGAAAATGGGTTGGGATTGGGGGTTTTCCTTTAGGTCAAACCCCAGTTTTGGAATTAACCAAGTAATGAAAGAAAGTACTTGCAAGTAGATGTAAAAGACTAAATTGTAGATCACCTCAAGGGAGGTTGTAGTAGCAATGTTGATAGAATCGCTTGTGTGGAATTGTATGTTGAAATCAATCTCCTCTTCAATGGTTGAATCCTTCACTTGAATGAAACACCTAGTCTTGAATGGAGACTTGAGAATGATCAATGTTGAAAAAGAATGCTTGAATACTTGAATTCTCTTGAATGCTCTTGAATGCTTGATCGCTTGTGCATACTCCATTCTTATCCAATTTTAACTTATTGAACTTATCCAAATGAGAGAGCGAATGCCCCCTTAAATACATGTTGGTTGATTTGAATTTCGTCGCGGGCTGACATTGGGGGAGTTTCCTGCCCGAGGCACAACAAACAATGCAACCCTAAGAAGGGTCCTGCCCCAAAATAGGGTAGGGATCGGGGTACCATGCCCCTATCCAAGGGGGGAAAGTGGTGCCACGCCCCTATCCTACCCCTTTCTCCAAGGCATAATGTAGACGAGGTGATGCAGAGGCCAAGGAAGAAGCTGTTTTCGCAAGCCGAGCACTCTTCGGTCTCCGATCAGGCTAGAGGATTCGAGTTTGCATGTGTGAGGACCCTAATGCAGTCAAAAATCGCTAGGGTCGCAATTTTACGACACTACAAAATGTATATAACTTGTAATATTTTTTTTTATATTTTTTAAAATATAGGTAATAAAATGGATTGACAATTATAGAATTTGATTTATAGCATTTAAATAAAATAAAATTTAAGTTTAAATAAATAATTAAACTATTGCATTACAAGCATTACACAACAAATATTTATATTAAAAATAAATAAATCCAAGTATCTTTAATAATTATAATTTTAAATAATTTTTTTTGAAATCATTCTATTTTTTATTAATACTTAAATTGAAAATCATCATTTTCTTTTTAAGCATTTTAATAAATACAATATAATTTTATAATATTTAATCATAAATTTCAATATATTTCATTTAGTCATTAAAAAATACTTATTTTCATTTTATTGTTTATATTATATAATTTTATAATTATTAATAGTTATTTTATTAAGATTAATTATTACTAATATAACATTAATATAATTAATTTATAATATATAATCTTAAATTAATAATTAATAATGAAGATTAAGATTTTTTTTTTTATAGTATATTTATTTTTTATTAGGATATCGAGTTTTAGCCTAGCTCGAACCAGATGGGGTTACAACCAAGGAGCCACCTCCCCTGAACGATTTTACAATCACACATCACTTTTGACTCTGCCCGTCATGAGAACGAAGAAGCATATTGAAGGTTCTCTCTTCCTTCTCTCTTGTCTCTCTTCCTCTTCACCTTTGTCTATCCTTCCTCTCGACTTTTCGATTCCAACTTCTTTGCCTTTGAATAATCCACGGTAGACTTCCTCCTTTCATCCAAACTCCTTGACTTGTCTTGAATTACAACTTCCCTTACTGCATCACTCTACCCTACTTGTGGGAAATTCAATGCTCTCTCATCCAAATTTTTGCCTTTTCCTGCCTTGTCCTCATTGCTACCAGTGTAAGCACTATTAGAAGCCAGAGTTCCAGATTTCCCTGAGGTCATAGTAGACCAAGGGACTTTGCACTAGGAAGAGGGGTCTATGTTCTGCATGTCCTACCCAACAACCATTACATTTAAATCTTTTAGGTTTTCATCATGGCTAGTTTTTCAATCACATAATGTTGATTAGAAACCTCCTTCCATCATGTTCTCTATCGATTCAATTTCTTCTTTTCACAATGAGCAGCAAAATGTCATGTTTGGAAACATCTACGACATCTAAAAGCAATGCATTCATAATCCACCAGTTGAAGCCAACTTATTTTCTCTAGATTTCAAAAGGATATTGACATGGAAACCTTTTTTCAAATCCAACTCAACCAAATATAGGTGTAAGTTGTATGCAAAATCCCTAAAGAGATTTCATCTACCCAAAAATTTACCCAGAGAATCTCTAATAGCTTTAAAACAAAGACTCAAACCAGAATAATTGCAAAGGAAGGTATGGAAGCCTTACCCAAGTTGGAATTTTATCAAAGGATTATGTGGTAGAGTTGAAGGCCAGATACCAAGGTTTCAATAGAAGCAAAAACTTATCTTCCAAACTCCACCGGTACTCATTGAGGATTTTCTTCCTATCTTGTCCATTTTCAAATACAACTACAAAAAAGTCCCATGCACTAGGATAAATCTCAACATCCCCTTCAAGAATGGGCCTCTAGAACTTAGAAATCCACTTATGAAGTTCAACTAGACTTGGCCAAAAGCCTTTAAATCTATTGATCAAGCCCTTCTAAGAAAAATATTTCTCATTTTCTCTTACTTCATATACTATCTCTGCACCAAGGCAAACTTGTCGGTCTATCAATAAATGGAACATTTTTCTCATTAACCCTAAAGCCCTTGTTTCTACTGCCATCCCCAAATTGCCCATCTCTTGAGCATTGACCTGTGTTTTGCCTCTGCTCACCAACTTTCCTTGCTCAGATGACACACCTCTCCATTATGTGCCTCCTTTGCCAAAATTTAGGTTGCCCACATGCCTCACACCTCCAACACCCATCGTTTTATCAACAAAGGTAGTCACAAGCCCCGAATGCCCCCATCCACCTCAAAATATTTGAAAGAAGGAGAAGCTTGAGATGAATAATGCCCCCATGAATGAGAATCAAAGCCCTAACGAGAAGATTTTATAGAAACCCTATTGGTTGAAAATTTTGTACACTTGGGGAAATATACAAAATTGTGGTTTCAACCACAACACATGAGTAAAAACTCTCCTAATTAAGGGAAGGCTCCCCCTATCCAAGTACAACTTGGAAAATAAAATAGGATGGGACAACAATCTTTCTTCTTTTTTGAAGAAAGACAATATCCTTTTCTCTTCATAGAAAAGGATAGCAATTGAATAACAATAGTAACCACTTTCAAGTGAAATAAGAGAAAGGAAATGAAGTTTCCTGAAAGCGCAAAGACTTCCGTCACTTCCTTTGAGACAGGACAACAATATCAAGCTCAAAGACTTGACTATTGGAAGTCCTATCTACCCTTTGCTATACTAAATTTTACAACGAATAAAAGATAACAACTCAAAGACTGGAATAATCTATTCTTTCAACACAAAGACAAGAACTAATGCAAGCTCAAAGACTTGCTGCTATTTCTTATCAAACAGTAATTTTTCCTCAAGAATAGACGCAAGCTCAAAGACTTGTTGCTCCTTCAAGAGTGTTTCCTATTTTAATTAATCTTCTCTACTTGCAACTCAAAGACTTCAAATCAAATTGGACTAAGCTCCTTTAGAAACACTTGGCATAGAAGAAATAAAAGATTCAAACTCAAACATGTAGCTCAAAGACTCAAAACTTGAGTAATCCTTCTTTATTATTCTTCAAAAACTTTCAATCCACATACATAAGCTCAAAGACTTCTTGTTGTAAATTTGGCAAAGTTTTTGCTTGCTTTCCAAAAGATAAAAATTACAATAGACCCCTCAAGTATTTATAGAAGAGGAGCCTTGAGAAAAAGGTGGGAGGATCCCAACTAACTTGAGAAAATCTCTCAACCACCTAGACTTATTCAAAAGCTAATTAAGACTTAAATAACTAACTAAGACTTCATTAACTAACTAAGACTTATTCCAACTATAGTCCTAATCGGACACAACTTGTAGTTGCCTTACATGTAATTACAAAAGTGCAAGTAATTTGTAACTTGCGTTTTACAAAAATACTTTTACATGTAACTTGTCAAAACAAAATTACAAATGCATAACTAAAACTATTCCATTTGTCTAAAGACACGACTCTAACTGCATTATCCTTTGTCTGTGATGATCTTCATGTCGCTTCAGGATGCTAGAACTTGAAGTATTATGGATTGGTAAAGACATCTTGAAGCGAAACGGGAACTTGCATCCTTGTCTTCTTGCTTGGGGTAGTACTAGCTTTTCAAGAGGGAACGGGCTGCCTTCCTCTTTTCATGTCATGACCATCTTTGTCTTGAAAGCATTTTATGCTCTCAACCATGAATTGTTGTTGTATTTCTTCTTTGTATCATCCTTCATTCTTGAAATTTGCTTGCAAAATAAGGCCCATGCCTTAATCCATTGATTTGGTAGATCGTGTGTGCAAACCGAACTGACAAGGGAAGAGAGAAATTGATGCAAAAATGGGCTCACAAGTGAATTTTGGGTTTTGGAAGTTGCATTACATGTGTGGGGAAAACAAGAGCATTAACTTGCAATTGCGGGGAACAAACATGCAACTTCATATGTGTAATGGGTAACTACAAGTATGCACTTGTAATTGGACCTTTAGAACTCATTTTCAAGTGTTTTTTGAGTGCATTTTGGACCAATTTTAGGTTCTGGATGGTTGATCACAGGTAGACTTTAAATGGGGAAATGAATGAAGGTGTGAAATGAGTAGATGAAATGGTATGTACGGATGATGGAAATGAATATGGAAAGATTTTGGGAAGATTATCTTCAAGAAAATGGGAAGAAATTTTCAACAAAAGATGGTTAAATCTTTTATCCGTAATGGAAGAACAATTATTTTTTATCCAACTTGTAATTGGGATTTAAAATCCCAAATACAAGTAAAGAGGTAAAATGGGGAAGATCAATGCAATTCTGAAATTGCTTTACAAAGGGGAAAATCTCTCTCACAAAACTGATTTTTTTGGGGAAGAACCAACATATTTGAAAACAAGAAAAATGAAACAAGAAAACAAGAAAATGAAACAAAGAAAGAAAAGAAATCAAACCTTGCTTCAAACTGAAAATGCCTCTTCAACAAGATGATCAATCTTTGAAATAAAGAAGAATATCTCTTAAAAAGAAATTAACCGTATTCCAAAACCCTAGCCACGTTTTTGAAAAAAATGCCCAAAACTGAAAAACGTGGCAGCAAATGCATGAGAAATGGCATGAAAAATGGCCAAGACCCTTTCTAACCTCAACGCCTTAGCATACCAAGCCAAAACGATTCATAACATTGCTGATTCATGGCATTCCAAATGGCAAAAAAACGTGGTTTTTTGAAAAAACGTGGCTGTTGTTATAAAGCTAAAAACCAGCAATCTTAACCTCCATGTGGAGTGAAAGGTGTTTGAAAATGCATAAAAATAGGGAGGAATCCAAAACACCTTCTATCTCCCAAAAAATCTCCACAAAAATTTGCCTAAAATCCTTAAAAAAAACGTTTTTCCTTGCAATTCGGGTTTTTTGGAACAAATAGCAAGTTTAAAATGCATGAAACAATGAAAATCGGGTTTTTTAGAGGATATAACAAGTTTAAAATTTCACTTTTTCAACATTTTAGGCAAAATCAAGATTTTTTGGCCAAATAGCAAGTTTAAAATGTCAAAAATGCACTTTATGAGCAAAATCGGGTTTTTTAGACCAAAGTGCAAGTTTTAAATTGTCACTTTTTCACTAACAAGGCAAAATCGGGATTTTTGGAGAGAGATGCAAGTTTTATGCACTTGTAAAAGAGAAATAAAACCCCTACAACAAGTTAGAAATACTTGCACATATGTAATGGGGATTTAAAATCCCTATTACATGTGAAAACCATTAAACTAGGGGTTTTTAGACCAAACTGCAAGTTTACTTGTAATTGAGCCAAAAAAATCCCTATTTTAACTAAACAAGACTAAAAACAATAAAAAAGATAAAAACAACAAAGGGGAAATTTAAAACAAATTACAAGTAACATCTTTAAAATAAAAGTGCAAATGTAATAAGTCAAAAATTCCCCTACAAAGACCAAAACAATGAATATCATTAAAACTTGCAGTTTGAAGAAAATTCTCCACCTGCAATCGGGATTTTAAAACCCGAAATTGAAGGAAAGGCATAGCAAACGAACCCAAAATTTGACAAAATTCGAAATGTAGTTCGAGGATGAACTGAGGATTAAGCCAGTCCAAGGATTAGTCAAAATTCTGCCTCGGGAAGCATGTCATAGAGTAAAATTTTTCATTTTTTCACAAAAATTTCATGTAATGGTCCTTCATTTTTGAAAACAAAAATGAGGACAACAAACCCCAACATCAATAGGGCACACCAACACCATTGCAACTTTCTTAAGATTAATTTTATTATTATAATTATAATTATATAGATTTTATAATTAAGTTAAGATTTATTTTTTTTAAATGTATATTTTCACTATAAAATTTTTATTATATTATAATTATTAATACTATTTTATTGAAGTGAGAGTTACGAGTAATATTAAAAAATATAATTAAAATAATATAATTTTAAAATAGCAATAATTCAAAATTATAATCTGATGGACCGGGTTTTCTTCATTTTTTGGTGCTTTTAAATGATGTTAAGTCTGAAGTATAGACTTGTTCTTAATATGTCAAAGCTAGTTGGACTCCTAAGGCATATACTTATTATAGCATTTAATGTTTTGCGATTAGGCCAAGATATGTTACTCTTGCATGTTTTAATGGATGGTATAGCTATACTAAATTGCCTTGGTCTCCTGCAAAAAATGTGATAATCTCTAGAGTAGGTAAGCGCAGATATAAAAATAAAGTTTCATGGTCTGGCTGAGAGGCGATTTAGCCATTCATTATGGATAGCTTGCTTTGTTTATTTTTATAGCTTTTGTCTTCTTGTTGTATATATGCATTGCTTGTTGTATTCTCTTTGTCTTCATAGATATTTATTTTTCAATAATATAGATAATCACTCTTACATATTTTCGTTTGAATAAAAGGGTAAATTTTTTATTGAAACATAGAATCTAGAATTACAAAGAGACCCGGAGCCCCAAGGCCCCAAAAGAGGACCATCAGACTAGCCCCCGATTAACCAACTTCAAAACCATCCATGTCCTCCTTAAATATCTTCGGCACCTCCTGACAGTAATCCCCAGAAAGATTCTCCCAACCATCAACTTTCCAGTCCCTATCCTATTCTGAGGCCCACTTGGCCAAACAATCATCTGCTCTATTCCATTCCCAAGGTATGTGGATGAAAGACACTTGTTCCATTAAAGAGCTAATTTGGAGAATTTGCTGAACCACCCCTACCAATTGCCACTGAATCCCACTCACCCTCTGCTCAGTCACTAAGTTAATCATGATCTGTCTGTGAGTCTGACTCACAAATCACCTTCCGTTGTCCCAACTCCCAAGCACGCTCAAGGCCATAGAGAAGCGCCAATCCCTCCATATAGTTGTTAGACTGTCTCCCTTTATGCATCGAAAAGAGGAAAACCACCTCCCCCCTACTATTCCTGCCAACATTGCCAACTCCAGTTGGGCCTGGGTTACCCCTAGACGATCCATCTGTGTTAATCTTTATAAAATCATCCTGAGGGGGTATCCACCTCCCCCCCCTCTGCACCTTCTTCATGGATCGTCTACCTCTCCTGGCACACACTGAGGCTGGAGATAACTCCTGCAAACCCAGCCTACTCACAATGCCAGCCTCCTCTCTACCCAAAGGAAAATTCACCTCACATTTCACTTCCACAGTCTCCCGGATCATTGCAATGATCCTATTCCAAACTTGCTGAACAAACAATCTGACCTCACGAAAAATCCTCCTATTCCTCTTGAGCCAAATCTGCCACAGAATGAAAATGGGCCCAATAAACCAGACAGTCTGGAGGAAGGAGGACAAGATAGGAGGTCTACCCAAACTGCTCCAGAATTCCACCAGAGAATCCACGTGGATACAAGGATGCTTCTAGGACCCCCACCAATAATGCCAAATAAGCATAGAGAAAGGGCATCTAAAGAATAGATACGAGGAATCTTCCCCCCCATTAGCACACAAAACACAAATAGAGGGCCCCAAAAATCCACGCTTGCAAATATTGTCCCAAGTAAGACATCTATTCAAAGCCAAAGTCCAAACAAAGCAATTACACTTCGGCCAAGACACATTACTCCATACCTGCTTCCACCAATTCACCTCTCTTCCCTCAAATCTCCAGTATAACAATTCCCAGTATTCGCTAGCCACTATGAACACTCCCTTAGGATTTGGAGACCAAGCCAACCCATCCCTACCCTTAAGGGAGCTGCATCATCTATTCACCAAAATGCCTTGCAGCTCCGCACATTCTTCCTCCATCCCAACAACTGGCCACTCATCAGGAGTCTTCCACCTCTCCAAATCAAGCCACCCACACCTATAGATAGTCTTGAAGTCACTCACCCTTGACCATCCAGCCTCCAAAAACCTTTGGCAAAAGTTCCCAAGGTTATGGAACTGATCAAGAATGGGAGGATATTCGTCCCAAGAGTCTTTCCAGAAGAGAACCGCTTCCCCCCTCCTGCAAATCCAGAAGAGTCCTGCCTTAATGAGAGAAGCCCCTCTCTTGAGAGTATTCCAAATTGAGGAGCCCTTTCCCTCCAGAGGATATCTAGGGATTTCCTCCATCGGGACCCTCTGCATATACTTGTTGGCCAGGATTCTAACCCAATTCCGATCTTGCTCTACACACCACCTCCAATACAATTTAGCCGCCAGCGCCTCCCCAAAAAGAACAGACTGTCTTAACCCAATCCCCCCAGATTGCTTCGGGCTACAAACCAAGTCCCAATTGACCAGGCTCCATTTGGAAGAGGAGAGATTACCTGCCCATAAGAATTGCCTGGCCAGAGAATCCAGCCCCTTAAAGAACCACTCAGGAGCCACTTGAAGCATACACCGGTAGATCAAAAGTGCCTGAACCACCGATTGAATCAGTTGAGTCCTCCCAGCAAAGGATAGCCATCTATGAGTCCAGTGTTCAACCTTCAAGCGGAATTTATCCAAGATACCCTGCCACGAGTCCCTAGGAGGTTTACCAGTGGATATAGGAATACCCAAATAGTTCAAGGGTAGAGAGCCAGCTTGGAATCTCAAGATAAGAGCAATCCTCCTTTGAATAATTTTAGGAGTGTTGAAGAAGATGATAGAAGACTTGTCCTCGTTGATCAGTTGGCCCAACGCTACAAGATAAACATCCAAGACCTTACGCAGATTATTAGCTTCTCTGATTCGAGCGAGCCCCATAAGAGCCGTGTCATCCACAAACTGCAAATGGGACTGCGGCTGCAATTCATTACCCCATCTCCAACCCTGAATAATACCCTATCCCATGTTATGTTTAATCAGCCTCCCCAAACCCTCCACCATGAGAATGAATAAATAAGGGGAGAGTGGGTCTCCCTGACGAAGACCCCTAGAAGCACAAAATAGCTCAATATGATCTCCATTGATAAGCACCGAGAAAGAAGTAGGCGTAACATAACTCATAACCCACTGGATCCACTCGTTCGCAAAACTAAACGCCTTTAGGATCTTCTGGAGGAAGGACCATCTGACTCTGTCGTACGCCTTAGCCATATCCAGCTTGATAAACATAGCTTTTTCCTTGGAGGTAGCCATAGAGTGAATGGTCTCCATCGCAATGGCCACCCCATCCAAGATTTAACGCCCTTCTACAAATCCACTATGTTCCTCAGAGATAACCTTCCCCAAGCACTTCTTCAATCTATCCGCTATCAGCTTAGAGATGATTTTATAAATCACATTGCAGAGAGAGATGGGGTGGAACTAGCCTAACCGGTCAGCCCCCTCACACTTGGGGATAAGAGCAATAAAGGTCGCATTCAGTGCCCTAAGCATCTACTTGTTCCTCTGTGATTCCTGAACCACCTCCAGCAAATCTAGCTTGATAATATCCCAGAATTCTTGAAAGAATTCAACTGGGAACCCATCTCGTCCTGGAGCTTTTCCTTTCCTCATCTGAAAGACAATCCTCTCAAGTTCTTCCAACAAAATAGGACCCAAAAGCTGCTCATTCATCTCCCCTGAGACAAGAGAAGGAATGCAAGTGAGAACCTGGTTCTCCTCCCATGTTTCCCCTTGGGGATCCTCCCTGAAGAGGGACCGGAAAAACTGCGACGCCTCCCTAGATATCTCTGGCAAGGATAAGCATTGCTCTCCTCTATCATTAACCAGAGCAGGGATCGAGTTTCCATGCCTTCTAGCTTTTACTGAGTTGAAGAAGAAAGTTGTGTTCTTGTCCCCCTCCTTCAGCCAATCAATACGGGCTCTCTACTTCTAGTAAATTTCTTCCCTTAGTTCCCACTCCTCTACCTCCTTGACCACCTTGGCTTCCTCCTTGAGCAATTCCTCCAAAAAACCTTGCTCTCTGATTACGCTGGTGATCCCATTCAACACCATGTGAGCAACTTTTTTGGCATGAAAGATGTTCCCGAAACCCTACCGGTTCCACCGTTTGAGCTGAAACTTAACAAATTGTAGCTATTTGGCAAAAGAGTACATGGCAGTGCCAAAGGCCGGCCTCCTTTTCCTCCACCACTCAGCTACAAGAGCCTGCAAAGAGGGATCTCAAAGCCACATAAGTTGGAATTTAAATGAAGGTGAGCAAGCAACCCTAGCCAGAGAAGATACCAGCTTGATGGGCTAATGATCCGACCCTCTTCAGTCAAGAATCTCCGAACTGGTGGACCATCCCCCACCAATCCAAAACTTGGAGACTAGGAACCGATCTAACCTCTCTGCAATCCAATCCTCTCCCACCCTCCTATTGTTCCAGGTGAAACAACCATTACCAGGCTTAATGTCAACAAGCTGCAACACAGAAATATTATCCTGAAAGAGGAAGGAAGAAGGTTCCAACCTCATCACCCCCCCCTTCTTCTCACTCTGCTCAAGGATGGCATTGAAGTCTCCTGCCATAATCCAAGGATGATAAGGGGCCAACTTTCGCATACCAGAAATATGAGACCATAAGTGTTGCTTACCCAGAAGATCAGTGGCAGCATAAATGTTAGAAAACAAAATGAATTCCCCAGTCTCAAGACTAGAGAACACCCCGGATAATGATGATCGGGAGGC
This sequence comes from Cryptomeria japonica, assembly GCF_030272615.1. Taxonomy (NCBI): domain Eukaryota; kingdom Viridiplantae; phylum Streptophyta; class Pinopsida; order Cupressales; family Cupressaceae; genus Cryptomeria; species Cryptomeria japonica. The sequence continues at coordinate 115,935,045 of NC_081414.1, read as the reverse complement.
AACCCACCAAATAGGGCGGATCCTTAAGGGGTTCCAAATACAGGCCACCCCTCCAGAGGATCCTGTTGCCCCAACACACTGACATTCTCCTCGATTCCACATCCTCGGCACCAGGCCCATCATACTCTCTACTGTAAGTTTAGTTTCTTGCAAAAAAATGACATCAGGCGAATGATTCCTAATCAAGTCCCAAACAACTTTTTGTCTAGGGCCGCTATTCAAGCCCCTCACATTCCAAGAGATCACAATCATTTCAGAGGATTAGAAAAGTGAGTATCCAAAGTCCTTACCGACCCTGACTCAACCAAATTCTCCCCCATCAATTTAATCTTGTCCAAATCCTTCTTTCTTCCTGCCTTTGAGCTCCTCTCTAAGGAGTTTTTCTTAATATCTTTCTGATGTAAACCCAGATGGGCAACAAACTTATTGCTCTTAACCCCAGCCAGATCCAACTTCGACTCTATCAGAGAGCCTTCCCCTTCCACCACAATCACCTCAGACCCAGGAGTGAGTCCCACATGAACCCCTACTTGCTGATCCATCTCCATCTGCTGGCTTCCAACCCCTTGCAGAGTCTGGATAGGGACCTCAACAGTTCTTACCAAGGCCCCTCCTGACGCTCCTTGATCCAAAGGGGTTAGCCCCGGATTAACCTCCTAATGGCCCAGGTCATCCAGAGCATCAAATTTGTTGAAGGTGTCCTCCTCCTGCCTCTCCTACAACGACCTCTTTTGTCCACGGTTCCTGTTCTTTGTCCTACAGGGATAAAACCACCAGCACCCCCAGCCTCGACAGACATAGGAGCTTTCCCTTTTTCAGCCCTATCTTGGCTCGGTTTCGACGACTAAGGTTGGCGCATCATCGGTTTATATCTAGGGCACTTACGCTGTAAGTGACCATACTCATGACACAACCGGCATTGGAAAGGTAAAGTCTCATAATCTAACTACTGAACCCAAGAGTAAGATCCTGCACACATATCTATAACATCTGGCAAGGGTTTACTAAGATCAATTTCGACACAAATACGTGCAAAAGTCATTACCTTTCTCCCCAGGGTTTGCGTAGAGGATCCCACTGGCTTCCCAAGCAGAGCAGTAAGCATATGGAGCACATCTTCTCGACAACATTCCACAGGGAAGCGTGGCAAGCGAACCCACACAGGCACCCTATTCGGGAGCTCCTCCGAAGGGTTAAACCCCACATGCCAAGGTTTGATAAACAACCCCACCTGGTTGTAAAAATATGGACCACCTTCGAAGACCCTATTTTGATCCTCCATGTAGTTGAAGGTAACCATGAAGTAGTTGTTTGCCAGCAACATAATCTCCATTTCCCCCTGCGGGGCCCAAGTCCTTTGCGCCCAATTTTCCAAGAATTGCAAAGAAACCCTCATTCCCAAAAATTTGCAATATAGCGAATGTTTTGAGAAATATTCAATGCCCTTTGCTATCATCTCAGGAGGAATTCTCAGTTTTGGCCTCTCACTGCATCTCTCCAAGCAACCATTAATCTTCAAAATGCGCGAACTCCCCGCACTACCAAATCCCCCATCTGAGGAAAAGAGGTTATTATTGAATGTCTTCATACCCTGCGGTGGGGGTTTTGATCCCACCGCCACCCAAAAATCTAAGGCTGTTGTGTCCTTCAAACCATCCCCGCCAATACTCATCATGCGCCACCAAAGGGCAAAGTCCAAAACCCCAAAGGGGCTTGAAAGAGAAAAAAGAACCCCCAAAAAACCCCACCCCTCCCCAACACTCCCAAGATGGAGGTCCCCAACCCCACGACCGCTTGCTGTTTGAAAAGAATGAAAGGCGAGTCGCTTGGCCTACACCCACACGTAGACCGTCGACCTTCACCCCTCTGCCCTTCACTGCTTCCCGCACCACCTAAACTCCCCCGCACTACAACCCCTTTGCCGCTCTCCCTGGACCCCCCGCGACAACCCCCGATCACGAGCTAGGGCTTCGAAACCCTAGCTCGACCCTCTACACAGACCACCCGCGCGACATCTTGTCCTTATTGAGATGCTCATCAACTCTTACATATTTTCGTTCATGTTGTTTGTTTGAGGTATTTATTTTGGTCTCTGGCTCCTATTTAACTTAGCGGTTCATACGTTGAGATTAATGAAAGCATTTTATAACTTTCTGCTTGTCTTCCTTTCTTTCTTCTCTGACCCCTTTATGTTTGCTATATTGCCTTTAGTAGATCTATGGAAATTTTAAGGTTTGTATACGCTGAAATTTGTGCATATCCTTCTATTATCTTATGCTCTTTGTAGAAATTGACTTTGTTGAAGATGTCGAGGAGCTCTCGTGGACTTTTCATTTCTAGGTTAGATAGGAAATTACAAGTCTTGCTAAGACGATGGGTAGGGTTCGGTTTAATCCTTAATAGGCATCTACATGATCGCTATGGGATTTATATTTCTAACTTGTTCTTTAGTTCCTCTTAAATTTGAATTCAAATGGTTAATTGATGTAATATGGAGTTATGTGCTAACCGTGTGATGAGGATAATAGGTTGGAAGGCAAATCTGTTTTTTGCAAGAAGTTGGATTAAATCGGTCCTCAGAAGACATGGCAATGACTTATTTGGTGAAGTTGTAAACACTCTGTTCTAAACATGATTGATGTAATTGAAAGGAAATATCAAATATATAGCTCCGTAATGAAAAATTGCCACTTAATGTAACTGATCAACATAAAGCTAGGAGCAATATTCCTTGGGCAAGACCAAAGGTTTTCTTTGTCCGATTCTTTCCTATCGGTGCCCACACTGAATCAGGTTGTAAATTTTTGTAAATTTTCTTTAAAATTAATAAAATTATTCGGCCAATGGCCCATTACCTATAAAAAAATAAATCAAAATTATAATAATTAAGAATTACAACAAATATTTTTATTACAATACTATAAAACAAAGTGTAATATGACATTGCTAAAATTAGTTACAAGCTATTAAAAGTTTGGATATATGGTTTTCATAATATTATATCTATTTTCTTTCACTATGACACCATTATTAATAATAATAAAATTAGTAGTTATAGGTTCAAGATTGTGATGTGTGGATAAAACATTTTACAAACAAGATTAGTTTTATAATAAAAAATTAACTTTCGTTATATTATTTTAAAAAATAAGTAACTAAAATCATTTTGATGATAATCATTTTAATCTCTACCTTTAATTATGTCGAAGGCATACCCTAGATATGAAGTTTTTCACTCACTTTGTGAAATCAATGCTTCAAATTTGAGGAGAAGGATGCAAGACTATAGAATTAATCACAATCACATACTTAAATTTATATTAATTTTTTTAAAAAATATTTTTTATGATAAAAAATAAAAAAATACATATTTATATATTATTAATTAGAAAAAAAATGTTGGTAAAGAAAAAAAATCTAATAAGAATATTTTTTCAATATTATTTGTTTTATAAAGATATTCTATCTTGTTTTCTAAGTTTCTAAAAAACAAAAAGAAAAAGAAAAACTAAGAAAATAAATATATTATTAAGTTTCTAGAAAGAAAAAAATAAAATTAAAAAAAATTAGCTTTATTTTAATTCATATTTTCCTTTTCTTTTTAATGATTAATTTTCATTATGTGTAAAATTTATTTTAGTTATTTATGTCTTTTTTATGAAATTAGAAATAATAATTAAAAATTATTAAAATTAATTTAATTTATAGTTATTTGTCTTATCAAAATATTAGTTATTATAGAATAATGAGATTTAGAATTAAAATATTTCTTTTATTACTATTTTCTTTGATGAGAATATTTTTAATGTTACCTTCTTTTATGAGATATTCTATTTTTTAATTTATTTTAATTCTTCTACATTTTTTTTTCAAGATTATTTATTTATTAAGTTAAAATTTAATTTTAATTATTTATGTCTTCTCATGGAATTACAAATAATAATTAAAAGATATTATAATTAATCTAACTTGTATTTTTGTCTTATTAAAATTTAATTTATTGTAGTGTAATTAAATATTTGAAATTTCTTTTAATTTATATAATAAAATAAATTCCAACTTAAAACCTAAATTAAACGTTTAGAACAAGAGAGCAAGAGAGAGCAACTAACTATTGATTGGTCATTTCATACCAATAATTTATAGATAGTTGTGTCTTTGAAGAGTTATACTAAGGGTAACATGTCATTTGATTATTATCTCCATCTATATCTCTCTATGGGCTATCTATATCTCCTTACCTCTCCTTGTATCTCTCTCTTTGCCCTTCTCTCATTCCCACTATATCTATCTATGTATCTCTCCCTCTCTCCCTCTTGCTCCTCTTTTTATATTTCTCTACTTCTATGTCCTCTTTCTCCCTCTCTCCCTCAATATATCCATTTATATATTCCCCCCCCCTCTCTCTCTCTCTCTCTCTCTCTCTCTCTCTCTCTCTCTCTCTCTCTCTCTCTCTATATATATATATATATATATATATATATATATATATATATATATATATATATATATATCTTTCACTCACAAACATTCCATATTTCTTCTTCCCTATCTCTATCTTTATATCTCTCTCACTCACACAAACACATACTCCCTATTTCTCCTTGTCCCTTGCTATCTCTATCTCTATCTCTATCTCTATCTCTATCTCTATCTCTATTTCTCTATCTCTAGATCTTATAAACTCCTCTTCCTTCATCTCTCCTACCGTCTCTCTATATCTCTCTCTACCTCTTCACATATCACTTCCTATGTCTTTATCTTTCTACCCCCCCTCTCTCATTGTTGCTCTCTTTATATCTCTCTGTCTCCCTCTCCCCCTTTCTATCTCCTTCCATCTCTTCCTCTCTCTCACCACCTTTATATTTTACAATCTCTCTCTCTCTCTCTCTCTCTCTCTCTCTCTCTCTCTCTCTCTCTCTCTCTCTCTCTCTCTCTCTCTCTCTCTCTCTCTCTCTCTCCCCATCACTCCCTCTTTTTATATCTCTCTACTTCTACTCTTTCTAATGTGTATATATATACACTCCCTATTTCTCCCTTCCCATCTCTATCAGTTTTATCTCTCTATTTTCCCCACTCCCTATCACTCTCCCTTTTTCTAAGGTCTAAACGTTTTTGTCTATTACTTGTCTGTCGCCTTCTTTCTCTCTCACTCTTGCACCCTCTATCTTTATCTCCATATATATATATCCCCCTTCGAATTTATCTCTCTCTCTCTCTCTCTCTCTCTCTCTCTCTCTCTCTCTCTCTCTCTCTCTCTCTCTCCCTCTCCCCCTATCTATCTCTTTATCTCTATTCATCTCTCTCTTTCTCTTCCTGTATATCTCTAATTCTCTGTATTTCTCTTCCGATATATGTGCATCTATCCCTCTATCTCTCCCTATTTCTCTCACCCTCTTTCCATCTCTTTTTGTTTATCCTTAGATCTCTTTATCTCTCTCCCTCTCCCCCTCTCTATATGTCCTTTGATATCTATCTCTCACTCTATCTCACCATCTATTTATATGTATTTCTCCATGTTCCTTTATAGATCTCTCTCTATCTCTTCCTCTATATTCCCTTATCTTTCTATCTTTCCATCCCCCTCTCCCTCTCTCTATCTCTCTATCTATTTTCCCTCTTCCTCTCCCACTATATTATATTCATCTCTACCCATGTCTTCTCCACTCTCCCCTATATCTCTAGACATGCCCCCCCCCCTCCCCCCCTCTCTCTCTCTCTCTCTCTCTCTCTCTCTCTCTCTCTCTCTCTCTCTTTAGACCTCTATATATCTATATCTCTTTTCCTTTCTATATCTATCTCTCCCTATCAATTCTTTCATCTATCCCTCTATCTCTATCTAGTTATCTTTATCTCTCTCTACCACTATATCTCTCACTCTCTTTATATATCACTTGCTATCTCTATCTTTTTATCTCTCCCTTTCTCTCTTTTTATATTTATTTTCCATCTTTATCTATCCTCTCCCCTCTCTCTTTTATTTCTCCATATCTCTATCCTCCTCTCCATATTCATTTCCCTATTCTCCATCTCCATCTCTAACTTTATTTATATCTCTATCTTTATCTCTTTACCCATCACTCTCTCGCTCTTCCCCCCTCTATCTCTCCCTTCTTCTAGCACTATCTCAACCTCTCTCGCTCCTCTCTCGCTCTCACCATATTCTGTTGGTAATGAAACTTGATTTTCTTCTCAATTTAAAGATTTTGCTTCAATTATGATTCGATTGTTGTAAGTGAATGCATAATTGATCTAAAGTTATTACTTTTCTATTGAGAACTTTTGCACAAATAACATTATGACCTTCCAAATGACCTCAAATATTACCCAATTCTATTGCTAGTTTATATAATTCAGGAGTAAAAAACGATCACAATATTTATCATCCCAACGACTTATCCAAAGCACGAGTAGAAACAGCCACGAAAACTTCCTCAATCCTAGCGTGCCCGAAAAGCATAGGATCAAAAGAGGACCGGATATGATTGTACACGTGGCAAAGTCTGGACCATGCAGCTGTCTCATCTCCTGTCCCTCTCTCCATTGCTTTTACCTGCAAAACCGTCCAATTCACAACTCAGGGTCTCATTAGAGGTTCACATAAAACTGTCTTCAATTCCAGACAGGCATAGCTTCTTCTGTGCTGTGATTCCGTCTTGAATGATCGCTTGAAGACTTGATATCTTTGATATTCAATCTTGTGAAGATAGAAATACCCACAAACAAAAGCTTGATAAAAACCCTTAAGGTAAGATGGAGCCTGTGGGCTTCTTTGGAATCTTTGAGGAATCCAGGAGAATCATCACTGCACACTCAAGGCATTTTTTGGGGCTTTCTGTGCTGTTCCTACTACCTATCGCTTTCTTGACCTGTGCCGCATCAACATTCAGGAATTGGATTAACGTCAATGAAGGTCATGAGGAGCTTCTCCGCAGCACTGTATTAACATATTCCAACCATGGTGATGATGACGATAATAAGGATTTCTTCCTTGCTTACACCAGAGGCCTAATGGAAACCAAGGTAGTCCTCCTTTTAAGCTTGTATGGTTTACTGATGTTCGGTCTAGCACTGTGCTCAAATGCTGCAGTAACCCACAGCACATGTAATGGGTTTTATGGGAGAGGGGTTAAGCTCCCTGGGGCAATCAAGTCAATACCAGGGTCAGCATGGAGGCTTTTGTTAACTTCAGCTTGTGGAATGGCTGTTCTTGTTGGGATATCTTTCACTTTTGGGCTTTTACTGTCATTGGTTCTTTTGGGTTTATCAGCATTTAATGTAACCCTAGAATCTATGACCCCTGTTCATCTGGTCATAGTAGTTTTGGCTGGACTGGTGGGTTTGTACCTTCAGATCCATTGGATCCTGGCAACTGTTATACCCGTGGTGGAGGGTTCGTGGGGATTGGAACCCTTAAGGAGAAGCAGTTACCTTGTTCAAGAAATGAGGTGGGTATCATTATCTCTCAATCTGTTTTTCGCCATTACTGGATTGGCTTTGGCTCTTTGGGCAAGTTATTTGCAGTCTAGCTCTTCCGATTCTTTGAATATGTTGTCTAAAATTGTACAGAGTATTACAGTTTTGGCATCGATGACCGTGTGGTATCTGTACAACATAACAACCACTACCGTGTTCTATATGTATTGCAAATCTAATCACAATGAGCTTTTAGATGCAATTATTGAGGAGTTTTCTAGGGATTATATGGTTCTTCCATTCGAATACCAGAAAGTTCCTCAGCTTGTATCCGTGTCTGAAGTTGTTTGAATCATGTTTAGTTGTTCTGGACTATTTATTGGCTTATATAGGGGGTGACCAGGAATTAGCATAATTTGGCAAAACCTAGGTGGTATCAGACTTTTGAATGATCAACTGCAGTTGCATTCAAAGATATAGTATGAATATTTACAGTTGGCAGGTTGCGATCAGCCTATTATGTTTGAACGATTATAAAGGGATGTGTTTATAGTCATGAAAAGGAACTTATCACATAAGTACAAAACATTAATATCAAATGCAGGACTAAAAGAGCATGCACAAATTATAGTGGTGCTCACTATTTCATGTATTTCCCAAGCCTATCTGTATAGGAACTGTAATATCCTTTTTCTAAATATAGTTTCTTACATGTCTTGTTTTTATCTGGAATTTCTGAGTAGTTGGCTGCAAGCATCTGAAATTTTGTACAAAACTTTTTTGTTGATATCATTGATGACATTATGTATTTCCTGGCGTCATTCTTTATGCATTTTTTGATGAACGTCTCTTGTTTTTTAATTGCCGTGGAGATCTTTTGACTCTTTGTTATTAGCAAAAAATCCTTCTAAAAACTTCTGACGTATCAAATTCTGCTAGTCCAGTGTGGAGGCAGAATACTGTTAGGCCAAAGGCAAAACAATTATAGTTTACATTGACCTGCACATATTATTTTTACAAACTGAGATTCTATCAAGCAGTTTTAGTTTGCTGATGCCCTTGTGTTCATGGTTGTAACGAGAAGTTAACTTTCGTAGTTTCTAAAATGTGTCATTCTATTTATATTGATTCATCCTGTATCTCAAAAGATTTTGATTATGTAATTAGGACAACTGTCTTGGAGAAGAGTGGTAACGCATATGTTCTACTCTTTTGTTGCCATGCTAGAAAAGTGAGACTATTAAATATCTGCTGTTATTTTTGAAATCATCCCAATAACTTAGTTGGTCTATTGTCTGGAACATGCCATTGACATACTTGTTTTTATAACGTCCATAAAAATATTTTCCCCTTTCATGTTGTTTCTAAGTTTAGAAAATAAAATAAAGTACAAGTTCAAAAAATAAAATAAAGCATGAGGTCATGAGATCCAGTCTCCCCTTTGGAAATCGCTATCCCTTCAAAATAGGCATAGCCCCTTTCTTAACCATGTCTCTTCAAATGACATCTCTTCATCAACGTTACCCCTATCATTTCTTAATCCGCTTAGTTTATTAGTGGCTGCTTGTGCGACTATGTTTAGGATAACTTAATCGCTGAGTTTACTAATCGTTGCTGTTGTTAACCCTTCATCGCTGCCTTATAGAAATTTGTGATGACTTGTAAATAAGACAAATTTCTGTTGATTAAAATAAGTTTATTACTACTTCTTAGGCTTAGGCTGGGGCATAACAGATGCACAGTTTCATTGCACAGTTTCATTCATACAGTTTCATTCATACTTTTAAACTAAGTTTTTTTTCCTTTCTATTTGATGTTTCAGAGATCATGTTAAAATGTAAATGCCATTCATCAGAATTTCTCTCTATGGACAGCTAAGGCATTCTTCATACATCATGAATTAACATTCCAAGTTTTAATAATAAAGGTCACTTACAGACCTCAAAGGTATTTGTAAAATGGCCTTTATGGATCACAATTTGCACCTCTTACTATTATCAACCTATGAAGCAACTGGTGCCCACCCAATACCAAGTAGATGAAAACTCCGCGTGGTTCCTACAGTAATTTAACTCTTTCCAACATGCAACAGTTTATCACTTTACCTATATATTGGGGAAGAGAGAAGCAGCTAAGAAACACAGACAAGTTAACAATAGAAACAATAAAACACTTATCACGTGTTACTAAGTATGCTTTATTTACTGTTAGATTCATTGAATAATTTTTATTTTATAAACTAATTTTTTTAGACTGCAGGAATTGGATAGCCCCCCTGTAAACTGCAGTGTGCATGGTAAACTTTTTAATGTGACCGGTGACACTGGCACGACACATTCTCCAGTACCACATGGGCTGGGCTCTCCTCAAAGAGACATAAAGGTATAATATAGAGAAGACCTGATAGGGGAAGGGCATCAAGGAAAAAGAATAAAAACAAGCATCTGTATAAACAGGAGCAGCTCATCTCTTAATATATCTGCAATCAGGCATCTAAATAACTAAATCAGAATCCTTAATATTTCAGGAAGTGGCATTGTTACACATTTGTGGTATGCACGGAGATGTGCTTAATATTGTATGCTTAATATATGAAGCCTGATAATGTCCTTATGCAGAATTTTTACAGATTAATATAGGCTGTAATATGTATGAGTCTATGACTATGTATAATGATCTATTTGATCTCTACTATATTGATATAGGCAGTAATGTGAAATGTCTAGATTTCCAATCTATTTGTCAATTTGCTGCAACTAACCATGAGGAGGTTAGTAAAGGATAGTAAAGGAGTACATGGACGGAGAAAAACTGTTATGAGGCCCCCTTCTAAGTACACCACCTCATGGTGGATGACTGATAGCCCCAATAGGCCAAGGGGGAGCAAGTTGTGCCCCGCCCTTGGTCTTAGAGGGGAAGGATACTTTGGACACCCTATTGTGACTTCCCACCAACCTCAACAAGGGTTGATTATTGGAATGGCTTCCAAGGGATCTCAATTACAGACCACCAAATAAGGTGGCACAAGTAGGGAGAGCAAGTACAAGTGTTCTCATTAGGTATACCACCTCCACCTCATGAAGGATGAATGGTGGAAGGCCACATGAGGCCAAGAGGGATGCTATATTCGCTCTTGGGCCTAGGGTAGAGACCCTTATCCGGGCCGTTATGGTTGAACTCAAATAATAAATTATAGATATTATATGTGCTCTAACCCTAGTAGAAATAATTGATATTGTGTATTGTTTTTTTTTCGATGATTGTAGGGTTACAACCAGGATTTATCTTGCTTGTATTCGTTGGGTAAAGGTTATATCTCTAGCTATATTATGTTCTTATTGAATTTGTGAGTCTAGGGCAAATTCTAGAGTAATTCTCAAAAGGGGACATTACAGCATCATTGATTATGAAGAAATTTCCTTTTGTACAACTTATATTATGCAAGTTTTATTAAGATATTATCCTTATTTGTTTATGTAATGGTTAATCATGTATTTCATTGTAATTTTAGGAGTTTCTATTTTTACTTCTGTTATTGCTTGTTTCTTTTTAGAAACATCGATCTTTGTATTTCTATTTAATGATCTTCTCGATCATTTGTAAATCAATCAGTTTTTACGAAATACTTGTGTATTATGGTATCAGAGCAGTTTCGTAAAAAATTCTTTTGAAAATTTCGATCGAAATTTTTAAAAGTTTTTTTCAGAAATACGAATTTTCACTTTATGTTATTGCTTGTGTCGGTTCGCGCGACCTATTTTTTGACAACTTTCTTTGTATAATTTTTTGGGATCTGTTTTCTCTAAAATTGCGACCTGTTTGGTGGGTTTTCGTGGTTTTTTCGCACGAAGATCTGGTTCGTGGTTTTTTGAATTTGTTATTTTTGTACGATTTTCGCAAAAAAAAATCGTAGTTTGTTTTGCCGCGTGTTTTTGTCCGCGGTTTCTAGTGATTTCCGCGATAAAAAAAAAAAGAAAATACTTTTTCGGCGCCATTTTCATGTATTTTCTTGCGACCTGTCATGATCGTGACGTTTTCTGGGCGTGCGTTTTTTCGTCTTCTGCTTCTGCCCACGCATGTATTTCTGGTTTTGAGTCACGAATCTGGATGCGAAAAGGGTTTCGTTTATTTTGTTTTTTGGCAAATGTTTTGAACTCACATTCTGCATTTTCTTTGACGCGATCTTCTGCAAATTCCGCGCCTCCGTGAAGATTTTTCTTGGGTCATTGCCTTCATTTCTGCCGCCTAGGGTTTTAAACCCTCTGTACTTTTATTGGCGGCCAGGGTTTTTCAGAAAATAATTCTCAAAAAAAAATCAGCGACCTAGGTTTTTCTTGGTTTTTTGAAAACTCATTTGGGAATTTGTCAGATTTTTCTGGGTCCTCCAAAAATCTGTACATTGGGATCAGTGCCAAAATTTTCTTCAAATCTACCTCGAAATCAGTGAGTCTTCTGCCTCCGTTTTTCTTGCACGCGTCACGTTTATGTGATTTCACACGTTTTCTACCTCGATATTCGTGCCATCTTTCGGTCAACCATCTTTGACCTCAGTTTTCAGCAATGGCATCTTTGACAAATATTTTGCTCGGGGGCAATCAAAAATTCAATGGCAGAAATTATAACCCCTGGAAACAACAGATGCTCACCATTTTTGAGTATCGCGTTATTGATCAGTTGGTTCTTGGAAAGGCCACTTGTCTCATTGCAGCCGGTCCTGAACAGACAAAGTTTGATGAACAAAATCGTGAAGCAGTCATGCACATCAAGCTCTCGGTGACTGGCGATCAGCTTCCTCAAATACCTTCTGATAAAACAACTGTCGAGATATGGGAGCATCTCAAGACGTTGCATGAGACGTCTGATAAGAGCAGAGCCTTCTTTCTGAAAAATATGCTCTTCTCTATTGTCATGGATGAGCGCAAATCCCTTCAGGATCATCTCAATTGGATCAAGGAAATCTGTGACCAATTGGAAGCCATTGGCCGGAAAATGGAGGAGCACATGGTCGTGATAACTTTGAAGAGCTTACCAAAGTCCTATGAGCATTTTGTTGAATCACTCAACATCACCTCAACTGGTGTTGATCTAAAGTTCGCTTATCTTTGCACTAAACTTCTGCAGCAAGATCGGTGGAAGCAGCAGTTCGACAGCGGTAATAGCTCATCCGCTTCAGAACAAGCATTCGCAGCTAAATCCTTCCTGAAGGATAAAGGCAAATCACAATCTTCTCAATCTTCTCAGCAGAAATGCTTTGCTCCGTCATCCGAAGGCTCCAATAAGAAAAATGTTCAGTGTAATTACTGTTATAAATTTGGTCACATGAAGCTTGAGTGCCGTAAACGCTTGGCTGTGCATGCTATAAGCAAAGCAGTTCGCAGCCGAAAGCAAATGTAGCAGAGCACATTGAGCAGAGCTAGTCTGCCTTTTACGCCTTCATGGCTAAAAGACTTGCAGACCAAGTCAAATCCTTTGCCTGGTATATAGATTCAGGTGCCTCACGCCACTTCACTCATTGCCTAGATTGGTTCATTGATTTTCAGCCGTGCTTAGATTCAGTTATATTTGGAGGAGGGGAAGAGTACTCCGTTGTCGGAAAGGGCAATGTACAAATTCTGTTTGGCGGGAGGAAATTAATTTTCCTCGATGGGTACTATGTTCCAGGAATGGAACTCAACCTTCTCTCAGTCAGTCAAATTTTGAGACATTCTCCTTGGCTCCACGTGACCTTTAGTTCACATTGATGTAGTATCATTGATCAGGAGATTCTCTGGAGCTCGCCATGGCAGCCAAGCGCTCCTTTGTTAGTACACTCTGGCATCAATGGTATGGGCACTTGAATGTGCACTATCTTTCTCAGCTTGTTTGGGAAGATCTTGTCATTTGATTGCCATAAATCTAGACTTAGAACCTTGGAGTTTGCAGAGCATGTCAGGCTGGCAAGCAACATTGGACTCCGTTTTCGGATGGTGACCCTTGGAGTTTGCGGAGCATGTCTGGCTGGCAAGCAACATTGGACTTCGTTTTCGGATGGTACCCTTGGAGAGCTTCTAAGGTATTGCAACTAGTTCATGCTGATATTTGTGGGCCTATGGCTACTCCTTTTGTTACTGGGTCTAGGTATTTTCTACTTTTTGTTGATGATTTTAGTAGAAAAATGTGGGTGTATTTTCTTCATCAGCAATTAGAAGTGTTTGCTGTGTTTCAAAAGTTCAAAGCATTAGTAGAAAGAGTCTGGTAATCATATTATTACTCTTCAATTTGATAATGGGGGAGAATTTTGTTCTTCTGCCTTCTCCCATTTCTGTGAACGACATGGCATCAAGCGCCAACTCACTACACCATACACCCCGTAGCAAAACGGTGTCGTTGAGTGGAGAAACCGCACGATTACCGAAATGGCTCGGTCTATGTTTGAACACGAGTGTTCCGAAGAAATTTTGGGCTGAAGCAGTTAATAGTGCAGTCTATCTTTTGAGTCGGTTTCCTACTGTGGCCGTGAAGAAGAAGACTCCGGAAGAGGCCTGGTCAGGCCGCAAGCCCAAAATCAGTCACCTCAAGGTTTTTGGCTCCATTGCCTTTGTTTGGATCCCTGATTCGAAATGCACCAAGTTGGATGCTAAGAGTCAGAAATTTATGCTCACCAGCTACAATGATAATCACAAGGCCTATCGACTGATTGACATTGAGACAGGTCGTCTCATCTTCAGTCGAGATGTGGTTTTTGATGAGGATAGAGGGCCATTTCAGCTCTCTTCTCTAGTTGTGGATTCCACAAATCAGCCTTTGAAGGCTTTAGACTTGGGTGTTCGTCTTCCATTAGGTCCACTCGATGGGAGGGCTCTTGCTGTTGCAACTCTTGCACCTTCACCAGTTCCTTCTCCTGCAGGATCACCTAGACATGCAGCTGCAGCACCTGATTTTCCACAAGATTCATCCGATCTTCTGTTAGATGACCCTGATCTTGTTGCACCTCCTGCATCTGATGTTGGCACTTCTACTCTCTGGCCTAAATGGTGGGCTAAGGCACTTGTTGATCTTCATGATGATGAGCTCATTGAAGGTAGAACTGCTCGGAAAAAGAGCAAGCAGCCTGATTATGTCAATCTTGCTTTCATGGCCAACATTCACAGTGTGTGTGAACCTCAAACATACATAGAGGCGAAAGGGATACCTAAGTGGGAGCAAGCTATGGCGACTGAGCACTAGAGCTTGCTAAAAAATAACACTTGAGTTATGTCAGATCTTCCTCCAGGGAAGAAACCCATTGGGTGCAAATGGGTCTATAAGGTAAAATACAAGGGATGGCATTTTAGATAAGTACAAGGCTTGTCTTGTTGCCAAAGGCTTCTCTCAGCTTGAAGGCATTGATTACAAGGAAACCTTTGCTCCGACTGCAAAGATGAGCACCATCAGATTAGTCCTAGCCATGGCAACTGAGTATGGCTAGAAGGTCCATCAGATGGACGTCAAGAGTGCCTTCCTGAACGGTGAACGGTGAGGTACAGGAAGAGGTCTACGTGACACCACCTCTTGGATTCAAAGTTGCCGGCAAAGAACACCAGGTGCTCAGACTGGTGAAAGCACTCTATGGCCTAAAACAGGCTTCTCGGGCATGGTACATGAAAATTGATAAGTACCTCACATATCAGGGTTTCCAGAGGAGTCTTTCTGACTCAAATCTGTATGTCAAGACTTATTGGCAGTGATATCATCATTCTGGTTATTTATGTTGATGATCTGATCATCAGTGGCAGATTAGTATCTTTGGTTCAGGGAATCAAATAGAATTTATGCCAGTCTTTTGACATGACCGACCTTGGGCTTTTACACTACTACCTAGGTGTTGAGGTTTGGCAGCAGTCTCATGGCATCTTCATTTCTCAGTACAAATATGCCAGGGCTCTGCTAGACAAGTTTAGAATGCAGGACTGCAAACATGCATCTACACGTATAGAGAGAGGCCTGAAGTTGTCGGCCAAATCTGGTTCTCTAGTTGAGAATGAATCCGATTTCAGGCAACTAGGGGGCAGTTTAATATATCTTACCTCCACTAGACCTGATCTGAGCTATGCAGTTAGCTACATATCCCGCTTCATGACAACTCCTACATCAGAACATTGGGCTGCAGCGAGGCGGATCCTGTGCTATGTTAAGGGCACTTCAGACTTTGGTATCCTTTATGGATGAACCAAAGATCCAAGACTCATCGGTTACACAGATTTGGATTGGGCAGGCTCTGTCGATGACAAAAAGTCTACATCCGAATATGTCTTCAGTTTGGGCACAAGTGCTATCACTTGGACCAGTAAGAAGCAACAGGCCATAGCTCTTTCCTTGACTGAAGTTGAATACCGAGGAACAGTCAGAGAAGCTTGTGAGGCAGTTTGGTTTCGTCGGATGCTTTAGACATCCAACTGTCTCAAGCCGATCCTACACCCCTCTTCTGTGACAATCAAGGGGTGTTGAAACTCGCAAAGAATCCAGTTTTCCATGAGAGAACCAAGCATGTTGAACTTCACTGTCACTTCATCCGCAAACTGGTTGAAGATGGATCCGTGGATTTGTAGTATATTCCTACAGAGGACCAGACTGTAGATATCCTCACCAAGTCCCTACTTCCGGATAAGTTTGCTAAGTTTAGAGGGCTCCTTGGTGTAGTAGACAGATTAACCATCAAGGGAGGGTATTAAGATATTATCCTTATTTGCTTATTTAATAGCTAATCATGTACTTTATTTTAATTTTAGGGGTTTCTATTTTTACTTCTGTTATCGCTTGTTTCTTTTTAGAAACATCGATCTTTGTATATCTATTTAATGATCTTCTCGATCATTTGTAAATCAATCAGTTTTTACCAAACACTTGTTGATACATGATAGCCTCGGTAAGATAAATGATTGAATGAGAGATAAATGAAGTCTATCATTCAATCATCCATCTTATCGATAGACTATGATAAGACTTTAGTTATCATTCCTTCATTTGATGATTACTCTTCAATATATATATATATATATATATATATATATATAAAACCTTGCTTGCAAATTCCGATCAACATCGGATTCTTAACCAATGTCTAACTACCGATTATTATCGGTTGCAAATCATAAAGCACAGAATACCGATTGGTGTTGGTTTACCTTGTTAATCGTATGCAAACCGATTAGTATCGGTCTAACATGTTAACTATATAAATACCGATTGTTATCGGGTTTATTAAATGATTGCATACATATCGATTAGTATCGGTTCACTTGTTAATTATATGCATGCCGGTTAGTATCGGTCAAGGTATTGCTTGATCCTCCTTGTTGGCATGTATATATATCAATCGGTGATTATGAGAAGGACATCGAAATTCATAAATGCTCGTTCTCCATCTGCAACATACCAGATAATAATCAGATCTATTTATATTAAGAAATAACATATACTTGAAAGAAGAAAAATAACCTTGAATATGACTTGCATCTTGAATTGAAAATCAAATAACATTTACAATACTTGTGTATTAAGTTTGTTGGTTAATAGATTTGTCACCTTACTGTATATTCTCACGCCCACAGTGATGACAAATGTAACCACAATTGAACCAGTCTAACAAACTATTAACTGACTGATTCTCTGCTTATTTTACAAGGTGGCAGCTACCTTCTAATGTTTTTCAATGAATGAACAAACAACTCATATGCTTTTAACTAGAAAGCAAATAAGGAAAGAGCTTTTAACCAAAAAGCTTTGTAAAGGCATTCACAATACTAACTACTATTCTTAGGATTTTCGGATTTTAAAATAAAGCCACTATGAAACACCATTCATAGATAATATTCCACAACAATTGAAATTTTCAAATCATCTACCACTTCAATATAAATTCACCAACTGATATCCATTTCAAAAAACACAAAAACATCCACGCACCATAATTCAAAGATTACGAATATATGAAAGCCACCAGTAGTTCTTCTATATTAAAATAGCAAATAACCACATGCATAAAGTTTTTGCTCTTATGAGAAAAACAAAGTTTGCCCCCAAAAAGCCCCTCCAAAGTTAACTGATCTACCTATTTATAGCTACTACCCTCTTGTATTTTCCATTTCAAGAAATGGTTACTAAAGATAATGGTTTTGAACATGACCGTTTCCAAAACAAAATTTTTATGGAGTAACCTCAAGATATAAACCGCCTCACAATAGATAAGACTAGACTCAGGCTCCATCACTAGGTATCGAGTTCAGCTCGGCGATCTGTCTGTCAATCTCATCTGCGTTTTCTTTTTCTTTAATCAGTGTCAACAAGATATCTTTGAATTCTTCCCAGTCAAAAACAGTAGCTCGGAAAAAGTCAGACAAATTTTAAAGAGTATGCCACTGCACTGGGTTGGCATCAGGCTGCATTATGGGACCTCTTCCAGCTGGGAGCACCATTTCATCGAAGTTAATTATCCTGATTTCTTCTTGCTGCTAGCTCGTCCTGCAAGTGCTGTTCGTGGCTTTCAGCTTGTTCTGCAATCTTATCTAATATGAGGACGACCTTCCTATATTCATTGAAATTAGTTTGTGCTTTCCATGCAAAAGACCGTAACTGCCAGACTATATCCTCTTGCTCTTTTTCTGGCCAATTCAAATCTAGGTTATGGAAAGGCAGTTCACCGTCATGAGGCAAGACCATTCTGATACATGCAAAAATGACAACAATTTTCTCGTTTAGCTGTCTTTAATGATTTCTGACAGTATCAAATGAAGTAACGCATGTCGCCACCTTTTTTCTTATTTGGATTTCTTAATGATCATTAATGACAGTACTCCACAAATCTTACTTTGATTTGTTCCCTTAAAATAATGCATGGCATGGCAATCAACGAGGAGGAAGAAGAAACAACAAGAAGCTGTTATTCTTATCAATCTGACAGTCTCATTTAATTCCGTTGGCTCCCAAGCAAGACCTATCTATACAATCATTCGTGCTGCCGGCTCAAAGTACCAAAACCACTTGAAATTATTTCACCAAATGTCCTTACTTGGAACCAATAGTGTCCTTTAAATTCTCGAGAGAGCTAGACATTCGCTACAACACCAATAGTGTCAGAGAGTCGGAAGGTCGGGCAACTTCACAACCATCAAACTCCTTTCGAAAGTGACCACAAGTCCGACTTCCTGAAGGTGCCAACATTATGCAAGCTTCTCTAAGTTGGTCGGGCGATCAGGCGTTTTTTAAAGTCAAGAATTCTGCAACAGAAGTTAGGAAATTCGGAAAGGCCGTGATAAAGAGTGAATGAGAGAAATAGCGGGGGAAAGCGGCTTTTTCAGAGTTAAAAAATTTAATAGGTAACAAAGTTGCAGATAGCAATTTTTTAGGGATTGATCCACAATGATTGAAACTGAAATGGGTGCTCAGTTTCTGAGGGTGGTATATTTACAATCTGCCTGTGATTTGGGACCTGTAACTCTATGGGCTATTTGAGCTGGTGTCCAATGAATCACATGGTGGTTTGAACTGGGATCTTCATTAATGCAGTTCTCTGCCTTTGCCACTTAGTTGCAGATTTCAATTTTACTCTGTTGTTGATGGAGTTTTTAGATCAGGTTTGCAACATAAAACTCAAGATTCCTCAAAATTTAATTCTTATTTCTCAGCTTAGAATGTACTCTTAATGGATATGGTGCCCTGGATCATAGAATGTCATGTTTACTTTCTTCCTCCGTGACAGCTTTTTCTTGATAATCTATAAGACAGTATATAACCAGTTACCACTATTTGTGAATTATTTCATCTTGTGGGATGATACATACTTCTCCATTTATCATACAGAAAGTTGAATTAGGTCTATAATGTGTTTAATGAGTGGCATTTTAGTTTGTGAGAGGAACTGTACATGATTGGATGCATGGTTCAGGTCTATGTGAAGATAGGGATCTAGATGAAAAGGAATCATAATGGTACACTTTATTACAGGCCATATAAAATTGTAAACATCTTAAAGTTGTGATGAAATTCATGGATGGTTGCAACCTCCAACATTCCTAGAATCTTTAGATCAGTTCGCACCATAAAGCAGAACCCACAAAATTTGTCCCTTTATCTCTTATCTTTTAGATCTTTGGCTCATTTACCTTCTCTTTACAATTTTTTCTGATTATCTCTATCATCAAGTGAGCATATCACTTATTGTTTATAAATTGTTTCATCTCAGTGGGATAATACTCCTTTCAAGTATTTAGAAAGATGAATCTTGGTTCATTTCATCTATAATACACAGCTTTCTAGTTTGTAGAGAATTTGATCACGATCACCTGCACAAATTCGGGTCTATGTCTAGATAATAATCTGGATGAAAGGTAAAAGCATGGAGCAATTTATTACTGATTTGAGTGGAAAAATGGTTAAGATGTGTTGTAGCTGATGGATGGTTGTAACCACCAGCATTTTTGCTCTATATTTTGGTGAGATCTTTAGATCAGGTTTACACCATAATATAGTCATCAAATTCAATTTTTACAGCTAATGTTATCAATAGCATTCAGTATTTAAGATGA
Source organism: Cryptomeria japonica (assembly GCF_030272615.1). NCBI lineage: Eukaryota > Viridiplantae > Streptophyta > Pinopsida > Cupressales > Cupressaceae > Cryptomeria > Cryptomeria japonica. The sequence continues at coordinate 115,915,087 of NC_081414.1, read as the reverse complement.
TCTTCATGTTTACCTTGACTTTTCATGACAAGTTTTACCCAAGGCTGCAAGTTTATAAGTTATAACCAGTTGGTGTGTTTAAATTGCTTCATCTCAGTGGAAATGTAAATGTTTCTTGATTTGATAAATTTTTACTGTATATGATCAGCTGTGTGGGTTCTGGTCTATATCAGGATAATGATCTAGATGAAGAGGAATATAATGGTGAACGATACTGGTATAAAGGTAAAAGTTCAAAATTTAAAAATTGTCATTAAGCTTATGGATGGGCAAAACCAACAGCATTGTAATATGCTAATAGTTTTCAGCTTTTACAACCTCAAGCAGGTGTCATATTATGAGGATAACAGCTACATAGTTTTCTTGATGGCAAAAGAGGTAAAAGCTAATAAACTTCCCTTTATTTAGAATTTTTTTTCAGTAAAATTAGGAGTAGTAACATCATGGTGCACTTTATTACCGATCAAATGGAATATGGTAAAGTCGTGTTGTACCTAATGAACTGTTGCAATCACTGCATCGTTGCTCCATGTTTTGGTGGGATCATTAGATGAAGTTTGCACCATAAAATAGACATCATAATTCTTTTATTAGGATGTACTATTTCATAGGGATATTGCTCAATGCTTTGGATCTTTGTCATGTTTGCATTTCCCTTCTTTGACAAATTTGATTCAAATTTTTATAATATCAAGTGTTTAACCAGTTATCAATGTTTCTGGATTGCTTCATCTCAGTGGGAAGGTAAATTCTCCTCGATTTGAGCATTCAGGAAGTTAAATTTAGATTCATTCTATTTATTGATGCAATTATATTTTTTCAGAGTGGATGTACATGATCAACTGTATGTATTCAGGTCTATGCCAGGATAACAATCTAGATGAAGAAGTAGCATCATAGTGCACATTAATTCTGTTCAAAGGTGGAAGTGGTAAAATTGTGATGAAGCATTATAATAGGCTAGTAGCTTTCAGCTTGTGTCAATAGAAAGCAGGTGTCATAATTTTGAGGAGAGCAGCTACGTAGTTTTTAGAGGCATAAGAAGTAAGAACTAATGAGCTTCTGTTTACGGAGGGGAATTTTGGAGTGAACTGAACATTTGTAAATTGCTTTCACGTTGCAAGATGGAAGGCCACTTCTATTTAGAGAATAGGTAATTGGTCATTGGATTGACTCACTTTTATCAAGATACTTTAAATCCCCATGTCTTCACTCTTCCACCTTTGATGATGGTATAGATGATAATTGTGTGGGAACTTATTATATTTGCCTGATTTTTGCCTGTCATACTGAATTGGCTTGAAACTAGAAGTTTCACTTTTGCAAGATGGTTTTGGAAGGTGAGTCGTGTTCATGGAATGTGATATAGGCTTTAGAGATTATTGTTTTTTAGCAACACAACACAATATAATTTGTAGCTAGATAATGTTGGAACGAGTTATATCCTTTGAAAGAGGGGTATATGAGGTTCAGGTTTTTGGGCGGTTGGGTCATAATCAGTTAGTTGAACATTTTATTCTCTATCAAGCTTTCCCCATCTGCATCGGTTGTAGTTTACTGCTTAACCTTTTTATTCAATTATGTGATGGCCCGGACCTAGCCACTGATTCTAGATTCTGGAATTCAAATTAGATTGCTTCTGATTGTGTATTTTTGAAACAATGTTTTTGATTAAAATTTAAAATTTATAATCTATCATTAGGAAGAGGAGGAAAACAATAAAATCGCAAACTTGACTTACAATTAAATAAATGAGGAAGGTTGATGAAAGGAAAGGAAGAATCAAAAAGTAGGATAGATGAGGGATACTTTAATTTAAAACTTATAATGGTAAGAAAAGGCAAAAGATAAATATAAAAAACAGAAAGGACGTAAGTTTAAGAAGTTATTAATAATATAATATAATTATTAATATCATGTTGATATAATTCGTCGAGTGTACAAGATGGTCTAGGAACAAATAAATGCCAAATCATAGTATTTTAGGAAATAACATTATGATAGAATTTATGATACTAGCTTATCAAAATTACAGTTATAGAGATGGTCTTAATATAAAATTATGATAAAAAGATAGAATAATAGAGATCATGACAGCACAATTTGGCATGAGGGATCAAGGGCACACAGTTCAGTGAAACACATTCAAGGCGATGTAATTTATTACCACCTTACACGTGGATTTTCAGAAACTGTGCTCGAGTAATTTTTCATTACCGGCTAATGACAGTAGAATTCAATCCAAAGTATTAATTAAAAAATACTCAATACATTTTTTACAGAAAACAATTAAGTTAACTACCATAGAAATAGCATATTTTCTAATTCTCAAATCTAAATACATTTTATATGCAATCTTAGTTTGACTTCATTCTCTTCATTTGTTTCTTAGTGCAGCAAGACCTTCCTCTACTATTCCTCCTGTCGGGATATTGTTTCCCTTGATTCATGCTTATTTCTATAGCCTGATGAATGCAGCTTCATTTTATCGTAGGTTGTCCGCTTGTTGAATGGTAGCCATATTTGTAAGAACAGGAAAAATAACAGAACAGAAGAGAAGGAAAAATGGCAAAAAAGAATAAAGAGAAGACATGCTGCTGGCAAAAAATGTTAGTCTCGTTGTATGATATGCCCTTAAATTGTTCTTTTGCGTTTCTGTTTTCTGAACAAAATTTGATTGAGAAGTTGCCTTGCACTTTACGATTTTTAGGAAATTTTCCACTTCCCATCAAATGTTCAACCAGCCCAGATAACATCTGGAATAGGGTTTTAAGTAGAATTTGCTGATGCAGGTACAGAGTTCCAAATGGAAGCTACAGTTCTGGATGAAAGCTTTATCCTCATTTACAAATTTTAATTTAAAATTCTGCAGTAAAATGTGGCCATACATCAAGCACAATTCTGGGAAAAATGCCAACTTTTTGAACTAAATGACTTTATCTTCTCTGTTCACAATTCAACTGTGGATATCATTTGTTAGCATCAGCTTCTTATCTATGCATAAAGTAGAAGAGTCGTAGAATGAAAGTGAAATCGAGGCATTTAAGCAATTGGAAGAAGTTTACAGTAGCTAGAAAATAAAATCCAGTTGCCAGAGTTGCACTTGAGCTCATATTCTTCAATGGAATCACCTTGGCATGGCTTTAACGATAGTGATAAAACGAGTAAAATAATTGCAATTGTTGCTTGGAATGGACAGAATACTCTTTGTATTTGTAATGAAAAAGTGGGTTGCTAGAGAATATAGATGGCCCATAGTTTGAATCTTGTTTTTGATCTGTCACAGTGCGTTTTAAGCTACTACCAAAATTGAGTAATCAACCACACAAGATATCAAAATGACAGTGAAATGTTACATAATTCAATGTTATTGCAAAGAGCAATATGAATTAAAAGTCTGTTGAGTGGTAAATCGTGTGTAAGGTCAATTAGAATGTTAGGGTGAAAAGGCAAGCAGTCATTTTTATCCCTGTATTATATGGTTTGGTTTAGATATTGAGTTGTTCATCTGATATCACACTAATTTACCTAAGCAAGTTAATTACCCTGCTGCACTACCAATACATGGTGTAGGTTGATTTTATGCTCTCACTCACTCAATCTGGATTGGCCATCAGAAATGGAACTTAATTTTATTTTGAATCCAATCTGACTCACTTCTAATTAGTTAATTATCATTTCACCTGCCAAAACTTTATAGAATGATATTGTCCCTAAGTTACTTATCATTTATCATCCAAGATTGATCTCCATCAATTGGAATCACTTATTTCTAACATTGATGCCCCTTAGAATTACTTACCTCTAGTCGCAACATTATTTTGCATTGGTCATTTCAATTGCATTAACCTCTGTCAACAAGTTGCAAAATCCCAGTTCTTTTACTTGGTCATTCCATGGATACCCTTTTACACTATTCAAGTTTCAAGTTATTATCATCACCATTATAGTATTTGTATTTTGTTGCTAGCTATCTTTCTAACATTTATCAAAATCAGTGAATTGATAAACACGACTTGTCTAAGACGAGGATTCTTTCATAGCAATTTTTCCGAGTGTTCCTTAACAACACAAATATTTGAGAGTTGGGGGGATGTGAATTAGTACAATGTCAAATTTTTACTTTTTCAACTTAATAACAAAAGCACATAACTTAATCCCAAAGCATTTTCATTTCGTATAAACATTTACATGAAATTTAACTACCATGTAAGACCAGTAGAACACTAGATATATACGTGGAAACTACAGTAAAACAGATTTCTTAGATATAGAAAACTAATTTACAAATTTGTAGGTATCAACCCACTAGAGAGACCAACCCCTCATTGGTTTGTGAAACACTTATCCACAAATCTGCTATAACATCTTTCCCAAAATTGCTATGAAGTCTTCCACAAATTTATCACAAAATGACCACAATAACCTCCAAAATCTGCAACAACTCCATTTTAAATTACGACTGTAAGTTACCCACAGAATTCTCTTCAGTCTTTTGCTATAATGAAGTTCTTGTACCACTTTCAAACCTGACATAAATCAGACCACAAAACTGGCACAATGTGGTCACAAATTCTCTCTCAAAATCTGTTCTACACTTTTCTTCAGATCCGCAATAATCCTCAGGTCTGCGATGATCTTCCAGGTCTGCGATGATCTTCTTGTATATGTATATCTGCTCTTGGTGTATACAACTTATTTATCTTCCTTTATCAACACCACACGCTTCTAGCACACACATCAAACAATGAATTGCATCTCCCTTTTATATCTTTCATATAACCTTTCTGTGAGTTGTTAATGTGAAGACAACCTCTGGTAGTGACCTACCTTAATTAAAATAATTTCTATTTACAACTGCACCTCTTCACTTACTAGTCGCATCCTTCAAACATAGATTCACACGTTTTACCAAGCGCTACTTTGTAGTCATTTTCTAATCACATCCTTTGATCATTCACTGCTTTTATGTGGCAGTTAGCTGCTTTAACTTCAAACATTTTTATGCCTGTTTGTTACCGACTCTTTTACAAACCTATCACTGCTCATAATGGAAGATCACTGGCATTGCATATATGGATCGCTTGCTTCATTAACCCGCCATCTCCAAAACAAACTTCTTTATGATGTTAGACTTTGCTTTTATCATAATCGATGGTTTCTGATTTAGATTTATGAAATGGCTTTGTTATCATAGTCGTTTTCCTTGAATCGGCTGTCTCAGTAGACCATAAGCTGCACATAATAAAATCAACCATTACTAATCAAGTCGTTGCACTTAAAGTTACTTCCATGGTCTATGATTAAGGCATTGTATCTATCACACAAACGTTGCTCTTAATCATTGTTTTGCACATTAACAAATTGGTTGAAGTCGCTGTCCAGTCCATTATCAAACAAATCTGACATCCATGACAATATTTACAACAATTTTCATATCAAAATCAGTGAATTCATCAACATTTTCATTGCAAATTTTCTTAGTGTTCCTTAACAACACCAATATTTTTAATTGTAGGTGTTGGTATAGGAATGCTTTTCATTGGAGGTTATAAATGTTCATGATTTAGTCAAATCAACAACACAAGGTCTGTGCCACAAAAAAGTTCCAATTTGTAGACGCATTAATCATTTCCATGCCTCTAAAGTTTACTTAGTTTTTGCATAGCTTTGGAGCTTATAGAACTCAATTGTTAAGTATATTCATCTCAAATCCATTGTTGGATTTTTGCATGACATTGTCTAAGATGGTTATTTTAGGTTCTTTTGTTCTCTATTACTAAGGTACTTAAATATTTATTTATTGACCTTATTTATATCTTTGATTTTTTTTAAATTTTTTTTGATATGATATGCCTAATTACTTGCATAATTTTAAATATGATTAGGGTTTGGATCCACCCACACTTGTACATTTTAGTGAAAGTGAACTTAACATTTGAACTCCTTTAGAGTTTACCTAAAGGTTTTGACTTTATTTATATCTTTGATTTTTTAGATATGAAATGCCCAATTTACTCATATAATTCTAAATATGATTAGGGTTTGGATCCACCCTCACTCTTGTTTCATTGTTTTATATCGATTAAGGTTTGAACTTTCATTGTTTGCTACCTTTACAATCTTTAACTATCTAGCTTCCCATGTGCATGATTGTTAGATCATTCATTATGGTTGTCTTTTTAGTTTTGTCTAGCTACCTTTGTTTCCTATCTCATTATGCTTTATGATATTACATTATATTTATTTGATACATATAGGGATATTGATTCATGTGTTGTTATTACACATTATGAACATACTCTTTCTATATCTTATATAGCTCTTCTATTACATTTATGAACTCTCCTATATATGCCATTAAGTGACATCTTTCCTTTAGGATGTGTTTGATGAGTTTCTATGTGACATCTTGCTAGGATTTCCCATCTATGATTATTATCTTTGTGATGTGCTTTATGGTTATTGTATTTTCCATCTATGATTATTATCTTTGTGATGTGCTTTAGGGTTATTGTATTCCTTACACCACTAGTTATAACTCTCGTTTTCTATCTTTTGGTTTATGGTCTATTGATATATTTAGTAAAATACTTATTGTAGATTCTTTATTTTCTCAACATGTGGTTGATGGTTATTTGCTTCATGGTGACATTATTGATGCTTATGATACTTTATTGTATACTAGTGCTATAGTTCATGTTTTTAATGGCCACATTATTTGTGATCCTAAGCTATTTACGTAGCGTTTTGGACCCAAATTTTATGGATTCATCTAGGGTTTCTTGTTTATGAGATTATGCTCATGTCTTCTCTTTTTCTCTTGATGATTTATCTATTGATGACCTTCACGACACTTGTTTGTTTGATGATGATGCTTTACATCATTGCATGTTGCAAATGATGATTGTGCACCTTAATTAACAAATTAGTGATATATATTGGTCTAAATGCTTCTATACCTTATGGTGTTTTGAATCCCAAGTTATATAATGCTCATTGTTAAAGATCTACTGATTTATGCATTTAGTGGTGATATACATGGCGATTTGAGAGGTGCAAGTCAATAAAATAACTCTTTTTATATATTATGCATTCAATGATGACGTGTTTCTAACACAAACATTAAATTATTCCTAATAAGTCTTTTATTCCTCATTATGTGTGTAATTTGATTCCTTGTTACACACAATGAGGAATAAAATAAGGTTTGCATACAAGTATACATTAATAGAGTGATATATGGTAGTGTGTTTATAGGATACATAACAAGAAACCAAGTGAGATGAAGTTTACCAAGGATAAATCTCAAGATATCTCCCAATAAAATTTTGGTTTTCCAAAAGCTTCATGACTACATGACAACTTTATTCGCTAAGAGACATGTTACCCCAAAGGGACATTTTACTTTATTTCCCACAATAGTGCAACTATGGCAAGTATAAAAGGACATTTATTATCACTCATCATCCAAGATTGACCCTTGTTATCCAGAATCACTCCAAGAATTGATGCCTCACGTAATCACTTATCCTTTTACACTTTGTTCAATTTTTAAATTGTAGTTATCACCATCATAATATTATATTTTATCACTTATCTTCTAACATTTATCAAAACCATTGAATAAATTATCTCTGCTTTTCTTATTGGAACTTAGATGTGCTATTCATGTGTAGAAAATTCCCAAAGGGTTTATATGTAGATTGGTAGAACAATATTAATTGTATATGTGATAGAATGTAGTGAGTTTCAAGCATTTCATTTCGATGTGGAGGTTTATCTACATGTGATGTTGTGACAACTACAAGTCATTTAGAGAATTCAAAACCACATATTGAATTGAATGTTGGATGCACGTATGGCTATGTAGGTGTACATGTGGCAGAGTTGGAGTAGATGCAACAACTAAAATAATTTTTTATATTTTGGAGGATGTTCTAAGATATTGCCAATAGCAACAGTTAGGAAGATGTTCTTACTAGCACAAGTTTAGCGTTGGTTGTACATGAAAACATATTCATACTAGGAGTGTTTGACCAACAACTATGTGATCCCTTGTGTGTAGGATCGACTTATCTTTGATGGTGATTATCCATGTGGATATGTCATGTTCGGTAGTATGTGTGGAATGCTAATATCATTATATGAACATGACACAATTGTGTGACAATGTTATTCCACAAGGTGCTTAGAAAACTAAGATGGTTGGTGTTCCATGAGGTAGTCTTAGTGGCTGTATCTAATTTCTTGTTTTGACAGGCCAATGTTTGTTGGCATGTGTATGTGATGATAAATATTGAATTTCATGGCGAGGATGTGAGGTTTATGTAATCTTATGATTGTAGAAGTAAACACGTAGATTGAGTTTGGCAAAATACGTATTACATATTTATGTTATTAATAATATAATTGTGATGGTCGTCCTTTGCTAATGAATTTTCTTCGCATAAGGGCTTCACATGTAAGTATGTTCTCTCAATCCTTAAAAGCTACATTATTTTTTGGGGGCAATCTCTTATGAGGCACGAGAGCAAAAATTTATCAATATATGATGTAGTAGTTTTTAGAGTTCATGGTACCTATAATGTTCTATCTAGACCTATAAGTGGATATAGGATCCCTCCACAATAAACTCTCTCATCTTTTATCATCTTGACATCATTTGACCATGCTAAGAATGGATACATTCTTGCAAAAAACATCGTTTGAGATCAACATAAATGTGTTGACAAGCATCTTTTGCATCATGTGCTTCATGGGGTTGAACTAGTTGCTTCAACACATCAAGGTTGGGAGGTAAATGCAATTGGAGGCTTTGGGTTTCCCAATCCTTCTAAGGTAGTCTCTTGAGAGCCTTGAGAGCAAAGAACTACCAAACATTTTCCTACATGTTATCTCATTTGTGGTTGCCATGTCCCCTTTCTAAAAATAGTAATTTCAAGATCATTATTAACCCATCCTATTTTTTCATGTTTTAATTGGCCAACATAGGAAAAATAATTTATCTAATATCTAATATTGTCTTGGTGCAATTTCCACTTTTAAATAATTGAATACTAAATAAAATATCTATCAACACAAGCGGGGGTGTTGGATTTTCTAAGCATATGTGTGTTAATGTAAAATTTAAAAAGAGTATCTTTGATAGTCTTACGAACAATTATGACAAATAATATGAGAATTGTCTTGCACTAATTTTAGCATCCACTTGAGGAACCTTCATCAAGAATGGCCGTTGAGATTTTGGGCTTAATGCATATAAAATATGTGTAGCTTTTGATTTGCAAGTATTACATCTCTACACAATTTGATATTGAGCACTTGTGCTTGTATTTTCTTCAATGGACAAAACCCATTAGTGTTGGAGGCTTGTGGATGAAAACCCATGAGTTTCAGGTTGCCAAAAGAGGAAAACCCTTTATTCATAGAGAGGAATCTCATCTAGAGGTTACATTGGTGCTGAAGGCTTTAGGTGATTTTGCTAGTATCTAGTGTTTGTTTGTAGGCCATCTTTGTTGTAGTTTTGACATGTCTAGAAGTGTTGTTTCTTGAAATACTGTTCTAGAAGTATTGCCTCCAAAAGTACTATTTAGTGTCGCTATTGTGTTTCATGTGCATTTCTACATGTTTGTTATTGTTCATCCATCTTAGGCATTGAATATCAACTCTTGCAAGTTTCAACACTATTTGTTGTGATTCAACCATTTTGGTTGAAATATACATTGTTTGTTTCCCATCATTGTTTGGTGTAGTTTCAATAGATCTTTGGGTTTATGTTGCAGAAGTTTGTTGATGTTGCAAATTAGTTTCTTTGACCTAATTTCTTGTTATTTATATTAAAAAACCAAATAATTTTTTTTGTGATATTTTCTAGCTCATTTTGGCATCGTTGTTCCTCAAACATTGTAGTTTTCTAATTTAGTTTTTGCGATTCGTAGTGGAATTTTTTATAGTGAAATCAGCCCAAAGAATTCTATAATCCATTGAAGATCAATAATTAATGATTTGGGAAGATTACAACAAAATCTGGGAGTTTAATGGTATAAACTAAATGCCTAATTATTGTGATTTTCTAGGCAAGTTATGGAATGAATTTAATGTTATTTGAAAAATTATTTTATTTAGAACATCACACTAGTTTCAATGCTATGATCTTGCCAAAATGATAGGCATGTTGAAATTCTTAAGCACGAGGAGATTCTTGAGATTTTTAAAGGATGAGAAAAATGCAGATTTCATCGAAGAAAATTTGAGGGAAATAAAGAGGAAACAAAATGAAATAACCAATTTGCTTCAAAAATTACAATATAACATGAATTCTTTTTCTAGATAAAACATCTCAAAAAGAGGAAAAGTCAAACAATTTTACAATGAACTAGAAAGGACAAGGGAACTTGAAATAATAAAGGATACACAAGAATAAAAATCACAAGGGAAGGTTAAGGAATCATGGAGAAATCTATCATGCAAATCAAAGAATTGCAAGTCAAGGGTAAAGATTATTTGGTAGAAGAAAATGTTTCATTGGTTTCTAATGATTTCATTTGACAACAAAATATATATGAAGTGAGAACAAAAGAGGTTCCACTTGTTAGATATGAAGAACTCAAGTTGAATGAAGATGTGCCAAATCATTCATCACCTTTCAAACTTTTGAATGTTGAGTTATTGATTGATGAACATACACTCGAGGAGATTACTTTAGGTTTCCCTTTAAGTTGGAAATTTTGAGTCATAAAAATGGAGGTGTTGAGGATATCTCAACAAATTATCTTTTATCAAAAGAGGTTGAGTATTTTTTTCCCATCCTAAGCAATGCAAATATTTTAGATTTGTTTTGATTAGATAAAGCACAAGAAGGACCTGAACCCATCACATGACAACCATCAAGGCAAATGGAATGCATCTCACAAGAGGGGAGATTGGGAAAGAAGAAGAGAGAAATATTTTGATTAGAGTTGGGAATTGATAGGAGATAGGGGCCTTCAACCTAAACAAATTAATTCTCTTTCACCAAACTTGAAAGAGTAAGGTGAAAAGGGGATTGACCTTTCCTCCTACAAACAATAGTCCAAGAAATGCTATCATTTGTGACCCCATTACAATGAGGGAGACCCCTCCATTGGGTGATCATCAATAACCATGAGAGAGGGGGTAAAATTGGGAGGGAGACAGTCATCAACCATAGGAGGAGGTAGAAGCCGCGTGCAATGACTTGAAGTTGATAGAGGTGGACACAAAATAAGATGAGCCATTGTAGGAATTTCTTGGCACGACACAACATGAGTCACATTGGGAACTCTCAAGCGTGAAACAACCAAAGCAAGGCTCTCAATAGGACCCCTAGAAGAGCAAACCTCATCAAAAGAAGGAACCTCAATGGTTAAGTGATCTTCCTTGGAATTCTTCCACCAAGTAGCAGTACCATTCTAACACAAAAGAGAGAAGTCTAAAGCCAAGTGACCTGTAGCAAAGAAGCAATGGCAATGGAAGAGGAGTCCCTCATAATCCAATGGTTGCAGCCAAAGCCTATATCCCACCATCAAGACCACATCCCTAGGAAGGGGTTTAGAGGTGTTAATGTCAACTAAGAAATGAGTAAAGGTGGAGTGACTCATGCGAGAAGTGGAATAATTAGTTTTCAAAAAATGCCCAATTGAGTTGCTGATGGCCTCATAACAAGACTCCTCCAAAATCAAAGGGGGAGATTTTATAGTTTGATGCAAACTAGAGGCGCATGAAGTGATTCAATGAGGGGATTGAAAGAAGGGGACTAGGTTTTAATGGAGAGTGAGTGCTCTCCCCAAGCCCAATGTTGACCCAACACCAAGTCTCTATTCTCAGAAGAAGCAAAGAATGCAATGAACAAACCTTTGGTGTAAGGGAAGAGTTCAATCTTACTGACATGAGATGCTTCTAGAATATTTTATATCTATTGCTTCCTATGTCATTACAAAAATTCTGTCATCATGGAAAGCATGCAAAAATGGATGATAGAGTAAGAAATACAACTTGTAGTATAGGACATGTTGACTCCTTATTTTTGCATATGGGATTAGAATGATTGCATAAAGATTAAAGCGAAATGAGACATTGTTGTTATTATTGAGCTCTCCATCTCTTACATTTGGAATGACTCTTTTCTATGAGGAATCACATGGGATTTTTAATGCATTATAATTGTATTGTGAATGGTTGATGTTGACATCTTATAGATCATTCGTGGGAGCCGAGTACCATATTTGAAGACAAGACTATGGGTGAGTTTCAAATGGAAATAGTCACCTCAAGGTGTTTGGTGTTAGATGGTAAAAAAATTAGTTATCATTATGATTAATTGCTATCAAGATTCAACTATGTAGTTTTTGTGTCAAACTCATTGACCCATGTTTCATGAGTAGTGTCTCACAAGAATCCATCTCTCATGAGAATGAATGGTCCACTTAGCACTCATTGCATCTAGGTGATGCTCATAGAGGTGAAGCATTGGGCCTTCCCGAGAGGTCACCCATCCTAGTACTACTCCAACTCAAGCATGCTTAACCACAAAGTTTAGTCCAAAGTTAAACCCACTTAGCTTGCAACCCCATTTGCAAAACCTTTAGCAAGTGTTGTGCCTTATGAGCCATTCATTATAGAGTTTGATGTTCAATATTTTTGTGACTAATTATGATATGGTGTTTTAGATATCAAGTTACAATCAAGGTGAAGGACACAAGAAGAATGAGACACTACACAGTTCTAGCATCATGAAGGCAAGATGATGAGTGATCCTTTTGAATGAGCAAAAGATACACCAAGATTTCTATGTCATGGGTTTAAAAGCTACAATGGTTACATGGTTGAAATATTATTGGGTGACATATCCTTCACCAAAGGCGGTACATTGTGGGTTCCCACCATAACATTTCTAAGTCTAAGCAAATGAATGCAATACCACAACCATGTTATGATGCTTCTACTACTCACTTTGATAATTCCATCATTTGAATTGTTGTTATCTCCCATGAGTATAGATAAACATGTATATTTTGTGAATACTTCCTTACTTAATATGGTGTGTAGAAGGTCTCATCTATTGGGGTTACTAACTACCATCATTTTAGTCTATAAAGTCTTTTTTGGACAAAACATTTAAGGATCGACGTATGATTGTTACAACCACTTTACAACCCACATACAATCTGATCCATGTCATGTTCTAAAATACATAGTTGAAAATATCATGGTAAGATCCATTCAAACATAAGGACACCATTGGATTCATTTAAGAGATGTGTATATGCATATGATAACATTTGAGAGACACCTCAAGAACTTTACGTTCATGATCATGTTATGTGGTTTGACTCATGCACTGTTCATATCCCAATTCAGGGTGAACAAGGTATTGAGTGATCATTTTGGAAAATTCTCCAAATGATGAATCGTAATAAAATTTTAATGTGTAAAAAGGTGTGAGTTTTATATGTGGCACATGGCATTAGCTAATGAAGTTCTAAAGCAACAAGCTCTAGCTATAGAGGAATCTCCATATGAATTTGAAGCTACAAAGCTTATATTCTAAAGCCATGACATTAAAATTGGATCCATGTAGGGAAATACCACAATAGGATAATTTGATAATGGGAGATGGTATTAATCTCATGCCATTTTATTATTATTATTATTTATTTCTCACAAGCACTTTCTATAGGGCATGAGTTTTTGGGAAAGAGATTTATTGTGACTACTATGCATAAATGGAAATCCATGAAAATGAAGGCACAAAGTTTAAATATTAAAAAATACCTTGACTAGAGATTGGAGATTTTCTACCATGGTAGATTATGTTGAAATGTGGCGACTGATCAGTAAAGTACTGTACACTCAGCACGTATCCTCGTCGGGAAAATTTTTTTTGCCGTTTTTTTTTTTTTTTGATGAAAATCGACATTGTAATAAAACCCTAAAAAGGTCAACTTTGTTTGTTGCCCAAAAAATGCATGTTATAAGCGTCTGGGATGCTTAAGGCATTGTAAGGTTGATGTACTATTTTTGTTGGATAATAAGAAAGATTGGACGACTGTGTATGGTGGACGTAACCCATTCTGGGTGAACCACGTTAAATCTCTGTGTTATCTGTGTCCTATTTTATTTCTTTATCTTTTGTATTTAAATATGCATATAATTGTTAGTTCATATTTGCTTCGGATCTACTAGAAACCCTAACAGATTATGCAAATAATATATTTTTTATTAAAAATTTAAATGAAATTATGAAAGGTGACAAGTATGTGCCAGTGGATGGTCTCAAGAAGCATGCCATCCTCCATTAGAATAAGTGGTTGCTTGCGAATTTGACATTCAGAGTGTTGTGGTGTGATGTTACTATTGTAGAGAATAATTGCTAATTCTCTATTGTGCTCCTAGATTAGTCCATGAAGTTGAAATTAACATCTCTCAAATTGAGGTAAAGTTTGGGTCTATTAGTATATATTTCAACAATGTGTGTTTTAACATTATAGAGTAAAGGTAGTGATGCTCTGCAAAATGGACAATGTTAGACAAAGGCCTGTGGTTGTATAACACACAAAAACACAAGAAACAAAGACAAACGTTAGTGTTAATCAACCAAAAACAAGTCTAAGCAGACATACCAAAAGAGATACTAAAAACATGATAAAATATTTAACTATGGAAGTAAATACAACAAGGCATCTCCAAATGCCTTCTACCATGCTCTTAGCTCCTTCTCCCTTGTTCCTCTCCTCTCCAAGTTCCAAATTAGTGTAGCTCTCAGCAGCTTTTTGCACTATGGATGTCTTATGGAGATTCAAGATTGAAAATGCTTTTAAATTTATGCTATGCAAGTGTAAAAACAAGCTAAATATGAGATGCTATGAAATGAACTAAGATTTATTTTAGTCCAAAATGACAATATATTAGTAATTTTATGCTAAAATGCTCTCTAAAATTGACTATAGATTAAATGCATACAAGTTTTCAGGATCTGGATTATGAAGAAATGAGCTCTATTTATAAGAAAAATGGAGCAATAGATGGTTGAGATTGAGTAATCTCAACAAGGGTCAGGATTGAGTGATATTCAATCCATGTGAGGACTTTCAACCCAATCCCAGGATGACAAGTGTCAACATGAGATAGGTTGAGAGGAGAGGGAAGAAGCATTAAATGCTTGACATGACCTGAGAGTTAACTTGGGAGTTAAGGTCAAGGTTGGGTTGAGTGAATAAATTCATTATTCAAAGAACAATGCTTTTATCCAATGGATAAACTCTTGTGCAAGGGTTAAAGGGATAACCATGGTCAAAGCAATAAATGCTTGAGAAGACACATGGGTCACATGAGGGTTGAGTTAGGGGTTAAAGCCTTTAACCATGGGTGCAAGTGGATTTAACCATTAATGGTCATGTAAGAGCCATAAGTGGTTTGGAAGACTTTTTAGAGGTTAAATTGTTGAACACACAAAGCATTAAATGCTTTTCAAAGACTTTGGAGTCTTTGAGAAGTGACTTCAAGTTGCTTAGGAATGTGACAATAATTAAGGGATGGATTAGGCTAATTAGGAAGGGGTTAGAAGAATCTAGAAGGGCGTTTAGGAGTGCAAGTGGATTTGGTGGGTGAGGGAAAATATAATTTTTATTAAAAAAAAAATTAATTTATTTCAATTTGTGGTTGCAACTTGTATTTGTAGGAAAATGCAAGTGGGAGGGGATGAATGATTTAAATAAATATTTTTAATTATTTATTTAAAAGAAGAAAGGGGATTAAATTAAATAAATAAGATTTATTCATTTAATTGATTTGTGAATTTGGTTTAATGAATTAATTAAAATAAATTGAATAATTTATTTAATTAATAGGAGAATTTTTGAAGATGAATTAATTAAATGTTAATTTAATTAACTGATGGCTAATGGGTTTTTAATCAAATAAATAGCAAATATTCATTTAATTAAAATGCACAGATTTATGTGACTACATTTGCCCCTCTTTGAGACGGTGCGGTTTATCGCGTTGTTTCAAAGAAAGAAAAATAGGTGCGAAGAAATATGCCCCATAAAATGTTAATTTAATAAGTGGTATGCCCTCTCGAGAGATGGGTCGAAAAATTTCAAAAAATCGGGCGATCTCTCGAAAAAGAATGAAAATTGGCAGGGTGGTAATAGAGAAATGCCCCATAAAATGTTAATTTAATAGGTGGTATGCCCTCTCAAGAGATTGGTCGAAAAATTTCAAAAAATCAGGCGATCTCTCGAAAAAGAATGAAAATTGGTAGGGTGGTAGAAGAGAAGAATTTAGCGATTCTAGTGAAAAATAGAAGAAATCGGAGATAAAATGAAGAAATGGGAGGCTCGGGAAGTTCACGGGGACCACGGCGGTTAGCGGAGGAAAATTAGGGTTACGGCAAAGGGTATATATGGGGGGAAGGGGTGAAAACAGGTTCATTTGCATTCGCGTCCATAGTGAAATTTGAGCTCTGAGAGTGACCTTTTGGAAGAGCAAAGAGCAGTCAGAATGCCGGTTCCCATAGCAAAGCACCGTTTAGAGCGAGTCCGTCGATTCCAGCGGCCAGACGACTACGGACCACCGGTATGTGTATTTAAATTTTTGAATTTCATGTATTTTTGGTATGTTTTTTGCTTAGTCCAAGTTGAGTCAACACAATAGCGCTAAAATTGTGTTTTGGCATTGTTGTCAACTAAATGAGCACTATTGTGCTGCTATAGTGTTATTGCATAGTGGTTTTAGTGCTTTTGTCAAGTCTAGCGCTATGGTATAGCTGCTTTAGCGCTTTTGCTGTGTAGCGCTATTGAGTAGTTGATTGAGTGCTGTTGTTGTGAGGTGGCACTATTGTATAGTTAATGTAGCACTATTGTTGAGTTAGTGCTATTGCATAGTTGATTTAGCGCTTTTGTGAACATATTAGCGTTGTTGTGTTCAAAATAGTGCTTTTGTGTAGGAAAATAGATGCCCAGTGTGTTTGAAAAAGAATCTCCTGATGCTAATGATGGATGGATGGAGATGTGAGGTGAGAGTTGTCTTGAATCATAGCAGCCCTGATGAGACTTAGGTCATTAGGATAAATGCCTGTTGTAGTCTAGGTGTGCCATGATTGCTTACCTGTTGAGACCTGAAGATACTTGATCAAAATATTTGTTGATAGTCTAGGTTTAAACTTAAGAAAGTTTGAAACAAAACAACTGATGATGATGGTCAATGCACGTGTGTAGGAGGATCTTCGCGTCTTACAGATGCGCGAGAGGCATCCTGCCACACAGGTGCTACGTGATCGATTGAAAGAGGCCGAGGTGGATTGCATTGCAACGACAGACCTATATGATGTTATGTATATGCCCGTGACTCGAACGAATCGTGGGTTGATCACAACATTGGCAGAGCGATGGCATAGTGAGACATGCATGTTTCACTTAGTGCAGGGGGAGATGACAGTGACACTGGAGGATGTATGCCACATCCTGCACATTCCTATTCGAGGAGAGCTGGTGACGTACGACCGAGCGTGGGGGACAACAATAGTGTATAGATTTTTTGATGAGGATGTCTTCATTGATAACAGATCGATAGCCTGGGAGGATATAGCAGCCTTGTATGAGCCATTACCAGCAGTGCTATTAGGGATTGTTGGGGGACTTCTAAGTCCAGATCGACGATCGCATGGACTTGCCGTTGGGTGGGGTCAGGTGATCAAGCATATGATTACAGAGGGGACTCGGTTTGCATGGGGACCGTGCGTTCTATCGCACTTATATAAAGATCTTCATGAGGTAGCATACCGAGGGGTGGGCTCATTGGGAGTGGAGATCATGTTGCTGCATATTTGGGCGTGGGAGCACTTACTGGTTACCCGACTAGTTAGTATGAGATTTTGAGCAGTGGACTGGCTATATGTATACATGTATGGAGGTATGATGAGTCAGCCCCACCTGGGGAAGTTAGAGTGGTGGCGACGGGCACTAGATGATTTGGATACAGTGATCTGGAGGCCATATATTAAGTGTGAGCCCTAGGAGGATGATGCAGAGGCGTTGCTGTATGTGTTCATGACACGATACCTCATTGTTAGGACAACCTACAATGTGGAGAGACAACTTCCTGGCAGAGTTTTGAGATAGTTTGGGCGGCGACAGGGATTGCCTAGTGGATCGGGAGAGTATGCACGTGTGGTACGAGAGAGGTACTTATGGGGCCAATGTTACCTTATGATCAGGCATTGGCAGAGTTCCACACCTTACAAGTGAGATCATGGCAGATGAGGCCGAGGGTAGTACATGTTGGGGTGTCAGATGAGTACACTCAGTACATTGCAGCACATCCGATTCCTCGGATATCAAATCCAACATAGCCGATTCTAGATTTTGAGGAGGATAGGGGATGAAGATGGAGGAGGAGAGGAGGTCGCGGAGTGGTAGGTGGATGAGGGAGAGGGGATGGTGGTGGTGGGGATGGAGGAGGTGGGGGTTTTGGAGGAGGTGGTGGATTCAGAGGTGGAGGGGGGGATGGTGGACGATTACAACAGAGAGGGAGAGGTGGGCAGCCTTTGCGGCTATCTTAGGGACCTTTGATGTAGGGAGGCATGAGATTAGGTGGAAGGGATGCATGTGAGGGACAAGTACCTATGGATATAGGGGAGGGAGCTATAGGAGAGGGAGCCATTGGAGAGGCACCTATGGATATGGGGGAGGGAGCTACAGGTGGAGATCTGCAAGACCATATGATATTATTCTTGCGGACTCGACTCGATGATATGGAGGCAGAGGTAGTAGCTAGAGATGTGTAACTGTTTGCACGAGAGTCAGAGTTGACTGTAGTGCTGCGGGAGAGAGATCAGGTCGTAAAGAGATTTGTGGCGTTGCAGTAGAGAGTACGGGTGGGAGTAGGAGTAGGAGCACAAGGTCCTACTGGGGATGCGATGAGGGAGATGCGATGAGCATAGGAGGAGATATATTATTGGCGGGGGTTATATGAGCAGGTGGTGCTAGCTAGTCAACGAGCACTTAGCTATTCACAGATGCGGCGGGCAAGATCAGAGCAGTCTCAGAGGATGCAGAGCAGTGGTGGTGTGATGGGTCCTCCACGGAGAGATAGATCAAGTGGTGCGAGGGCTAGTGGGGGAGCAGGTGGTGATGGTGGTGCAGCATCCGGTCAGAGTGGCATCTGAGAGAGCATTTTGTATGCGTTTACATTGTCATTTTGGACTGTGTCTTGGATGGCTCTTGGTAGCTGATATTTTGGACTTCATTGTACTCTGATACATATATGTTTTTGTCGATATGATATGATATATGAGGAGATCCCATATGTCTTTGTTGATATGCATTTTGATGATATGTATGGATGCTTATGCAGGATGATGATCTTATGATTTTGCTTAGATGGATACTTGTACTTGCTATATGGATGTGTTGATGAGATGATTTGTTTATGCATGTTTCATGATGATTTATTCCTACATGATGTCTACATGCATGTTTTATGAATGGGATGCTAATATGTGGATACAGGTTTATATATGTGCATGATGTGTTGGTGAAATGCTTTATGTATGTAATGCCATGATGCTGATGTATGCATATTTAAATGATGATTATGATGGTATAGATAGTATCTTGTACTTTATGTTGATACAATGATGAGATAATGATATGCAATGATGTTAATGTAATGTGTTGAATGAATGATTTATGTATGTAAATGCATCTAGATGGTTTTTTGATGAATGTAATATAGATAAACAAATGTAAAGTACAAATGTTTAAATGATGATTTCTAAATGAATGCATATGTATAATGTATGAACCAATGTTGAGACAAATGGTTTTGTTATGATTCTAAATGGCGAACAATATGATGAAGTGAAATGATAATGCAACTCATGGGTAACGAATAACTACACCTTAATGCAATTAAAAGGATAATGAATGTATTTTTAATGAATCTTTAAATGGTACTGAATGCATCTGTAATGGTTAATCATGGTAGTAAATGCAAACAAAGACAATTTTATCATTTAAATGAATCTAAATGTCACGATTATGCAATGATGAAATGATATAATGGTACTAATGTAAATAAATGAGAACAAACTATATGTATAAAATGTAACTAAATGATATTAAATGCACGCTAACGAAGATTTAAGATTTTAATAAACCTACATGCAAATAAATGATAATGAACTAGGCTTATGCAAATGCAGCTAAATGTAATGCAATGATGATGTGATTATGATAGATGAATGCAAGGTTGTTTTAACTTTTGCATGATGCACTGATGATGTATCAAAGTACTCTGTCATGATTGTATCCAAGACCAACTCAATTTTCATATAGCTCCTCATATTAATCTTGTTCACACTTGCATACAAAACCATGCATATGAATAAGGAATGAGTAAATGGATGGGTGATATGCAACAAAATGCAACAAAAACAGATGAGATGGAATGACGATCCATAGTGCTTTATTTTCATCATTGAGCATGATAATATTGAACTTGTATGAGGTAGTAGGAACCAAGGATGGAGCATCGTACCTGCAAACAAACAACATAAATAAAGAATAAAGAATATGGACCCTTGATAATGGTTCATGCTCATATGGTCGAGGTATACGCTGTAGTCAGCAAGCCATAGTGATCCATGACTATATTTTGCATATGATCACGTAGTTTAATAAACTTCCCACGTAGACACCATTAGGACATGCCCTAGTACTTCATCAGAATAATTTGCAGAAGACATACAAACAATGTGTAGGAACCATCCCAGCCACTCTAATCACTTGTGGATATCCCGAAGTAGCGTATGAACCTGATATAAATGATTAAATAACTTATCAAATTGGCCAAGTACTTGATAGCTTTAAACAAAATTTTCTTTTCAAAGAAAATGTGATCTTGTCTTTGTTTTGGTAAGGAAGGATGCATCCTTGTTTAGACAGTTTACGTGTTTGATGTTGATTGTTTGGTTGATCGGATAAGTGGTCATCGTTTGATTATTTCACAATGTTTGTTTGGTATCTGCTTTGAAAAAATGTATGTACAAGTTGTTGCCATGTTTTTGTTTGTTTGATATTTTCTGATGTTTTTGGATATTGTGAGACAATTTTCCGAATGTTTTTGGTATTTTGATGATTGTTTTGAATGTTTTTGGAGTTTTTGTGAGACAATTTTCTGAATGTTTTTGGATTTTGTGAGATAGTTTTGAATGAAGAACTCAATGAATCACAAAATAATGTAGAATCCACTTCCATCAAACAGATTAAGGGTATTGCCCCCAGTTTAGACATGACTATGAAAAAGCGGGATGTGAGACGCATGAAGTACTATCTTTGATTGGAGATCAATAACAAGCCATGGTTTGGACGGATGGATGAAATGAATGTGATCGCAACAAGTTTGAAAGACAATGGAGCCATAGCCGTTACGAGTGGTGCCTATTTGCCAGGTTTTCACCATCGCACTTACCCAAGGTACCATCGAAGTGGTTGTTCACCATTTGGATGCATGATTTTTCTCTACTATTTTGATATTTTTGTATTTTCTTCAGGACATTTATCTGAATGTTTTTGGTTTTTTTCCAGTATGTATGGGAGCTTGATGCTTTGTCCAGCTTATGTATAAAACCTTTTGAGGTGCATGCTGTTGATTGGATCTGCTAGCGGTTCTCCTTTTGAAGTAGCCAATTGATATGCCCCAGACCCAAATACAATAGTGATAACATTTGGACCTAGCTAGTTTGATTCAAACTTTCCCTAATGTTCTCTGTTTGGTTGGTTACAAGGATTTTCCCTAAGAACAAGATCACCTACCTCAAATGTATGAGGTCTAACTCGATGATTATAGCTTCTGCTCATGCGCTGCTGATAGGCTTTGAGGTGATTGTATGCAACTTGTCATTTCTCATCAAGTAGCTCTAAATCTTGGAGACGTGCAACTTTGTATGCTTCATCATCTATGAGATTATGCAAGGAAACCCGTAGTGATGGTATCTCAACCTCAATAGGAAGGATAGCTTCTGTACCATAGACCAGTGAGCAGGGAGTTGCACCTGTAGGGGTTCGAATGCTAGTTCGATATGCCCATAGTGCTGGATTCAATTGAACATGCCAATCATGACCGACATCATTGACTGTCTTCTTGAGGATTCTCAATATTTCTTGTTTGATGCTTTGGCCTGACCATTTCCTTGTGGGTAATAGGGAGTGGAAAAGCAATGTTGGATATGAAACTTCTCAGAGAGCTCATAGACATCTTGATTTTTGAAAGGAAGACCATTATCTGTGATGATGGACATGGGTACACCATACCGGCAGATGATGTAATTAAGGATGAATGAGGCGATCTACTTGCCGGTGACTTGGGTAAGTGGAACAACTTCGATCCACTTTGTGAAGTATTCGGTAGCGGTAATGATGAACTTATGGCCATTGGATGAAGATGGATGGATTTTACCCACAAGGTCAAGTCCCCATTGACAAAAAGGCCATGGTGTTGTGATTGGTTGCAATTCCTGTGCCAGTGCATGTATCAGGTCTCCATGAACTTGGCATTTCTTACATTTTCTGACAAAGTAGTAGGAGCCTTTTTCCATGGATGACCAATAGTATCCAGTGCGCATGAGTTTCTTGGCTAGTGATGGACCACTTGCATGAGTTCCACAAATTCCTTCATGTACTTCTTCCAAGGCCTTTGTTATCTCATCCTGTTCCAGACATCGAAGGAGAGCACCATCAAGACTGCGTCAGTATAGGGTTTCAACAATAATGGTATATCGAGTGGTGTGGCGAATAAGGTTTTATGTTGGTTATTTGATTGGCTAGGAGGAAGAGTGTGATCGCGGAGGTAGGTGTAGAACTCACCGTACCATGGGGATTCAGAACCGATAAGGTGACATATCATCTCAGATTCAGGGATATCATAAGTGGGAATCCAAAGCTGTTCGACCAAGAACTCGTAGCGTGTTGAATTCTGTAGAAGATCTAGGAGAGATGCAATGGTAGCCATAGCGTCAACAACTCAATTTTGATCTCTGGGTATCTACTCAAAGGTGATAGTAGTGAATGATGTTTTTAATTTGTCCACCATTTGTTTGTACGGCATGAGTTTGTCATCCTTGGTCTGATATTCATCTATTGCTTGTTGAATGACCAGTTGGGAGTCGCCATATACTTGTAGTTCTTGTAACTTCCATTGTATGGCTAGCCGAAGTCCTGTGATCAAGGCCTCATATTCTGCTATGTTGTTTGTGCATGGAAATGTGAGCCTGTAAGACTTCGGGATGCTGTCACCTTGAGGTGTGATAAATAGAATGCCTGCCACCGAGCCATGCCTAGTGTATGAACCATCAAAGTATAGTTTCCATTTTTGTGCTGCTGTGATCATGAATATCTCTTCATCTAGAAAATTGGAAATGAGAGGATAATCGCTTATGAGGGGAGCATCGACCAACTGATCTGCAATTACTTGATCCTTAATAGCCTTACGATCCACATACTCGATGTCAAATTCACTTAGAATCATCACCCATTTGGCCAAGTGGCCTATCAATGCTGCTTTGCTAAGTAAGTACTTTAGTGGATCGATCTTTGCAATGAGCTGTACTTTATGTGTCAACAGATAGTGCCTCAGTTTAGTGGCTGCCAATATTACTGCTAGGCAAGCTCGCTCAATAGGTGCGTAATTGAGTTCATAGCCAATCAGTGTGTGAGATATGTAGTAAACAACACACTCTTTCCCTTCTGCATTGTGTTGTGCCAATAGTACACCCAATGCTGTATTTGTTGCTTATATATAGAGTAGTAGAGGCTTACTTAGATCTGGTGGGATCAACAATGGTGTATTCATGAGGTAGTCTTTAAGCATCTGGAATGCTTGTTGGCATTTGGTATCCCATTGAAAGCGGATGTTCTTGCGTAACAGGTGTGTAAATAGGTGACACTTATCTGTCAGTTGTGCAATGAATCTCCGAATTGATTGTAGGCACCCTTGTAATGTCCTTAGCTGACTGATGTTCTTTGGTGGTGGCATGTCCATGATTTCTTTGACCTTTGTAGGATCAACCTCAATACCTTTGCTTGAGACAATGTATCCTAGAAGCTTCCCTAAGGTTACTCCAAAGATACATTTCTTTGGGTTGAGTCGAACATGATATTGTTCTAGCCTATCAAAGATTTTCTCTAATATGTCCAGATGACCTTCTCTTGTTAGTGATTTTTCCAGTAAGTCATCAACATAATCTTCCATTATGGTATGCATCATATCATGAAAGATGGTGGTCATTTCTCTTTGATAGGTCTCTCCTACATTCTTTAGACCAAAAGACATTACATTCTAGTAGTATGTTCCCCATGGACATGTGAAGGCCATCTTATGTTGATCCTCTAGTGCGATCTTTATCTAATTGTACCCTAAAAAGCCATCCATGAGTGAATTCATGGCATTTCCTGCTATTAGGTCCATTATGATGTCGATGTTTTGTAGGGGGAATTCATCTTTAGGACATGCCTTGTTCATATCTCTGAAGTCAATACAGATATGGATGCCCCCATTTGGTTTGCCGACTGGCACAATATTGGATATCCAATCCGCATAATCAATTGGTCTAATAAAACCAACATCTAGGAGTTTCTTGAGTTCTGCTTTGATGAGTACTACAATCTGGGGATGCATCTTGTGAAGCTTCTGCTTGATAGGTTTGGCTCCTTCTGCTATGGTGAGGTGATGCATGACTAAATCCGGATCAAGACCAAGCATGTCTGCATATGGCCATGCAAAGTTGATCTGACACTTCTGGAAGAATTCAAAAAACTTAGGTTGTTCCTTTGGAGTTAAAAGAGATGCCAGATGTATGTGGTGTGGAGTTTCAGGAGTCCCCATGTTGTATTCTTTTGTTTCCTCGATGAGAATTGTTGATCGTTCTTGCTGTGTACTAGAAGGAGAATGTCAAACCTTTCATCCTCCGGCGCCTCAAAGAGGTTTTCACCATTGGATACGCTCTTTCTTTTTACTTTTGTGGGATCAAACAGTGCCACAGTGTGGTTTTCACTGGAAGATCCATGTTTTATTGTTATATTTTTGCAGCTGAAAGGTTTGGCATCCGCCCTGAAGTATGTTGTGCTATTAAGTTCAATGGCGAATCCAGCTTTGTGATCCTCGCTTGATATGTTATCCCGTAGTACCAAAAATTCAATGATCGCCTCATCGTTTTGGAAATGGTCAAGGCATGGGGGATTAGGTTGGTTCCATTCAATGAGTTCAGGATGGATAATGGGCATTACCTCATCGATTAGGTTAAGTTCGTTAGAGGTGTCAGTGAGGGTTAAGACATTATGGTGAAGGTCGTTGATGGTACTCTCCCTGTCAAAATCATGTGTAGGATGCAACGTAGGGTCTGTTAAAGATGTTTCCAGTTCAAGAACCCAAGAGGTCTTTATCTGTGCTTCTCTGTAAACGGGGATGTCTTTGCGAGGTGGAGGTAGTGATGCATCTTCCTCATCTAAAGTATTAAGTTGGACAATCGAATTCCAACTCATGTGAGTCGATCTCTGAATCGCTCTACAATATCTGGTTGCTATACCATACTGGGATATCCTTTGAGTTAAACACTGCAGGTGTGATCGGCTGATGTACCATTGTAGATGAAATGATTGGTGCTGCAGGAAGGATTATGGGGATCAAAGAATCTGACATGGGAAGTATAGACGTTGTTGACTTTGTTGCTTCTACTGGAATTGCTGGTGTTGTAGATACTACTATGGGTTCTAATATAGTTGTTGCTACTAATGGTGCTATTGATGTTATGACAGCTATTGATGGGATCGCTGTTTTGATTGGTGGGATGATTAGTGTTGTGGATGGTTTTGCTAGGATTTTTAGCCTCAATGGGGCAGTTGTTATGGCGCGTGGTGCTGCTGATATAATCAAAGGTGACCTCTTTAGATTTTTAGGCTGATATAGAGGTTTGCTGGGTTTTCCTTTGAATCTGAGTTTAGGAAGGATCTCCTTTTGAAAGCCTAAGCCTGTGTTATCTTTGGGCTTTAATTCTGACTGCAGCGGTTCATTTCCTCCTTGCTTACAAGGTGCCAAAGCACTCTGACCATCATAAACCATTCTTTACATAATGAGAAGGCCTTTTCCATACTGATCTGTCGGAAGCTTAGCTTGTGGAATGTTTGTGATGATTGGGTCTTTATAGATCCATTCTGCTAAGTCTTCATCTCTGGTTTCTTCTTCTTGACTCTTTCCAAGGATAAAAGGTATCAAAGTGCATGTTGGCTTCACCAGTGGCATTTAAAGTAACCATTGATATTTACCATGAGTTCTAGGAGAAGTGGGCATTTGTCCAACACAAAAGAGTTGGCTGAGATTGTAATCCCCAGGACCTTCCTCTGCTATTTTCATCTTGAGCTTCTCGTGCTTGGGTATAGTAGTGTTTGAATTGGAAAGAGAGGCTGGACTTACATATGATGTGGATGAGATGGCTTCTCTGTTGTTGGGAACGGTAATCTCTGGTTGATGACTTATATTATGACAATATGCAAAGGGGTTTGCATCGCCCAGGATTGTGATTTCTACACCATTATGCAGGAACTTGATACACTGATGGTAGGTGGATGGAACGGCTTGCATGGCGTGTATCCAAGGTCTTCCTAACAACAAATTGTATGGCAGAGGAAGGTCCAGAACTTGATAGATGATGTGTTTCACCATAGGGCCCACTCGGATTGGTAGCACAATAGCTCCTTTGGATGAACGCTCTGCATCATCATAGGCTTTGATTGTGATCTTCTTGCGGGGATCCACTGATTCAACTGCATATCCCAAAGCTATGACTAATTGTAGTGTACAGATATTCAGGCCTGCTCCATTATCAATCAAGACTCGCTTGATCCTATGTTGGTTGATAAACCCTTCAATATGGAGTGAGGCGTTGTGAGGTTGCTGGAAGGATGATTTGTCACTTTTAGAGAAAGTGAGACAAGGTGATGACCTTAGGTTTCCAACCATATCTTGGAACTGATCTGTGTTGAGGTTTGCAGGAACTAACGCCTCTTGGAGAGCTTGATCCAAGATTGTTTTATGAGATGGAGATAGGCGCAATATCTCTAAGATAGATATCAGTGCAGGCATTTTATCTAATTGATCCACAAGGCTATACTACTTTGGGATAGATGGGGTGTCTTGTGGAGCTGCTTTTATGGTAATCCTGCTGCGACATGTAACAACATTGCAAGTGGAGCAGGGGTTTTTGATGGTAATAGTTGCAATTTGTTCATTGGCATCATATAGGTGATTCACAGTGTAATTATACGCGGCTTGTGTATAATCAGTGGTATTTGTGTTTCTCCCTGAAGTGGAAGGACCCCTTTGATCTTGGGATGGAAGTGGATTTTTGAACATAAGATGATCATTGTTTGTTGTTTTTGGGTCATGTCCTTCGATTTCGATTTCACCTCGGTCAATAATATCCTAAATAAGATCTTTCAATCTATGACAATTGCTTGTCTTATGCCCTTTCCCTTGATGGAAATTACAATGTTCAATATCCCTCCACCATGAAGGTTTGACTTGAGGTTCATAATTTGATGTTTTGGGTAAGGTCACCAAATTTTGAGAAACCAACTGACGTAACACTGTTTCGATGGGTTCCCCTAAGGGAGTGTATGTTCATTTTGGTTTAAAGTTTTGTTGACGTTGTCTGAGTTCCTCTTGAGATGTATTGCGTCCTTGATTTGGAGGAGCAACTGTGTTATTCTTGGGTGGGGGGTTCTGTCCTACAAATCAAACCACAGGTTGTGCACTTTTGATAGTTCTTGCATCCACAACCCTGTCGTTGATGACGTTTTTGTTTTTGTTCCAGAAGTTAGGCTTGTCACTATTGAAGCATGGGTGAGGGCCATCTTTTGGCTCATTATATATCTTGATAAGCCCTTTCTTGATGAGAGCCTGCTCACATTTTAAGCCTTTGGTGATCATGTCATTGAAAGAGTCTGTGTCTTTTACGTCTAGGTGAAATTCCTTTTTGTCATTTAAGTTGGAAATAAATATTTCCACTAGTTCTTGTTCAGGTAACTGAAGAGAACGTCTGCTAGACATTTGACGCCATCATTGCAGAAAGACTGAAAATAGCTCACCTGGTTTTTGCTTAGTGTTACATAGATCAACCATGGTGATATCACGTTCAATGTTGTGTGAGTAATGTGCCAGGAACTTCTGGACGAGTTCTTCAAATGTCCTAATGCCACCTGGTAATCGGAAAAACCATGATGTGGTTGTTCCTCCCAAGCTTTGAGAAAAAAGTTGCATTAGGTATGTGTCCTCGTATGTCACTTCGAGGCAAGCTGAATGGAATTCTCTAACATGATCATGAGGATCTCCTTTTCCTCTATACTTTTCGAACTTGGGTGTTTCAAACCCTCATGGAAAAGGTGGCATATGAAGATTCCTATCAAAGGGATAGGGACAAATGTCATTGAGTGAAAATTGATTAGTTTTTACACCACTATGAAGTTGTTGGGTGAGATTTTCGACTTGTTTCCGCAACATGTCTAATTCATTTGGAGGAGGAGGAGGAGAGGGATTACCTTGATAAAGGTTATATCTGATGTGATCTTGACCTCTTTCATACTCATTACAACTATGGCATTCTGATGCTTGTCTTAGTTGTGCAACATCAAAGTCAGAGGGTAGTTTAGCTCCCTCTTGAGCAAGTCTTAAAAAGTGAGCATCAACATTGCTCTTGAATATTTCATCAAAAAGTCTATTAAAGAGAGGGTTGTATTGTGCCCTTTCTATCATCATTTACGTTTCCTCCAAGGGCTTCTTGGAATTCATTGATATTTTCCTCCTCTTCCTCTTCAATTTCTTGTTGTCTAGACCTTGATCTAGTTTGAGCCATTTTGTTGATAAGTTTTTGTTGAATTTTGATGAAAATGATGATGAGTTGGTGATGAAATGAAGAATTGATGTTTGGTGAAGTGTTTTGCATATGAATCTCTAGCACTAAAGGTAGATTGTACCAAAGTTCTTTCTTGAATTGCTTGTTATGTTTGATTGACAAAGTTTGATGTATTACAGACTCAACTACCTAGTAACGAGAGCATGCACTCATAGACTAGTTTTAACCTGCGTAGAAATGTCTCTTAGGATGAGTTTATCCTAGATGTAGAGACACTCTAAAAAGTGACGTATCGTGTTTGATTCAAGTAATATTGAAATAGAGCTTAGGACAAAAACCTTTTGATGTTTTGAGAGTTGGAATGGATTGGATGAGATATGAATATGATAATGGATGAGATGTTTAACTTCAATAGAAAATTTGTGTTACTAAAGGAATGAACTCTTCCTCTTCTTTTTCAGGGGTTGGTGGTTCTTCCCTAGCTAAGTTATATGTGATACAAATATCTGGAAAGAAGGCAGGATTGATCTTGCCTCCCTTATTTTGATGATAACTCAAAGCTCTATATTGAGTAAAAGCTCTGCGGTTTAATGATTCTTGATCAAACTCGTTTGATTTCCCTTGAAGGTATAGACACATGTGATGCAAGAAGGTTCTATGAGAGACAAAGATTTGTCTATTAAGATAGAAGAATTTCCTCCTTTTGATAAAAGCCTTTGAGCTCAATGGTCTTTTCTTCAAGTTGATGTGTTGATGAAGATTCTTATTTCTCAAGATGTGAAGAATGGTCATATAGTTTGATACTTTTTGCTGTTGCTCTTTGTTTTTGATCTTTTGTGTTTTTGAAAATGTTTGTGTTGGATGAATACTTGTTTTGATTTGGGTTTATGATGTTTCTTTGACAAGAAAACAAAGCAAACACACAAACACAAGAATTTTGCCTCAAAAGGCACAAGTAAGTATGGGTTTAGATCAACCCAATCTTTTGAACTTTTTATGACCCTTTCCTTCAAATGTATTTTAGGTGTTTTTCCAAAGCTTGAAGTCGGCTCAATTTGCACTGGTCTTGACTCAAAAATGAAAACACTTCAAACACTCTTTATCCCTAAGGTCAAATGGTTAGTTGCGATAATTTCAACCCACATCTTGATATTTCTTCGACTTTGGTACTACATACCTTATGAATCCCACCATGACATGTAAGGATGTGATATACTAAGTCTTGCACAAGCATATCAAATAGATGATCCCTATGATGGGGGAGTCACCACTTTTATTGGGCTACAAGTAACCTTTCAAAAAGCTATGTTTCTACTCAAGGAAATATGTATGGTGAGTATCTTGGGAGCAAAACCTTCTATGCTCTTGCACTGAATTTATCACAAATATCCTCAATCAAATAGAATATGTGGGCTAATACTTAAAGGTGTTTAGTAATTTTTGATGTTTTTGGACATAAGTTCATTCTGCAGTGACTCACTTAAGAGCCTTGTAACTTGTGGTGGGGCCCATTTGTCCTTTCGACAAGTTACACTATAGGAACAACTATACCCAAGGCTACAACTTTCGTTCACACCTGATTTCTATGGCGGCTCGAAGGATTTACCGCACGAGGTCGTTCCTAAGAGTGATGTGTCTCTTGGCAGGCCTCTCTTAAAAAGATAAAATTTGAGTGTTACTAAAACTTTTCTCTTGCACCTAGGACCACAAAAGCCAAGGGAGAGGATAGTGTGTGTTAGAAGTAGGACCACTCGACAAACTCTTTTGCACAAGTGTGTCAAACACAAAATACACTTTTTCTTTTTAACTTGTCATTGCAATGATGTTCTATCTAATTGGAGATGTTGCTCCAACAACCATGATGTTCTTTTTAACTTCAAAGGCAATATGTTTGAGTAAACTAGGAATTTGAAATCCCGGTCAATTGAAATTGAAATGCGTATGAATGAAGTAAATCATTTTGCAAAATGAGACAAGTTGATTGTTCTTTTTATTTGGACAAAAATTGAAGTGTTGATTGTGAATTTTCTTAAATTTGATGCAAGAAATGAGATTTGTCTTGTCTTGTTTTAAGCACCAAATAAAAGTGAATCCTAACTTGCAAGAAATAAAGCCGTGTTGTGAATTTTAGAGCACCAAATGAAGATTTGTTTCCTAACTTGCAAGTGAATAAAATTGTGTTGTGAATTTTAGAGCACCAAATGAAGATTTTGATTGATTTTAAGCACCAAAATGGAGTGTTTGAGTTTTGTTTTTAACTTGCATGAAAAACAAAAATTTGTTTTTGTAAGTTTTTAAAAACACCAAAATGAAAGTTTTGATCTTAAGTAACAAAAAGGGTTAGTTTTAAAACTTGCACACGAAACAAAAAGTTAGTAAAATCCGCACATATGGTGGGCTTCCACAAGCCTAAGAAAAATTATTTTATCGATTACAAGGCCTTTTTTACAACGTTCTGTTACAATAGCGCTACTCTGTGTGAAAACAAAAGCGCTACTTAACACAAACGCGCTAAAGTAAAAACAACAACGCTAAAACAGAATATTTACGCAACAATACAAACGCGCTAATTCCAAAACAAACTCGCTAACTAATGAACAATAGCACAATAATATTAACAAAAGCGTTGATTTTTGGACAATAGCGCTATTGTAAAAACAAAAGCGCTAGAAGACCAAAAACAATAGCGCTAAAGCGCGAACAAAAGCGTTGAAGCGCAACCTGTGTGTCAAGTAAAATAGTCAAAAAGTTAGTTTGTCTAAAAAAAAGTTGTTGGGATTCACATCGGGTTCACCAAATGATGCTCTGCAAAATGGACAATGTTAGACAAAGGCCTGTGGTCATATAACACACAAAAACACAAGAAACAAAGACAAACTTTAGTGTTAATCAACCAAAAACAAGTCTAAGCAGACATACCAAAAGAGATACTAAAAACATGATAAAATATTTAACTATGGAAGTAAATACAACAAGGCATTTCCAAATGCCTTCTACCATGCTCTTAGCTCCTTCTCCCTTGTTCCTCTCCTCTCCAAGTTCCAAATTAGTGTAGCTCTCAGCAGCTTTTTGCACTATGGATGCCTTATGGAGATTCAAGATTGAAAATGCTTTTAAATTTATGCTATGCAAGTGTAAAAACAAGCTAAATATGAGATGCTATGAAATGAACTAAGATTTATTTTAGTTCAAAATGACAATATATTAGTGATTTTATGCTAAAATGCTCTCTAAAATTGACCATAGATTAAATGCATACAAGTTTTCAAGATCTGGATTATGAAGAAATAGGCTCTATTTATAGGAAAAATGGAGCAATGGATGGTTGAGATTAAGTAATCTCAACAAGGGTCAGGATTGAATGATATTCAATCCATGTGAGGACTTTCAACCCAATCCCAGGATGATAAGTGTCAACATGAGATAGGTTGAGAGGAGAGGGAAGAAGCATTAAATGCTTGACATGACCTAAGAGTTAACTTGGGAGTTAAGGTCAAGGTTGGGTTGAGTGAATAAATTCATTATTCAAAGAACAATGCTTTTATCCAATGGATAAACTCTTGTGCAAAGGTTAAAGGGATAACCATGGTCAAAGCAATAAATGCTTGAGAAGACACATGGGTCACATGAGGGTTGAGTTAGGGGTTAAAGCCTTTAACCATGGGTGCAAGTGGATTTAACCATTAATGGTCATGTAAGAGCCATAAGTGGTTTGGAAGACTTTTTAGAGGTTAAATTATTGAACACACAAAGCATTAAATGCTTTTCAAAGATTTTGGAGTCTTTAAGAAGTGACTTCAAGTTGCTTAGGAATGTGAATAATTAGGGGATGGATTAGGCTAATTAGAAAGGGTTTATAAGAATCTAGAAGGGGGTTTAGGAGTGCAAGTGGATTTGGTGGGTGAGGGAAAATAGGAGTTTTATTAAAATAAAATTAATTTATTTCAATTTGTGGTTGCAACTTGCATTTATAGGAAAATGCAAGTGGGAGGGGATGAATGATTTAAATAAATGTTTTTAATTATTTATTTAAAAGAAGAAAAGGGATTAAATTAAATAAATAAGATTTTTTCATTTAATTGATTTGTGAATTTGGTTTAATGAATTAATTAAAATAAATTAAATAATTTATTTAATTAATAGGATAATTTTTGAAGATGAATTAATTAAATGTTAATTTAATTAACTGATGGCTAGTGGGTTTTTAATCAAATAAATAGCAAATATTCATTTAATTAAAATGGACAGATTTATGTGACTACAGGTAGTAATTATTTATAGAATGTGTATCAACTATTATAGAGGATGCTTTAACTATTATAATGGTCCTTTATGATATAGAAATCAATTTCTATTATTACAAGAAGTTTTAGGAATTATTGGTCTAAATTATTTCGTGCTCTAGTACATATACACAATTGTGAGAACAAATTAAAAAAGGAAGGTTATTTATGGAAGAGGATTTGAGACATAATACATACCAATAGATATCATGGATAAATTGGTTATCACTAAACTTAGGTCCACTTCTCCAAGATTTACCAAAGTTGTTGGAAGGAAGTTGAATAAAATTATAATTCAAGAGTTTACATAAGTTGTTTAGTATAATGTATTTCAACATGAGAATTTGAGAGAAGGAATCATTATCCTAAATATAAAAGAAAACTTAAAAGATATAAAAATCACACCAAGAACAAGCTATCATCCACAAATAGATGATCAAACAACGATTGTTAATAAGTGGATAAAGGGTTACTTGAGGAATTATGTGTCAAATTAGCAGGCTGTTTGGGTCAAATAATTGCACATGGGAGGGTATTATTACAATACTTCACATCACATCTGTTGGTATGCCTCCATTCCAGGCTCTTTATGATTACGATGAACTCTCATTTGTTGATTTATTGTGTATAAATAATAGACTACCTATAGCAACTGATCTTATTAATCAAAGTCAAGAAGATTTGAGATAACTAAAAGATAATTTGCAACATGCTCAAACAAACAAAAGATGTATGCTGATAGGAAGATAACAATTGAGGTGGTTTATTTGGTATTTATAATATTTCTACCTTATAGAAAGAGTTATTTGAAGAAGAATGAGGTCGAGAAGGTCAAGCCCAAGTGCTTTGGACCCTACATAATTATTAGGAGTGTTGGCTGAAAATAGTGTACAAAGACAGATCCAGAGATGCCTCATTTCTGAGTAGAAAGAAGAGTCTAGAATGCGAGCTCTGGAAGATAGAATGTAGTCTAGAGATGTTGTCTACTTGACCACATTCCCAATTGTAACTATAAGTAGATATTGAGATCTATTCACTTGTATTATGGTGTAATAAGGACAATATAAGGAGTTCGTAAGATATAAGGTGATATAAGGAAAGTAATGAATGCCTATTGATATAATGAATACAAATAATTCTAAATTATGATCTATTATGTATATATGCTATTCTTATTTTGTTTTACAACTAATCTTAGGTCCAAAATCAAGTTCCCTGTTGCCTAAATAGGGTTGAGTCCATGGTAAAAGAGTAAAACACTAAAAATCCTTATGATATATAACTCCAATCTTCATCCCTCAAATTTATTACTAATATTGGTTCCGTTGCTGGGATTCTGGTTAGTTTTTGTTGAGGTTTATTGAGAAAATTTTCAAATTCTAAACCATTTAATGGATAAAGAAATAAATGGTAGATAATGAAACATCTATGATCAATCAAGATTTTATCTTCTTGACATCTACCCTATGAGAGGGGGTTAGGCACCAAGGGGAGGGGAAATGGAAGGGGGGAAAAGGTCCATAGAGACCTACATAAGGATGTGACTATTAATAAAATTACCAAATAACCACCATGGGACATAATATAGGAGTAATGCAATCCCAAATCTAAAACACCCATGGGCAAAGGAGACAAACGAAATTCAAGAGAGATTAAGGAGATAATTGACTTAGAGAGGAAAGAAAGAATGGTCAGCCTTCATGTAGAGGAGCAGATAAGGGAAAATAATAGAAAGAGAGGAGAGACATAGGAAAAGGATGGAGATCACAACAACGTCAAGATTAGATCATGCCATTTGGGGTGCGACTGAGTGCACCAATGTGGGCATTGCCATGAAATGAGAAAAACAAAGTAAATAAGACCTTGGAGAAGACGAGTTTGTTATTAAAAGGAACCATAAGGCTATCAAGTAAATTTGGAAAGATCATACACAATCAAGAACCCAAAATCTTGCCGATAGAGGAAAGTTGTAGAATAGAGGCTCCTATTATGTTGGAACCTTCTAAAAAACCTAAATAGACACTAGAATTAGTTAACATAACAATTAAATTGAATGATAGGTTTAAAGAGTTCCTAAAAACTCTAGATAAGGTCCTATCCATGAATTATTATTATTGGGAGAGAGTAATTAATACAAGTATAAGTAAGCTAAAAGAAGAGGAAAATAAAAGGGAAGAAGTTAATTTGAAGTTGGGAAAAGCAATTAGGCCTTTACATAATCAAATGTCATTTACTAACAAAAGAACAAAGAGATGTCATGAGTTTTAGCAATTGAACCAAGACCCATCCTTGTTAAGGTCTAAAAGTTGGAGAGTTGTTCTCAAAATATCACAAAAAAAAAGTGAAGAGGAAAGTGAAGAAAATATAGAGAAAAAAGAAGAGAGTAAAGAGAAGGATACCCTTTGGAGTGAGATATTAAGGGAATAATATTTCAATATCAAAATTTTCTTGGTCATCAATCTTTATACCAATGAAACCTAGTTGGGAAATGAGCATGTTGAATGCATTCATATGATCTACAACAATCCCCCTTCCACCATTTTATGAGAATATAGCTTATTTCTCATGAATAACTTATTTAGAAAGGATTTCCCTTGATAAATATCACCAAATTCTTCCAAATATTAGATGCAGTATCCTCTTAATGGATATTACAAAGCTAGCCAAATAGAGTCTTATCAAACCCTTGGCTTTTCGATCCATTGTATCCCATACATCCTGGGCCATAGCTTGAGGTTTTGTCAAGGATACTGCAACCCATGAATCTCTATCTACAATCATATCCTCCATTTTTTATTTTCCAAAGTTCAAATTTACCACCATTAAAATTCTTCGTCTCGATTCTACTGAATGTTCTTTCCATCTCAAAGTTGCAACAAGGTTACACAAAATAATTTCTATAAAAGTCCCACTCAAACAAGATTTGCACAAATTACCCTTCAACCCAACAAGGATAACAAATTTGGCCAAACTCTGATACCAATTGAAAGGAAGCTAAGTTAGGAATAACAATTCCCAATGGAAAATAGAATAGGAGAGTGAATGCAAAAAATTATTACAAACCCTTTAATCAGTTACAAATTAGATGCACATGCAATATCAGTTTCAAACAAATAAACACATAAAAGCATAACACCAAATTTATGTGGTAAAACCCTTTCTGGAAAAAAAACCACACTCCAAAACATAGAGCTCAATTGTATTATTCGCAATAATAATTACAATACAACACACATAGTCTATGCTCTTGTAGGAGTAGTTACAAAAATAGAGATTTCTAGAGTAACTTCAATAGTGTAACGTCGTCTCAGAAAATAACCAAAATGTCTCTGAAAAAAAACTAAGGAACCAACATATTTATAGAGATCACACATGAAAGGTAGGTTCTCATGGTTCCCAAAGCCATCTCCCACACCTAAGGAGACATGGTGTCCAAAACAACAAATTTTCATATCCTTGAAACATCACAAATAGAACTTTCCAAACCACTAACACCTATCCTTCCATAACAATAACTTTCCATATGCAACTACACCCACTACATAAAAAAATTCAAAATCCATAACTAGGCATCCACCACACATATAGTTACTTGCTAAAATTAACTCAACAATAAATACAAATCACCAAATATTAACTCCACTTGACTCTCGAGTCCCACCATAGCAACTTTCCAATCCCACCAAGAGTTAACTCAACAACTAAGGATACATGTCACCAAAGTGCACCTTTGAGAGGTTTTTACAAACTCCTATCTCCAAATGAGTTTCCAACTGACAAGTGGCTCTATTTCATGCACCTCACATTGCATGTTTGAAAGCAACTCATAATCGGGTCCCACAATGTAATAGAGTAACTTAGAAACTTAACTCTTAGGATAAAATTAATAAAATATGCAACATAGGATTAATAAATTACTTAAATCATGTTAGGACTCACAAAGGTTGAGACACCTTAACCCCAACATCATTTTAGTGAACCCAATGTATCTAGCACTTACAATCATTCCGATTTATTTGTACACCAATCTGCATTTAAACTTAATTGCATAGATCTAAATAGTTGATAATTTGATTGATAGTTGATTTTATTATTCATCTCTATTGCATATATGTCATATGTTATGGTTTAGAAACAAAATTGGTTTCATCAAGTATCTTATTTGCAAAAATATTGTATGTTCAATTAGTTGATATATATATGGACATAATAACACATTTATTTTCAAAGAAAATTATTTTCTAAAAAAATTAGGTTGTTGATCTGAACCCCATTCCATGTCATCAATAAGGATACACGTTAGTCTTCATTCAATTTTTTTTCTTTCATAATGAATTTCTTGTATTTTTACATTATGTTAGTTTCTAGCTTTGTTAAGAAATTGTTTGACAACCCCTCTTCCAAGATTTGTTCTACTTACGAGGGCATTTTGGTGCAAGAGGGTGATATCATTAACACTTTTCCTAATGTTACTTTACCATATATTCACCTCAATTCTCTCTCTTCTAGAGATGAGACATTGGTGACTAAAGAGCCTTTTCCATCTACCAATTTTTTTCTTAGTAATGAGGATAGTTTGGCACAAGAGGAAGATATCATTAGTACTTTTCTCAATGATCTCTCTTCTAGAGATGAAGCATTGACAAATAAAGAGCCTAATAAAGGTATAATAAACACAATTTATGTTTCCCAACCACAAGATAAACTTGTTATTACTGTTA
This sequence comes from Cryptomeria japonica, assembly GCF_030272615.1. Classification (NCBI taxonomy): domain Eukaryota; kingdom Viridiplantae; phylum Streptophyta; class Pinopsida; order Cupressales; family Cupressaceae; genus Cryptomeria; species Cryptomeria japonica. Next base: position 115,877,156 of record NC_081414.1, on the reverse strand, counting down.
GAGGTTTTAAAAGCCCCTAATCACAAGCTAAACATGCTATTAATAAATGTGGTATTAAAAACCCATCTTGATCCGTACAACTCGAGTTGGCCTAGTGGTGGAGAACTCGTACTCTTAAAATAGAGGTCACAAGTTCAAATCCCTCAAAGGGGGTAGGGTATGTACACCTTATTAGCTTTGGCCCATTACCTATCAAAAAAACAAAACAAAAAAAAAACCCATCTTGACCCCCTAGTTAATTTTTAAACTTCGAAAATAAACTTACTCATAATAATAACCTTTTAATAAAAATGTGTTACAACTACCTCATTATCATATGATCATTCATACATATAACATGATTCGTAACAATAAATAATCTCCAAATGTTATTCTTCCTTCCCAATATTTTCTTCCTCCCCCTTGTCTTGGACAACATGTTGTTAACGAGTATGATATTTTTTAATATATTCATGCTACTCTAGCTATAATCTCACTTTGGTACTTTATACATGTTGGCAACAACAATGTAGGAAAACTAAGAGGGGGGGGGGGGGTTGAATTATTTTTCACAAAACTTGAACAAATTAACCTCAACTTAAGATCTGATCAAGAACAACAATAACAAAGATAAACATCACATCAACAACACACATAACATAAATTTTTGATGTGGAAAACCCGGTTAAGGGAAAAACCACGGTGGAAACCTACCCACAACATGATGATACTCTGTAGTAGTATGTGTAAATATTACAATGGGGAATGCACATGCATTTAGATACACTGCCTAGAGCTCACTGCTCAAAACAACAAAGGGCTACAACCCTGGGAAGGATAACTTCCATACAAATATCAAACACCAATCCGGATTACATGAACTGGAAGAATATCATTCTCTAAATTCCTGATCACAATTCCAGTTAAGCACACTGTCTTCTCTACAACACTCTTCTTTGCTCTTCTTCACACTTTCGAAAGATCAATTAGCTTGTTCGCACATACAACACTCTCAAAGAATGTAGACCCATATCTTACATGATTATTACTCTTATTTATACAAATCATCAACCTTAATTTCAAGGTCAACTCAACTCATAAGACATTATTACAAAATTACATTACAAGCTACATAAATCAATATGTAGACCAATACAATGTTGGCAAGGACATAACATGGACCTAAATCAAAACCTGGAACACACAAAACATCGAATATCTCGCCAAGATCATCCGCAACACACAAGAATCATCAGGTCGACCAGAAGGTCGTATAACATGAAGAATAACACCAAACCAATAAAATATTCAATAACACACAAAATGATTAATATAGACTAGCAACACGGATAGGACATAATCGAGATACATCAACAAGCAACGTGAATTCCACCGCAACAAATGCAACAACTCAAATTACTACAATCATCATCATTTCCCTTCTGGAGCTCAAGAACACCAACATAGCTTACTAACAAACTGAAATATACACTTGTGAAGTTTTAAATTATGAACCACTTGGATTGAGGACACACATGAACACCTAAAACACTCTCTAAAATCTTCTCAACATAATAAATCAATTCCAAAGCAATAGGAACCATAGATCACAACTCTACAATATAGAACCAATAGAAAAACTAGTCATCACACTAGACCACATAACTTGATCAAAACACCTTTCGGAACACTGAAACTCATGCTGAATCAACTGAAGATACTAATCTCAAAATCCTTAAATCTGCATCAGCATATCTACAATATACCAACCAAACCAACCCTCTTCAACACCAAAGCACAAGAACACAAGAATATGTTGACATCAATGACAACAACACATTCCAACAACTCTAATATCCAAAAATATCCCCCTTTGGCATTGATGAAAACATATGAATGTGAAAAACAATCAATGCAAAGAAAGAAATCAACTCCAACAATGTGCCCGTAAGATCATGCACACATAGCTCTCTACCTTAGATAGACAAGACAATTTTTCACATGCTTCTCTCCCCCTTTGATATCAATGCAAAAGGCACACAAAAATAATTATGCTCTCCCCCATAGGAAGATAATCTCTCCCCCTGTGGATAAACTCACAAATCCGAAAAACTGAAACACACCACTGACTACTCCTTCTGAGTAGCAGCCTCACTCATCAATCTAGATATCAGGATAAGACTATGAAGTCCACCAGATTGATGCATCTCAATGCATCTAGTTCACATCAGGAGGGGCAATCACCCCTAACTTCTCTCTTAGATAGACAAATGTATTTGCAAGCAAAGGCTTAGTGAAAATATCTACGATTTGTTCCTTTAGACACATACTCCAATCTGACTTCCTTATCATTGACTTTCTCTCTCAGGAAATGAAACTTAATTGATATATGCTTTTTTTTAGAATGCAACACCAGATTCTTAGAAATATTGATAGCACTTGAATTGTCATAATAAATAACAATAGGCTCATTATAAACAATTCTAATATCCTTCAGCATTTGCTTCATCCATACTACCTGAGAACTAATACCAATAGCAACAATGTATTTAGCTTAAGCAGTAGATAATGATATAGCATTCTGCTTCTTGCTCATCCATGAAACCAACTTCTTCCTTAGAAAGAATGCACCACCACTTGTACTCTTTCAGTCATCAACATCACCTGCCCAATCAACATCAACATAAGCACTTAAAATAAAATCATCATTCTTCGGATACCACAAACCATAATCAACTATTCCCTTTAAATATTTGGATATCCTTTTCACAATAGTAACACTACTTTCCTTAGGATCAATCTGGAATCTTGCAACAAGACATACAACATTAATAATGTCTGCTCTATTCTGAGTCAAATATAGCAATCCACTAATCATAGATCTATACAAAGTTTGATTAGACTTCGGAGATTCATCATCTTTTGTCATCTTGCATCTAGTTACCATAAGAGTTCCAACAGGTTTGGAATCACTTAACCCAAACTTCTTCAACAATTCCTTCGCATACTTTGATTGAGATATGAAAATGCCTTTATCAGTCTATGTAATTTGTAGTCCCAAAAAGAATTTCATCTCACCTATCATAAACATCTCAAACTCTTTTTGCATATCATCAACAAAATTCTTACTCAAATCATCATCTCCTAAAAAAATAATGTCATCAACAAAAACTTCAACAATCAAAATGTTATCATTATCAATCTTGAAGTATAAATTACTATTAGCAATACCTTTACAAAATCCCAACTTCATCAAATACCTGTCCAATCTGGCATACCAAGCTCTAGGGTCTTGTTTGAGTCCATACAATGCTTTCTTCAATCTGCGTACCATGTCTCCTTCATTTGACAATAAAAATCCATCCGATTGTTCAATGTAGATTTCTTCTTCCAAATCACCATTCAAAAAGGTTGACTTCACATCCATTTGATATACATTAAAATTATATAAGCAACATATGGAAGAAATAATCTAACAACTTCAATTCTAGCTACTGGAGCAAAAGTCTCCTCAAAATTAATACCTTCCATTTGTGAATATCCTTTACATGCCAGTCTTGCTTTGTTTCTAACAACTTCTCCATCTTCATTCAGTTTATTCCTGAATACCCATTTAGTACCAATTACTTTCTTGTCTTTAGGTCTTGGAACAAGTTCCCATGTATTGTTCTTCTCAATCTTATTTAACTCTTCTTCCATAGCTTTTACCCAATTTTCATCTTTACAAGCTTCAACATCTTTAGGCTCAATCTTGGAAATCAGACATGTCTCTTCAACAACAATTCTTCTCCTAGTCATCACACCTTTATTTTTATCACCAATAATCTGATTCTCTAAATGATTTAATCTTACATTCTTGGGGGTCTTCTGATTGTTCTAATTTTCAGTCTCTTGAACTTCTTCACTGCTAGAAGCATCTATATTTACTGACTCTTCCAGATCACTCTATTTTACACTCTGGCTTTGCACTTGATTTGAACTAACATCTTGATCATCAGATTTATATCTGCATGCTATGATTTGTTTCTCATGGCTCTCATCAACCTTCAAATTTGTACTTTCCACTATTTTCTTAGTCTTTTGTTGTAACGCCGGTAGGCCTTGCTCTTAGTAGAATATCCCAAAAAGATTCCTTCATCACATCTTGCATCAAATTTTCCTATATCCTCATCTCTTTTGATATAACATTTACTTCCAAATATTCTGAAATATCTAACTGTAGGAACATGACCAAACCATAACTCATAAGGGGTATTACCAGAATCATGTTTTATATGCACCTGGTTAAATGTGTACTCAACAACCTAACAATTTCTCTCCAATAGATATGCAAAACATTTCCTTCAATCATCATAGTCCTAGCAACATCCAAAATAGTTCTATTCTTCCTTTCAACAACTCTATTCTGTAGAGGGATTCATGGAGTAGATAACCGTCTCTTAATTCCATGCTCTTCACAAAAGGAATTAAACTCACCAGAAGTGAATTATCCTCCCTTGTTAGATCTTAGACACTTCAACTTCAATCCTGTCTCTATCTCCACTCTAGCTTTGAATATTTTGAATTTCTCCAGTGCTTCAGATTTCTCCCTTAGAAAGGTGACCCACATCTTTGTAGAATAGTCATCAATCAACAACATAAAGTATCTACTCACCCTAGAAGGACCACATAAATCAATATGCACAAGATCTAATATCCCATTAGATGTATACTATTTTCTCTTGAATGCAATTCTTGTTTGCTTTCCCAATTGACATTCTTTACACACCAGATTAGTAGGTTTCACTATTTGAGGCAAATCTCTAACAACTTGGATAGAACTTATCTTAACCATGCAATCAAAATTAACATGAAAAATCCTCTTATTCCACAACCAACTTTCATCAATCTAAGCAATCAAACAATTTTAATCACCAACATTCAAATGAAAGATATTACCTTTAGGTTTAGTTCCTGATGCAATTTCTATACTAGAGTTATTCAAGATTTTACATTTCCCATTCTTGAATTGTAAATCATATCCCTTATCAACCATCTGTCCAACACTTAAAATATTGTGCTTCAAATCCTCAACATATAAAACATCATCAGTATTATGCTTACCATCAAGATAAATATAACCTCTACCACGGATTACACAAGCTTTGTTGTCTTCAAATCTTACTATACCACCATCATACTTCTCTATATTCACAAATTTACCTTTATCACCTATCATGTGATGTGAACAACCATTATCAACCACCCATTCATCTTTCTCTTCAATCTTAGCAGCCAAGGTTTTCTCTTCAACAATGCAGCTTGTAGAATCACCAGGTACCAGATCATCTTCCTTGATAGCAATGAACACAAATTCATCTTTTGAATTCTCTTTCTTAGACTCATCATCTATCACACCTTCATCACCAACATAATAACACTTCTTATAACATCTATACTTGTGATTAGTCTTGTAAGGTTTATCATACATTGACACTCTTTCCGTACATCTAGAAGTAAAATGTTCTATCTTATTGCATGAAAAACATTTCAAAGGTAACTTCCCTTCATACTTACCGGCTCCCTTAGGCAATCTTCTGGCAATAAGTGCTTCAAGCTCTTCCAATTCTCTTTCTTGTTCTTCCATCTCTCTTATTTCCCTTTCATATCTAGAAACCCTAGTTGAACTCTCTCCTGGATCATACTTCTGCTTCCAGATATAGTAGCTTTAAATGCAGTCTCATTTTTGCCATGTGATTCTCCAAATTCACTTAATTCAAAAGCATCAAGCTTACCAACCAACATGTCTCTTGTCACACTTGTCACAGTCTGGATCTCATCAATAGAAGAAAATTTGTGTTTGTAAGTAGGAGGTAAGGATATCAATACTTTAGATACAATCTCATCTTCTTCAATGACTCCATTGACACATCTGATGTTCAATACAAGATTGTTCACTTTAGCCAGAAAGGATGAAATATTCTCATCTTCTCCCATTCTCAGCAACTCATTCTTTCCTTTCAAGCTCTGCAATTTAGCAACTTTCACATTTTTTTCATACATGGTTTCTAAATTCTCCCAAATCTCATGAGTAGTCTGCAATCCCATCACATTAGTAATCTCTGAATCAGTTAGGGAACTCAGTAATGCTTCTTTGGTTCTTATGATATGTTCAACATCCTTGATCTCATTTGCAATAACAAGACCATTTTGAGGAACATTGTAGATATTCTTTGTGATCTTCCAATAATCTTCTCCAAGATATTTCAAGTGATACTCCATTCGGTTCTTCCATATGGTGTATCAAATCTCGAACTCTCCTTCTTGAAAAAATAGTTGCCATCCTAGATCTCCTCAAGTGGTCAAGCTCCTTCCAGAGGATCTAGCTCTGACATCAATTATCGGCAACAATAATTTAGGAAAACCGAGAGGGGGGAGGGGGTTAATCAATTTTCACCAAACTTAAACAAATTATCCTCAACTTAAGATCTGATTAAGAAAAAAAATAACAAAGATAAACACCACATCAAAAACACACATAACACATATTTTTGACATGGAAAACCCAGTTAAGGGAAACACCACGGTGGGAACCTACCCACAATATGATGATACTCTACAATAGTATGTGTAAATATTACAATGGGGAATACACATGCATTCAAACACATTGCGTAGAGCTCACTGCTCAAAACAACAAAGGGATACAACACTGGGAAGGCTTACTACCTTACAAAGATCAGACACCAATCCAGATTACATGGACTAAAAGAATAGGATCTCCAAATGCCTGATCATAGTTCCGGTTAAGCACATTGTCTACTCTGCAACACTCTTCTCTTCTCTTCTCCACACTTCCGAAAGATCAATTCACTTGTTCTCACATACAAAACTCTCAAAGAACACAAACCCACATCTTACATTATTATTACTCTTATTTATACAAATCATCAATTTAATTTCAAGGTCAACTCAAGTCATAAGACCTTATTACAAAATTACATCACATGCTACATAAATCAATATGTGAACCAATACAATGTCGATAAGGACATAGCATGGACCTTAATCAAAACCTCAAACATGCAACACCACCGAATATCTCGCCAATATCATCCACAACACACAAGAATCATCGGGTCGGCTAGAAGGCCGTATAACATGAAGAATACCACCAGACCAATAAAATATTCAATAACGTGCACAATGATTAATGTGGACCAGCAACATAGATAGGAAACAATCGAGAAACATCAACAAGGAACGTGAATTTCACCTCAACAACCACAACAACTCAGATTACTAGAATCATCATCATTTCCCTTCTGGAGCTCAAGAACACCAACATAGCTTACTGAAAAACTGAAAGACACACTTGTGAAGTTTCAAATCATGAACCACTCAGACTGAGGACACACATGAACACCCCAAACACTCTCCAAAATTTTCTCAACATAATGAATCAATTCTAGAGCAATACAAACCAGAAATCACAACTTTGCAATACAAAACCAACAAAAAAACTAGTCATCACACCAGACCACATAACTTGATCAAATCACCTTTCGGAACACTAAAACTCAAGCTGAATCAACTGAAGATACTAATCTCAGAATCCTTAAATCCACATCAGTATATCTATAATATACCAACCAAACCAACTCTCTTCAACACTGAAGCACAAGAACACGTTAATATGTTGACATCAATGATAACAACACATTCCAACAACTCTAATATCCAACAATACAACCTTCACTTACGGGTGAACCCACAATAGTGGGTTACACTTTTTTGCCAACTTTGACACTTCAATTTTCATTTTCAGAAAAAAACCTCACATTCAGACACTTATTACTGCTAAACCATAAGGAATTTGCAGATGATGTGAACTAGTGATTTGTGACATTTTGCGTGTAGATTCTAACTATATTTTTTTGAATCAATTTATTTTCATTTTTCTATCTCCCTTGAAAACTATTTTTTTACAAAAAACAATATTTTTAAAGAGTGATACTCATTTGGTATGGCATAACTTTTTTTTCTAAAATAGATATGAATGTGACTCTTTCGAATTCAGTTTTGTGACATCCATATCTAATGTTTCCAATTGGTTTCATAACATTATCTTCAATATTTCATATTTTATTAAGTTTTGAAGTCGAGGTAACTGTAATTTTGACATATGTTCATTTATTTTATCATAACTTGTTGTGTATGTATCCAAATTCAATTTATTTTTTTGTTGTTGGAAAGAGGACTTCAATACCTAGTGCACAAATATTTTTTAGAATTTTTTTTCACTTGTTTACTATTTTTCCATAACCGTTGAACTCGGAAGTTGATGTTCGGTATGAAACCTATGTTTAGTTAATCTAAAAAAAAATTCATAATAAACTCTTTATATATTAAAATAATAGTCATTAGAAATCTTTCTTCGAGTACTACTATCATGCATTTGGGTTTGTTAAAATTCGTCATTTGAGCCCCCAATTTGAGCTTCGAAGGTAAAAAATCTATAGAAACCATGAGAGGTTTGGGGGGAGTCCAAAACCAAGCACTTTCGATAGAACATATGTTCTATCAAAGGGGGTTTGATCGAAGCCTCTAATGCAAATTTCGTGTTTTATGCTTTTTTGGGTTCGATCAGAAGTGGGTTTCGATCAAATGTGTTTTTACATTCGATCAAAATGGGGTTTCAATAGAACATGGCTAAAATTGAGTTTTGGACAAAAAATTCAATTTTTTTGTCTGCAAAGTGTAACCCACTATTGTGGGTTCACCCTTACATACCAGAAAATGATCTTGGAGACCTTATGAAGGGTAGTTGTCCCACCTTCTAGTAGATATAATGATGTTGTATCTTTGTTATGACATCATTATATCTATGTTTAGTTAATCTAAAAAAAAAATCATAATAAACTCTTTATATATTAAAATAATAGTCATTAGAAATCTTTCTTCGAGTACTACTATCATGCATTTGGGTTTGTTAAAATTTTTCCATTTGAGCCCTTAATTTGAGCTTCGAAGGTAAAAAATCTATAGAAACCATGAGAGGTTTGGGGGGAGTCCAAAACCAAGCACTTTCGATAGAACATATGTTCTATCAAAGGGGGTTCGATCGAACCCTCTAATGCAAATTTCACGTTTTATGCTTTTTTGGGTTCGATCGGAAGTGGGTTTCGATCAAATGTGTTTTTACATTCGATCAAAATGGGGTTTCAATAGAACATGGCTAAAATTGAGTTTAGGACAAAAAAGTCAATTTTTTTGTCTGCAAAGTGTAACCCACTATTGTGGGTTCACCCTTACATACCAGAAAATGATCTTGGAGACCTTATGAAGGGTAGTTGTCCCACCTTCTAGTAGATATAATGATGTCGCATCTTTGTTAGATTATATGTATGCGACAAGCTAAGACATTACTTTCTCACAATATGAGTTACCTTCCCAGAAGTTCAACAACATGACCCTCTTATGGTTTTGGTCATTGTTAATAGAAATAGAATAAATCACACTCTAATTGATAATGGATTAGGTCTTAATGTTTGTAGCATAGACCTTTTGCCTAAGATTTTCGTAGATAGGTCTCTCACTAAATCTAAATATCTTTCTATTCATATCTATGATAATGTGGGTTGATAGTCATTAGGTACAATCACAATACCACTTGAAGTGGGACTTGTGGCTTTACCTATGCTCATTCATGACATGCTTGATACTCTTTAATACAATCTTCTTCTTCTTGGTATACCATGGATTTATGCCATGGGGAAGTCTCATATACTCTTCATCAAAAGATTAAGTTCATATATAATAACAAGATTCATATGATTGAAGCTGATACAAATTTAGAAAGTTGCTTACAAGAAGAAGCTGAATTTCAACCTCTTATCTCCAATTCTCCCACTAGTTTGGTTTCATCTTCAACAAAATTTGATCCACTATTTTTCACTCTAAATAATAATGATGATCGAAATAGTACTTTGGCTTTGAATATTCTCTTAGATGATAATCAAGTTTCAGGGTTCATTAGACTTTATACCCTCTTTTGTTGGAAAATGCAAAGTTTCACAATTTATACTTGAGAAGTCAAAGGAGTTTGTTATTTCATTTGTGCAAAATAATTCTAAATCTATTCCAACTTCTTCTACTCATAACACATGTGTACATGATGGTTAGGGCTCTTTAAAATTAACCCCACATAGACTAGTTGAATCTAAGGTTGACCCTTCTCATCCAAACATCTCAACACTAGATAAAGATTTGCATTCTTGCAGAAGAATCAATTCCTCTTCTACTACTGATTTTACATCCAACTTAGAGAGACATTATAGGGTTGGTTTAAAAATTTATTCTAAACTTGGATACAATGGAAATGGTTTAGGGTGCATGAAATAAGGCATTGGGGCACCTATGAAACCTACATTGTACTTTTCTAAAGAGGGTTTGGGGTTTCAACCTCCTCCTTTGTCTACATACCCTCCTCCATTATCTAAGGCCTCTACGTCTTCTTCTTATGAGTGGTCAAACATTTTTTCACAAGAGAAAGGATTACTTCCTACTCCCCACCTTCTAACTTTAAACAAGAGTTTGTTTTTAAGGATTCTCAAAGCACACTTGCTTACTCTTTCTCCTCCAAAATGTACTAAATTTCATAAACATAATAAAAATTCTCATAAACACAATTAAACATCTTTCTTTTTGTGCATATCATCAAATTCTTGGCTATTCCACCAATGAATGTTAGGCCTTGAAAAGTAAAATATAATAACTTATTAAATTTAGTATCATTCATATGACAAGTGACATTGAAGTTTGCCTTCATCGTATCCCTTCTAAATAACACATTTTTCTATTATGATGATTCTTACTATAGACATTTGTAGCTTTATATAAGGGCTCATTATCATTCATGGTGGTACAATCTCATGTGCAACCATTCTTTTTCTAGGGTAGCAACATAATAGTCTCTAGTGTGGTTGCCCTCACCTATACATTGGGGGGAAAGGCTAACTTGTTTCAAGGTGTTCATCCTTGTGTGAGGATCCCATCTCCTTATTTTGGGAAGTGCATATCCTTTTTTGAGGATCCCCTCTCCTTATTTTGGGAGGTGTGTGTATTTTTTGATGATCCCCTTCAATCTTTTTTTCTTTGAAACATTATCATAGAACATAATAATATTTTAAGGGGGGTATATAACTTCCTAAGCCTTGATCTCATTGATGTACTCCTTTGTGGTGATGTTGCTTTCATGAATCCCCCTAAGGTGTGGTTTTCAACCCATCTCTTGCAATTTTGGTGGTATATCAATCACCCAACACCTTGCTGGCTAGTGGAATTCATGTGACTTAGGAATACACATTCAACTAGCATAACACAACTTGCTAGTTTGTGAATATGTGTAGCTTGGATCACCTAGCATAGAGTGTCTTGGTAGTTTATGATCATTTTTTATTACACTCCTTGAGATGTTGATCATCCATGGTAATCTATAATAACACAACTTGTATGGTCCATGGGGGATTTGTTGATTGTTCACAAACCTTAGTGATAGAGTCATGTACCCTTACATGTTCGTACTGACTAAATTCCTACATAAGTTTATATTTGTCATGTGTTTTGTGTATTGATAAGATCCCAAGTTTGGGGAATTGTGAATCCCTCAACTTGGTGTCACCATATTCCTAAAGTTCCTTACCCTAAACTTCTCTATTCCTTTACCATGAGTATGAGAATAAGTTCATACTCCCGCTAAAGTGGCAGATAAATGTAGTGTTGTAAATTATTTACCCTAACAATTTCACACTCTATTTGACACTTTCTTTAGTGTGAATTTCCCTAGTCCATTTTAAGCCTGTTTATACTCTATACAAATAATGGGCATGCAAGAGAATGGAACTGTTCATCGACCCTCCCTCGAGAAGCGAATAGAGAAGGTTACATCCATATCAAGGTCCTGATACTTGGATCTCCATTTCCGAGGCTCCTTTTTGGATGGACCCAAATGCCAAATGCCCCATTCTTGCCAAAAGTGGTTCAAATTTTGGATGTTGTGAGAATTGGTCTTTATCTCTTGTGTTCTATTCTCAATCTTTGTATTTATTCATTATTTGTTGGCTTGTACTCAAAATAACCTTGTGATCTCTATATAAATGAATTTTATCATTCGTAAGGTCTATATGGAAAGCACTAAAACCCAATTCAGTATAGATCAATCATACACGGAGCAACATATTACAAACACTTTATATCTGCAACATCATCACAATGAAGCTACATTCAAGTATTGATTCATGTCTCCTATTCATTGTTATTATCTTGCCATGCATTAACATTTTATAGGACTCGAAGGAACATAATATCAAGCTTGAATGTGGTACTCCATGAGAGGGTTTCATACCTAAAAGCTTTTTTTTTTCAATATTTATCATTTATTTAACCTTTTTCCTTGCTAGGGAACACATTTGATCTCATCATTGCTATTGTGGAGGTAGGTTCACCAACACAAGGTTTCACTTCAGCAAGCCTCTATACACCACAACCATTTTTCCTCATTTTTTGTGTGTGCAAGTCTAGATATGATATTGGAAAAGTTACAAATGAGCATTACATATAGTGACAAACAACACCAAACTTTTAATAGATGAAAAAATTGGACAAGGGTGTGCAATACCCTTGTCCTACTATGCAAATCATTTTTATTCCATTTTGACCATCCGCCAAAGCCTCCATTACTTCCATACTAGGGATCCCAAAACTTCTATTTGATATAGTTAGCTCTAGATTTTAGATCTAGGTTCTTCTTTGTGTCTACATATTAGATATTTCTTTCTATTTATTATTTTCATGTATCTGCTGCATAATATCAAAGTTAATTATTTTACCATAGTTAACCTATTTCATTTCACATACACACACACATGCACAATCAATTCCAATTACATGGAATCAATAGAACTGTGAGTCTAGGACAATGTGGCTCTTTCTTGTGAACAATAAGCCAAGCCCACTCATAGATCTAATGTTGTATAGGAAAAATAATTGATCCTAGATTAATGTACATGTTAGTATAGGATCACTTTTCATATATTATACTCATAAATTGTGCTAACACATGGTATGCCATGAAATGTTCCTAAAAGATGCACAAGTGTATAAAACAAAAAGATTACACTAAAATAAATATTTAGAGACATCCTTGTTTAGTTTGATAAAGGTAGACATTATTCAAAAGAAAAAAATCCAAAATTTTGTTGGAGAATATTATTCAATTAACTAAAAAATAAAATATGTTTGCCAATAAAAATCTTTATAAAAGTGTAAAGCCAATTCTTGCAAATAAATCTCCATTATTTAGCCTACCAACAAAACATGCATCACTAGAGCCTCCATCATAGATAATATACCAGAGAAAATCTTCTTATGTATAAAGTCAAATTCTAAAAGAAATAACTAGAAACTTTTTTCTAGCTACGACCATACAATCAAAGGTGTCACCACTAAAATCAAAGTGCCTTTTTGTGAAGTGCATTATTTACCTAGTATTCCTCCATTATTGTCATCATCTAACACCATCTTTATGCATTTTAATTGTACAAAAATAAATATTACTAGCACTTGCACCAAAAAGGAGGTGCAATGGTTAGCCCTGTACTAGAATCTAAATTGAATAATATATATTGGAGGGTACAAAATTGTAGAATGTAAAAATTGCATCTATTAGTAATAATTATTTCGAATGTTACAAACAAATTGGTTTTAAAATATAAATATTTCAAAACAAATTAATGCAAATTAATTTGAGAATATTGTTACAAGTGCGGTTGCCGTTGCACCAAAAGATTGACCCATTAATGCTTGATACAACCACTAGGCTTATAAAATCCACAGGAGGTGAATAAGACATGCCACAAACCCAAGCATTGTCCTACACAACATAAGGGGACCAAGGGCACACACCTTGCAACAATCACCCCCCCAGCGCAAGCGAGGGGATTGAACCTGTGACCAAGCTTTGATACCACTTGTTACAAGTGTAGTTGCCGTTGCACCAAAAGATTGACCCATTAATGCTTGATACAACCACTAGACTTATAGAATCCACATGAGATGGTTAAGGCATGTCACAAACCCGAGCGCTGCACTGCACAACACAAGGAGACCAAGGGCGCACACCTTGCAACAAATATAAATCATTGTACAATTTTTTAAATAATATATGAAAACAATTAATTTTAGAAATTGATTACATTTAAAGATAATTTATTTATTTAATATTAGATATTATAGTAAAAATTATTGTAAAGCGGAAAATCGCAATCGAACCCTAGTTGCTCTCCCCTCTTCCAACTCCAAGGAGAGAGAAGGGAGAGTCACTAGGGTTGATGGTTTTCACTTAAGGGAGAGACTTTACATTCAAAAGAGGGGTTGAAACCCACAAGATCCAATCCCACACAATGCAAGATTGGATGCTAAATGTGTTTCAAGGGTTAAGAAAGCAAGGCTACCCTCTTTTGTAAAGAATGTTGATAGAAGAATTAAGCTAGGAATGCATAGAAAGTGACAAAGATTCGCTTATAAACTGAGATAGGGATATAGGATGAAGCTGCGGACCTGGAATTAGTAGTAAAATGTCGATACGGCGCTGTCCTACAAATTTGAGCAAAAGTTGTCGGGACGATGGCGCCCGGCGCCACGGTCCTCCGAAAAATCCGCGAAACGAAGCGGGATCTGTTCGTCTTTGCACAAGGATTCCAGATCTTCAATTTCAGGCGCGTACCTGCAACCTACACACAGAAAAGCGAAGACGATTGGGGGGTTAGGGATTAGGGGTTTGCCTTTAGGTCAAACCCCGGTTTTGGAATTAACCAAGAAATGAGAAATGCTGTAAATGTAAATGTATGTAATGTAAAACAAGTACTAATACCTTGTTGTAAGGATGTTTGTATCCTTATGTGCGAAGGTATAGATGTTGTTGTTTGTTGTATGTTGTATGTTGTATGTTGTATGTAGCATGTAGTGAGTGATCTCCTCTTCAATGGTTGAATCCTTGTCTTGAATGCAACACTTAGCCTTGAATGGACACTTGGAATGAATGCTTGAATGCTTGAATATCGTTTCCACCTTTTTCCATCCTCTCCAAAATGAGAGAGGAAAAGTAGTTTATATACTTGCCAATTAGGGTTAAAAGACTGATTTTCCCGACCTTAGGCCGACCAGGAAAGATAATTTTCCAATTTGCAAACATAAAGACCCGAAGTCCAAAAGAGACTGGGCCCAAAATAGGACCCAGGGACCAGGGCGCTGGGCGCTCTGGTCCCACCTCCCGGGACAGCAGGGTGCAAAGGAGGTTCAGGCCAGGGTGCAAGAAAATGCAGTTTTTGGTGTCATAATCAGGTTTCGGGGTCTCCATTCAAGTTGCGTGTTGCGTCACCATCATGAAGACCGAAATGCAGTCGAAATTGCAAGTGTCACAATTTTAGGACGCTACATTTAGCCCCCACTTTAGCGGGAGTATAAGCGTACGCTCATACTTCCGGTAAAGTACAAGGAAACAACATTGAAAAACTTTCACCATGTCAAGGAGGCAAGATACACCAAGCCCCCAGTGGACTAGGGATCTTACGACTTCGATTGACAAGGTAAAAGGGAAGATCACGAGGGAGAACCATGACTGTCAGTAGTAAGGTTCCCTCACTATGAGTCATGCAAGAAAGATATCAAAAATTTTCAAGGCGAAGCTAAATTTGCCAAGAAATTTTTAAGTATCTTGAAAAGATATGGACGGGATGTATGCCCCCCTACGTTAAAGCGATCGCACACGCCTCACCGGGGGTGATTTCTTTAAGGCAGTGATACATATAAGAAATGAGAAAGGAGCACGTTATCGCAAGGATTTAGCCCCCAAGTGTGAGATAAGCCCAAGGATAATAGACACAAAACACAAAGCACGAGGTGACTTCGCTTTCCTCGGGGTCAGTATGCTGTATGATAATTCATGTATATCATATGTATGTATGCATAATTGTTCTTCATTCCCCAATCAAGGAAGGTCACCTAGAAGAAGGGAACACATGTGTCTTTTGAGTCAACATGAGAGAGATCGAGAGATCTCAATGCTTTGCATCGTCCTCAAGTAGACAACACTAAGGACAACAAATAGAAGAATGAGAATAACACATAGAGGAAGTAACAAAAGAGAGGGGGAGAGAATCTGCTATGCTAATGAAACTAGTCTAGCATGTCATCTACCCCCCGATCTTGCTGATCAATGTTTCAAGAAGGTAGGGAACACGCTAGAGGAGGAACATCCAACACAGCAAATGGAGCTATCACAAGATCCAAACAAGGGCTATGTTCATGTTCCAAGCCATATTGTTCTTGTCTAGGAGCTAGGATAAGTGCTTTAGAAAATTCGTTAGATAAATGGTTATCAATATCAACAAGTTCATATTCACTATCAGAATGAACAAGAGAAGTAGCATTTTCATCATGAATAACATTTTCATCCATATCATCATCAAGATTTATAAAAATAGGATCTTTAACTCGCACAGGATCAAGGCCATCATGCATCTTATGTTTAGGAGATTTCGGCTCAATCGTCGGCTGAGGAGAAAATGGAATAATGCTTGTTGAAGGTGTTTTTGGGGATTGCAAAGTTTGAGAAGCAGCTGCCTGAGCTCTAAGACGACGCTTTCGTCGGCGTTCACGTGCAGAACGATTTCGTCTAGTCTTAGTAGGAAGTTGAGAAGATTGAGGAGGAGGAATGTTCTCATCCTTATCACTTGGGTGTTTAGGTTGTGGTCTCTTAGGTTGAACAATAGGAGAAGAGGAAGGTCTCTTCTCTCTATAAAAGGAAGGAAGAGGAACTGCTCCATATAAAGGAGGAATTTTTGGTTTAGGAAGGAGACCAAGTCCATCATGACGAGGAGGTATAGGTCTACTCTTAGGAAGTTTATTAGATATAGGCATAGTCACATCCATAGGAATGGGTTGGGAATCTTCTTGAGGAAAGACATTAGTTTTATCTTTCAAAGGAAGAACTTCCTTCTCAAGAATGATAGGAATGTCAAGTTTGGGTGTTCTAGGTTCACTTAGAGATAGGATCATATCTTTTTTCCACTTTTGATAAGATTTGAAAAGATGATCACTTCGCGGAGGAAGAGATTGGAATTGTTTAGGCTAAAAATAATCAATAGGAACGCTAGAAGTTCTTTCAGCTGGTTTAAAGAGACTATGATTGACAGTAACAACTTCACCATTATTGGGAAATTTCAAACACTTGTGAATAGGAGAAGCAATAGCTTTCATGGAAGATAGCCAAGGATAGCCAAGCTTCACACGAAATTGTTCGGAAGATGGAATAATAGCAAAGTCCACATCAAGGGATTTGTTATGGACCTCAATAGGTAATGTAATAGAACCAATTGCAGGAGAAGAAAATGCATCAAATAGTTTCACAACCACATTTGTTTCATCATAGATTACTTGATTCAATTGCAAAGTAAAAATAAATTCTTCAGTAATGACATTAACCATACAAGAAGGATCAATAAGCACTCCACGGCAAGGTGTATTCTTGACTTTTGCAACTATATATAAAGGACCATCAGGTGCCCTGATAGTTTCACTAGAATCAAAGGTGATGGAAAGTTCTTTAGGGATTTTCTGCTGCTCCACAAAATTAATCACATTAGGAGTCATAGACACAAGATCATCAGGTGAGACAGAGGAATCAGTAGTATCAATTGCATTAGAGGTATGAGAAGGCAATGGATCAGTGAAAATCTGAAGATTTTGGTTAGGAAGAGCTACAGATTTGTTGCCTTTATCATTCACACCAGAAACAGAGATAGTATTATTATCAATCAGATCTTGAATTTTCCCCTTTAAAGAAAAACATTTTTCAGTATCATGCCCAAGTTGACGATGAAATTGACAAAAAGATTTGTTAACAAAATAAGGTGAAGTAATCTTTGCAGGATCAATTTTCCTTATAGGAGGAAGAGTAAGCACATTTTGTTCCAATAACTTATTCATAATACTATGCAATGATTCATTCAAAGGAGTAAACTTTCTTTCTTTCTTGAAAAACTTAGAAATAGGAGACACACCTGATGTTGTATTCACATTGTTGTTGATGATGTTTTCATTGAATTTAATGGACTCTCTGTTCGGTTTAAACTTCCCAAATGGTTGTTGACTACTATCACCCTTATCACTCGGAGCCATAGGATGTGATTGTTCCATTTGACTCACAGTCAGTTGATAATTGTGAAGAGTTGCGCACAACTGTTGGAAAGAAGTAAACTCAGAAAACAGGAGTTTTTCTCTAATGTCTTTTTGTAAATTAGAAATAAAGATTCTTTGAATATCATTGTCAGGCACTGAAAAAGAAATTTGAGCATACAAATGCTTATATCTACCAATGAAATCAGTCACTTTTTCTTTAACACCTTGTTTACAATGCATTAAATCAATCAAAGTAACTTTAGGACTTATATTGTTTTGAAATTGTTGAATGAAAGCATTTGCAAGTTGTTTGAAAGAAGTAATAGAATAGGAAGGCAATGAGCAATACCATTGTAGGGCTTTGTCTCTTAATGTTCTAGTAAATAGTTTTGCAAGCAACCTTTGGTCATAAGCAAAATCGGTACATATTGTTTGAAATGTCTTAACATGTGTTAGAGGATCACCCTTACCATTATAAAGCTCCAAATGTGGAATTTCAACATGTTTAGGGGGAATAGCTCGAACAATATCAAGAGAAAGTGGGCTCGCAACATCAAATGTGGGCACACTAAACTTAGATTGATTCATAGAGGCAATTTGTTGTTGTAAAGAAGAGACAGTTTGTGCAAGATTGTTAATGGTCGCTTCAGTCGAAGAGTTCATATTAGACGTGTTAGATTGTGATGGAGGTGTTATGTTATTGAAAGAAGGTAGAGAGTAAGGTGGTGGGACACTATGATAGTTAGTCATAGGAGATGATTGGACAGGAGGAACACTACAAGGAGGAATGGAAGGGTTAAATGAATTTCCCCCTTGTCTCATGTTCATTTGTGGTGATATAATAGGCACACTCATTGAAGGAATGAATGAAGAAGTTGGATTGAATGAAGGATGAGGGTTGATTGAAGAAGAAGGATTGCCCCCATGACTAGCGATCATAGGCGGAATGTCTTGTGTTGAAGTAGTCATTATATTTGATGTAAAAGTAGGTATACTAGCAATAGGAGTCGTCAAAGGAATAGAATGATTGTCTTGAGTAGGAGGTTGTGTATAACCTAAGGTTTCGGCACAACTTTACATAGGCATCACATTTGAATCCACAATGTGTGCAATACCATGCAAAATATTAATTCCATTCTTATCACTTTGAAGCATACGTTTTAGACCCTCAATTAAAGGAAGAGCTTGATTATCAGGGTATTCTTGAGACATCCACTGTCGAAAATCGTCAAATTGGTTATCCAATTTTGAAAGTTGTTCTACAGAAACCTCATGGAGAGCTTCTTCATCATTAAGAGGATTAGAGGAATTACCCATGTCCTCGTTAAAAAGACCATTCAAATTAGGTTCCATCTCCTCAGTAATTAAACCTTGGAAGGACTTAATTCTAAGACTTCGTCTAACGGGAATAGTGTAGGTAGGGCTTGTTGTTATAAAACTCATGCACAAGAGAAAGAGAGAAGATTTTGAATTTTAGAGGTAGAAAATTTCAGTAAAACCAGCCAATCTTCTAGATTTAAGCTGTTAAATACAATCAGGACAATCTCCCAAAATTTCGGAAAAAATGTCCGGGACCGTGGCGCTCGGAGTGCACACGGTCCTCGCAACTTTTTTTGAAATTTGTAGGGATGAAAGTTATGATGATTTTACAGCTAACCTGAAAAAATTGAGTGATTTTACGATCTGTAGATAGGCCAAATTAAAGTTGCAATCTCAAAATTGAACCCTACCAAGATTGTCGAAAAATGCAAAATTTGAATTTTGAAAAAGAAAGGGAAACTGAAATTTTGAATTTTATGATTTTAGAGGGAATACCAAAAGCAATGCAAGTTTTGAAATTTGAAAGTTGACTCAATTTCACGCAAAATTTAATTTTGAAAGCAGAAATCAAAGTTGTTGTAATTAAGCACTTAATTTGAAAAGTCACAAATTGCAAAAATTTGAATGAATCACTGAAATTTCGAATGAATGATAACACACTTTTCAGATTTAGGACTGTAGAAAACACAATTTTGACACAACTTTCAATTTCAACAATTTTTGAATGATTAGAAGCCTCAATCCAAGCAATCGCTAGACCAACTTTGACTGTAATTTTGAAAGTGTTAAAATTGATGAAATCAGCCAAAATTCTGGATTTTAGCAGAAAAATACAGTAAGATCGAGCTCCCGAAATTTCGAAAAAAATGTCGGGGACGATGGCGCTCGGAGTGCACACGGTCCTCGCAACTTTTTTCCAAATTTTCAGGGATGAAAGATATTGTGATTTTATTGCGGAATCCAAAGTTACAGCTGATTTGGAGATGTTTTGATCAGTGAAATTGTCGGACAAAGGTTGAATCAAGAGGGTTTCAAAAATTAGGGTTTTGACACTTAACCACTTAATTTTCAAAATTAAAGCACAAATATGAATTGATAATTTGTAATAGAAGGGCAGATCTGAAACAAGCATCAACAATTAGACATTTCACAAGTTTAATTACTTAAAAAGAAAATTTAGGGTTTTTATGCAATTAACCTCTAAAATTTTGCAAAAGATCAAACATGGAAATGTAATCAAGGAATCCAATTTTCAGATCTAACTATGAATAATCAGAAAGGATGTTCACGTCGGGTTCACCAAAATGTAAAGTTGAAAATCGCAATCGAACCCTAGTTGCTCTCCCCTCTTCCAACTCCAAGGAGAGAGAAGGGAGAGTCACTAGGGTTGATGGTTTTCACTTAAGGGAGAGACTTTACATTCAAAAGAGGGGTTGAAACCCACAAGATCCAATCCCACACAATGCAAGATTGGATGCTAAATGTGTTTCAAGGGTTAAGAAAGCAAGGCTACCCTCTTTTGTAAAGAATGTTGATAGAAGAATTAAGCTAGGAATGCATAGAAAGTGACAAAGATTCGCTTATAAACTGAGATAGGGATATAGGATGAAGCTGCAGACCTGGAATTAGCAGTAAAATGTCGATACGGCGCTGTCCTGCAAATTTGAGCAAAAGTTGTCAGGACGATGGCGCCCGACGCCACGGTCCTCCGAAAAATCCGCGAAACGAAGGGGGATCTGTTCGTCTCTACACAAGGATTCCAGATCTTCAATTTCAGCCGCGTACCTGCAACCTACACACAGAAAAGCGAAGACGATTGGGGAGTTAGGGATTAAGGGTTTGCCTTTAGGTCAAACCCCGGTTTTGGAATTAACCAAGAAATGAGAAATGCTGTAAATGTAAATGTATGTAATGTAAAACAAGTACTAATACCTTGTTGTAAGGATGTTTGTATCCTTATGTGCGAAGGTATAGATGTTGTTGTTTGTTGTATGTTGTATGTTGTATGTTGTATGTAGCATGTAGTGAGTGATCTCCTCTTCAATGGTTGAATCCTTGTCTTGAATGCAACACTTAGCCTTGAATGGAGACTTGGAATGAATGCTTGAATGCTTGAATGCTTGAATATCGTTTCCACCTTTTTCCATCCTCTCCAAAATGAGAGAGGAAAAGTAGTTTATATACTTGCCAATTAGGGTTAAAAGACTGATTTTCCCGACCTTAGGCCGACCAGGAAAGATAATATTCGAATTTGCAAACATAAAGACCTAAAGTCCAAAAGAGACCGGGCCCAAAATAGGACCCAGGGACCAGGGCGCTGGGCGCCATGGTCCTGAAGGACCAGGGCGCTGGGCGCCATGGTCCTAAAGGACCAGGGCGCTGGGCGCTCTGGTCCCACCCCCCGGGACAGCAGGGTGCAAAGGAGGTTCAGGCCAGGGTGCAAGAAAATGCAGTTTTTGGTGTCATAATCAGGTTTCGGGGTCTCCATTCAGGTTGCGTGTTGCGTCGCCATCATGAAGACCGAAATGCAGTCGAAATTGCAAGTGTCGCAATTTTAGGATGCTACAATTATATAAGTGATTAGTTTTATTAAAACATAAAAGTAAATTGCCAATATTCTTTATATACCCTATGACACAAGCGATCGACATGATTATGGTCCATTAACTTACATGTTTAGAGCCTTTTGTTTCATTTAATCCCTTTTCCTTGTGTTTCTGACTATTTTTTCTACTAAATGTTCAAGATGGCACTCCATCCCCATCGCCTCACAATCCATGTGACTTGTTCACATAAAGGCTTCTAACTAGGCCCTTCAATCTTACCCATGGGTTATTAACTCCTTACTATTAATTATATATTTTTCATATGAAAACAATGATTAGAGAAATTAGGAGCATTGTTACCTTGTCATGGAGTATTGAGAAATTTTAATCTATGACAGTGTTGTATAATTGTATTGATGAATCACTGTTGTTTCTTGATTAGATTATGTAAGAGTTTTTTTAACATCTTTATCATAAGTTAATAATCAATTGATCTCTAGTTAATTATTGTATTTTTCCTACAAGTTCTTTAGTAGCTTACCCACGGGTTATTAACTCCTTACTATTAATTATATATTTTTCATATGAAAACTATGATTAGAGAAATTAGGAGCATTGTTACCTTGACATGGAGTATTGATAAATTTTAATCTATGGCGGTGTTGTATAATTGTATTGATGAACCACTGTTATTTCTTGATTAGATTATGTAAGAGTTTTTTTTACATCTTTATCATAAGTTAATAAGCAATTGATCTCTAGTTAACTATTGTGTTTTGCCCACAGGTTCTTTAGTAGAAACCAAAGACAAGGAGGCATCACTCTTCCAAATGTTGAACACTACCGGAAGCTAAGAGGGGTGGGGGGGTGAATTAGCATACATAAATTTTTTATCATAAATTAAGTTATTTGAACAATATTATTCATCCAACCATTCATGCATGAAAGTAGACAACTGAACTATCAAAAGCATCCACACAAGAGCATCGAGAATTTTATGTGGAAAACCCAAATGGGGAAAAACCATTGTGAGAATCAAACTCACAATATATGTCAACTATTTACAATGATTAAGGCCATCGACCAAAGAGCTTCATTTGTTTGGACTTGTAGACTAAGGTGCACAACCTTAGGCAAGATATAGAAAGGGACTTGCACAAATGAAGATCACTTCTTCAGGGAAAGATACAAACCAACTATTCAGATTTAATAGGATCAATAGACTGAATTGTATACAAAATAACATCTGTCAAAATATGAATAACAATTCACAACATAATACTCATCTGTCTGCTCTGCAATACATCTAGACCTATGATTCTCTTCAAATATGTATCATATCCACACCATGATATATCTCATACTCCATTCATTCATTCGTTCATTCATTCATTAATCCAAGAATTAACCGATCTGTCCATTATATATCAATCAGATCAATAATAATCTCTACTAGGTCGACCAAAAGAGAAGTGTAATGTGTACATAATATTGACCCAAAATATATCATTCAAAAGGTAAAGAAGACATGTGAGGGTTCACACCAAGTCAACACATCTTCCAATCATCACCAAAAATCTTTGCATGCAACTACTCGGAACAAATAGCATAGGTCGATACAAATTGATTTGATTTAACCCCAAAATATCTTAATTTAGACCCAAAAGTAGAAAAAGAGGTCCATCACCACAACACCTTAGAAATGGTAACAAATGATCTACAATAATATCAAGATGGAAAAGGCAATTGTATCCCTTTGCATACTCTTTAAAACAACATTAGAATAATGCTATCATTAATGAACAATCATTCAGTCAATTGGAATTATGA